>NW_026586200.1:0-497 GCF_907164565.1 Psammomys obesus
AGTAGAAGAAGATGGAGGAAGAGAAGAAGGAGAAGAAAAAGGAGAAAGAGACGGATGGAGAGGAGGAGGAAAAGAAAAAGAAAAAGGCAGAAAATAAAAAAGAGGAGGGAGAGGAAAAATGGAGGAGAAAAACGAGAAGGAGGAGGAGGAGCAAAAGGAAAAAGAGATGGAAGAGAGGAGATGGAGTAGAAGAATTAGGAGGAGGAAGAGGAGAAGAAGGGGACGGAAACAGCAAGAGGTGGAGGTGAAGGAGGAGTAGGAAAAGAAGGAGGAGAAGGAGAAGGATGAAAAAAGGAGGAAGAGAGGAGGAGAAACAGGATAAGGAGGAGGAGACGGAAGAGAAGGAGGAGAAGGAGCTAGAGGAGGAAAAGGAGGAGGAGGAAAGAAAAGAAGGAAAAGAGGGAGGAAGAGAAGGAGGAGGAAAAGGAGGAGGAGGTGGAGGAGGAGGAGAAGAAGGAAGAGGAGAAAAAGGAGGAGAAGAAAAAGGAAGAGAAGGA
>NW_026586200.1:507-1004 GCF_907164565.1 Psammomys obesus
AGTAGAAGAAGATGGAGGAAGAGAAGAAGGAGAAGAAAAAGGAGAAAGAGACGGATGGAGAGGAGGAGGAAAAGAAAAAGAAAAAGGCAGAAAATAAAAAAGAGGAGGGAGAGGAAAAATGGAGGAGAAAAACGAGAAGGAGGAGGAGGAGCAAAAGGAAAAAGAGATGGAAGAGAGGAGATGGAGTAGAAGAATTAGGAGGAGGAAGAGGAGAAGAAGGGGACGGAAACAGCAAGAGGTGGAGGTGAAGGAGGAGTAGGAAAAGAAGGAGGAGAAGGAGAAGGATGAAAAAAGGAGGAAGAGAGGAGGAGAAACAGGATAAGGAGGAGGAGACGGAAGAGAAGGAGGAGAAGGAGCTAGAGGAGGAAAAGGAGGAGGAGGAAAGAAAAGAAGGAAAAGAGGGAGGAAGAGAAGGAGGAGGAAAAGGAGGAGGAGGTGGAGGAGGAGGAGAAGAAGGAAGAGGAGAAAAAGGAGGAGAAGAAAAAGGAAGAGAAGGA
>NW_026586201.1:0-839 GCF_907164565.1 Psammomys obesus
GGTTTGGTTTGGTTTGGTTTCTTTGTGTAACCCTGGATGTCCTGGAACTGACTCTATAGACTCTGCTGGCCCAACTGAGAGATCTGCCTGCCTCTGCTGCCTGAATGCTGGGATTAAAGGTGTGCACTACCGCTGTCCAGCTTGCTGCTGCCACCACCTCTTCTCTTCCTCCTCATCTGCTTTCATGTGTAAAGATTTTTAAAGTTTTTATTTTGACAGAGTCTCATTGTATAGCTAAGGCTGCTCTCAAGTTGTGATCCTCCTGTCTTAGCCTCTCAAGTGCTAGGATTATAGGCATGTATCATCACTACTGATAACTTCATGTTTTTACTACAAGAAAATGACAGCTGGAGCTGGGTGTGAGCAGGAGGCAGAGGCAGGCTGATTTCTGTGAGTTCTAGGCCAGGCTGGTCTACAACATGAGTCCAGGACAGCCAAGGCTACATAGAGAAACCCTATCTTGAAAAAAAAAAGAAAGAAAGAAAAAGAAAAGAAAAATGTGGGCCTATTTACTAAGTGACTAAAAAGCTATAAAATTAGAACCACCCCCACCCAACCCCCACCACCAAAAGACTCAGCAACAGGCTTCCATTTAGCTCTGTCCTTATGATGGACAGCAGTACAAAGCCCTTAGACATTTGGGGCTTTAGCTGTGGAGAAGCAGAATTTAGAATACATTTATTTGGGATTTGTGTAGTTTCTATTCACCTTTCTGCTTCCTTCCAACATTATGAGTTATCCCAGTGCAGGAATGGCTTCCAGGAACTATACCGCAACAGCTCACTAGTGCACAGTGAAGAGTACAGTGCTGGGGCTGGAGAGATGCTCAGGTTAGGAGC
>NW_026586201.1:849-1224 GCF_907164565.1 Psammomys obesus
AGTTCAATTCTCAGCAACCGCATGGTGGCTCATAACCATCTATAATGGGATCAGGTTAAGAGCACTGGCTGCTCTTCCAGAGGTCCCGAGTTCAATTCCCAGCAACCGCATGGTGGCTCATAACCATCTATAATGGGATCTGGTGCCCTCTTCTGGCCTGCAGGTATTAACTAACTAACTAACTAACTAACTAACTAACTAACTAACTAACTAACTAAAAAGTACGGTGCTGGCTTAGCACACACAGGACCTTGGGTTTGCTCTCCAGCATCACAGATACAAAACATAACAATACGTAGTATTTAAGCTTTGTTACTATCCAAGAGATGAAACACACGAATTTCCCTGTAGGCCTTCTTATTGTCTGTCTGTTGG
>NW_026586202.1:0-1085 GCF_907164565.1 Psammomys obesus
TGTAGACAGGAAGAGGAAGTGAGGGGGACCAACAGGGGGGCGCACAGGAAGTGAAGGTAGGGGAAAGGTCTGTAGACAGGAAGAGGAAGTGAGGGGGACAAACAGGAAGTGAACATAGGGAAAAAACACTGTAGAGAGGAAGTGAGGGGGATGGACAGGAAGTGAACGAAGGGGAAAAGACTGTAGAGAGGAAGAGGAACTGGGGGGATGAACAGGAAGTGAACGTAGGGGAAAAGGTGTGGAGAGGAAGAAGAAGTGAGGGGAACTCACAGGAAGTGAACGTAGCAGGAAAACGAAGTGAAGTATAAGAGGAAATGGAAGAGGAAGTGACGGGGACGAACAGGAGGCGGCACAGGAAGTGACGGGGACGAACAGGAGGCGGCACAGGAAGTGACCGTAGGGAAGGAAGGAAGTGAGCGAATGGTGACGCACAGGAAGTGAACATCTAGAGAGAAACCGTAGAGAGGAAGAGGAAGTGAGGGGGACACAGGAAGTGAACATAGGGGAAAAGACTAGACAGGAAGAGGAAGTGAGGGGGACACACAGGAAGTGAACATAGGGGAAAGGACTGTAGACAGGAAGAGGAAGTGAGGGGGACCAACAGGGGGACACACAGGAAGTGAAGGTAGGGGAAAGGACTGTAGAGAGCAAGAGGAAGTGAGGGGGACGAACAGGAGGAGGCACAGGAAGTGATCATAGGGAAAAAACACTGTAGAGGAAGAGGAAGTGAGGGGGACAAACAGGAAGTGACCGTAGGGAAAAAACACTGTAGAGAGGAAGGAAGTGAGATTGAATGGTGACGCACAGGAAGTGAACATCTAGAGAAAAACCGTAGAGAGGAAGAGGAAGTGAGGGGAAAACCAGGAGGAACAGGAAGTGAACATAGGGGAAAAACTACAGAGAGGAAGAGGAAGTGGGGGGACACAGAGGAAGTGAACATATAGAGACAAACCGTAGAGAGGAAGAGGAAGTGAGGGGGACCAACAAGGAAGCACAGGAAGTGAACGAAGGGGAAAAGACTGTAGAGAGGAAGAGGAACTGGGGGGACGAACAGGAAGTGAACGTAGGGGAAAAGACTGTAGAGA
>NW_026586202.1:1095-1482 GCF_907164565.1 Psammomys obesus
TAGGGGAAAAAGGGTAGAGGAAGAGGAAGTGAGGGGAACGAATAGAGGGAAGAACAGGAAGTGAACGTAGGGGAAGAGACTGTAGAGGAAGTGAGGGGGACAAACAGGAAGTGAACGGAGAGGAAAAGACTGTAGACAGGAAGAGGAAGTGAGGGGGATGAACAGGAAGTGAATGTAGGGGAAATGACTGTAGAGAGGAACAGGAAGTGAGGGGGACAAACAGGAAGTGAACAAAGGGGAAGAGACTGTAGAGAGGAAGAGGAAGTGTGGGGTACAAACAGGAAGTGAACGTAAGAGAAAAAGTGTAGAGAGGAAGAGGAAGTGAGGGGAACTCACAGGAAGTGAACTTAGGGGAAAAGACTGTAGAGAGGAAGAGGAAGTGAGGGG
>NW_026586203.1:0-753 GCF_907164565.1 Psammomys obesus
GCAAAAGCGGGTGTGTGGCTTATAAGTATCTGAAAAAGCTTGGGGTTCACAATCTGAGGTATTACTTGGAAGGTGGATTGCTTCTAAGTTCTTTACTCTGAGCTTCCTAGGAGGTTAGTGTGTGGTACGGAAGCTTCAGAATGAAAACTCTGGTTGCTTGTGGAACCAAATTTGGGTTATTACTTAGTCTTAGAATTGATGTGCTGTGACATGTATGTGCATCAGAATCACTTATGGAACTATTAGTTAGTTTTGGACCTTAACCAAAATATTCTCAATGAGAATTTTCTGTGGTAAAGCATTTGTAATGGTGTAGGTATCTTGAGAAAGACCCATGAAGAATTTTGGTGCATATTCCTAGTTAAGAATTTATTCTCTAAAGTCATATTATTTTCTGATACTTCATTGGAATATTAGAGTCATTTAAAAAAACACAGGATCATTTACAGCTACCAAGATATTGCACTCTTCAGGTAAGTTAACCTGTATTTGAATCCCTCTTGTTGAACTTTCTGTGTTTAATTAACAAAAGCAATTGTCCAATATATTAATGTTCTCTTTGCTGGATATACTCTGCCAGTAGTACCAAAAATAAAAGCGGAAAGTTTGGGCTACTCCCAATACTTCTTAATTGCCTGTATTGCCAAGGTGATCAAACCAAACATAAAACTAGAGATTTCCAAGAGAAAACCTAAACTTTTAGGTACATAAGAACTCCTATTTATTCTGCTCCACAATGCTGTCACTGCTCAT
>NW_026586203.1:853-5553 GCF_907164565.1 Psammomys obesus
TAGGTTTCTCTATAGATTTCATTCTATGTGTTCCATCTATGAAGGATTTCAATCTCATATTTTGATGGCTACAAATATCCTGAGCCTTATATCTAATTTTATGTCTCATTAATTCCCTTGAGCTCCAATCAGATACATCTACAAGGATGTTTACAATTGAGTCTTCCACAACCATTGAATATAGCCAAGGATCAACCAGTTATCCCTACATAGACTAACAAAACTGTGGGAATTCTTGTTCCTTCAAGAGGGCTGCACCCACAGCGTGCGTACCAGAGCAGTGCCTGCAGCCACCATCCCAGACCGGGACACACAGCTTCAGGTCCAGAGAGAGGCACCCAGCTTCCAGAGGAGAGTGGCGACCCCAGAAGCCAACTCAACCTAGGTGCACATTCTCTGGGTCCAGAGCAGAGCAATCAGCCTCTGGCCCAGAGACTTGCTGGGTGCACCTCTCAATTTCCCAGACAGAACTGTGTGCCCCAGCATAACAGACTGAGTTTTCCTGTTGGGAGAAAACCCCACAGCTAGGGAATCAGCAGGTTCTTCAAGAAGACTGTACCTGGAAAACTCTAACAACAGAAGCTCCCTAAATTTATAACGAGATACCCAGCAGTGGGGCAGCTGTCTTGAGAACTTCTATGGGTAAGAGGAGATCCCCCTGCCTAACAAAGATGACAGCTACTACTCAGGGCTATACACCTGAGGTGAGCAGTGGCAATTCCTGAGAAACACTGGCCATACAGTGACCATATCCAAAAAGCACAGGAGGTCTCCTTCAGGAAAAATCATCTTCCGGCCAAGAGGATTCTCCCTACCTCAGGATTTCAGGAAACACAGAAACTAACAGCCAACACCTAAAACATCCCAATGGGTAGAGGTCAGTGTAAAAGCTCAACCAACAAAAGACAGAGCAATATGGCATCTCCAGAACACAGCCATCCAGGAGTGAACAGCCCTGGACAACGCAGCATAATAGAAAATTAAGTAGATGACCTTACATCTATGATGATGAAGAGGATAATAGAGGAAACAAATAAAATACGCAAAGAATTAGAGGAAGATAAAAATAAACAGATCATGGCTATCCGTAAAGAAATGGAGGAAGTTAAAGACAAGCAAATTATGGCCATCCGTGAAGAAATACAGGAAGATGCAACCAAACACTTTGCAGCCTTCAGAGAAGAAATAATTAAATCACTGAAAGAAATAAAAGAAACAGAGTTGAAGGAACTAAAAGAAAAAGAGGAAAATATAATCAGACAGGTGAAGGAAGTAAACAAAACAACTCAAGACTTGAAGATAGAACTGGAAAAATTAAAGAAAACACAAATGGAGGAAATAATGGAGAGGAAGAATTTAGGAAAGAAAACAGAAAATACAGAGGTAAGCATAACCAACAGACTACAAGAGATGGAAGAATCTCAGGTGTAGAAGATACAGTGGAAGAAATCGATGTATCTGTCAAAGAAAATGTTAAATCCAAAAAATTCCCGACACAGACCGTCCAAGAAATCCAAGACAATGTGAAAAGACAAAACCTAAGAATATAGGTATAGAAGAAAAAGAAGACTCCCTTCTCCAAGGCCCAGAAAATATTTTCAACAAAATCATTGAAGAAAACTTCCCCAAGTTAAAGGAGAAGCCAATAAGAATACATGAGGCCTACAGAACACCCAAAAAATTTTACCAGAAAAGAAAAACTTCATCCTGAGGAGCAGCACAGCAAGATTGGCACTGTGACCAGCAATCAGAACTCGCAGCCATAAAACACAAGGGATTGTGTTTCACAGGTGAGAGGATACCCCACGGTGGGGGATTCAATCAGCTTTAACTCACCCGGCTAAACTGCAGAAGAGATCCCGGTTCTGCCAGGTGCTTGGTCGTCAGCCTGGAGCTACATGCCAGAGCGATCTGGTCACGGTCCCAGACTGAACAGTGGGCCCATAGCACCATAGAATGGATTTCCCAGTCGAGAGAAAACCCCACGGAGCAGGAAACAATTGGGACAGACCCCAGGTTACCCAGACATCCCCTGGAAAAGACTCTGGTTCCGAGGGTGCCCCAGGAGTCAGCCCGGACCCAGAGTCAGGACACAGGTGCCTGCATGGAGCCCTGCCTGCAGCGCCTGATTCACCGCCTCAGATAGAACTGTGGGCACCAGGGCACCAGACTGCATGTCTCTGGCAGGAGGAAACCCCCAGCGGAGGGGGTCAGCAGCTCTAACGCTTAGGACACCCAGCAGCAAAACACTTCCTGGACTCAAGCAGACTCTACTGCAGGCAGGAGCGCTGTGCTCTGCCACCATTGTTGAGTTCCCCTGGAGCACTGGGACACACAGCTGCATCCTCAGACTTGCAGGAGCCGGAGAGCCATTACAGCAGCCCTCAGATACTGTTCCAGGGATTGGCCAGTTGTCCCTAGATGGACTGTAAAACTGTGGGAATCCCTGGTCCTTCAGGGGGGCTGCACCCACAGCGTCTGGACCAGAGCGGTGCCTGCAGCCGCCATCCCAGACAGGGACACACAGCTTCTGGTTCAGAGTGAGGCACCCAGCCTCCAGACCAGATCAGTGCCCCCAGGCGCCAACTCAACCTAGGTGCACATTCTCTGGGTCCAGAGCAGAGCAATCAGTCTCTGGCCCTGAGACTTGCTGAGTGCACCTCCCACTTTCCTGGACAGAACTGTGCGCCCCAGGATAACAGACTGAGTTTCCCTGTTGGGAGAAAACCCCACAGCTAGGGAATCATCACGTTTTTCAAGAGGACTGTACCTGGAAATTTAGTGAGCAGCAGCACACTAAATTTATAACAAGAAACCCAGCAGTGGGGCAGCTGTCTTGAGAACTTCTATGGGTAAGAGGAGATCCCCCACTGCCTAACAAAGACCACAGCTACCACTCAGGGCTATAAATCTGAGGTAAGCAGTGGCAACTCTTGAGAAACACTGGCCATACAGTGACCATAACCAAAAAGCAGAGGAGGACTCCTTCAGGAAAAATAGTCTTCTGGCCAAGGGGATTCTCCCTACCTCAGGACTCCAGGAAGCACAGAAACTAACAGCCAACACCTAAATCAGCCCAATGAGTAGAGGTCAGCGTAAAGGCTCAACCAACAAAAGACAGAGCAATATGGCATCTCCAGAACCCAGCCATCCAGGGACAAACAGCTCTGAACAATGCAGCAAAATAGAAAATTAGAGAAGATGACCTTACATCTATGTTGATGAAGAAAATAATAGAGGAAACAAATGAAATACATAAAGAATTAGAGGAAGATTAAACCAAACAGATCATGGCTTTCCGTAAAGAAATGGAGGAAGTTAAAGACAAGCAGATTATTGCCATCCGTGAACAAATATGGGAAGATGCAGCCAAACAGCTTGTGGCCTTCAGAGAAGAAATAATTAAATCACTGAAAGAAATAAAAGAGACAGAGTTGAAGGAACCAAAAGAAAAAGAGGAAAATAGAAGCAGACAGGTAAAGGAAGTAAACAAAACAACTCAAGACCTAGAAGATAGAACTAGAAAAATTAAAGAAAAAACAAACGGAGGAAATAATGGAGAGGAAGAATTTAGGAAAGAAAACAGGAACTACAGAGGTAAGCAAAACCAACAGAATACAAGAAATGGAAGAAAGAATCTCAGGTGTAGAAGATACAATGGAAGAAATTGATGTATCTGTCAAAGAAAATGTTAAATCCAAAAAATTCCTGACACAGACCGTTCAAGAAATCCAAGACAATATGAAAAGACAAAACCTAAGAATAATAGGAATAGAGGAAAAAGAAGACTCCCTTCTCCAAGGCCCAGAAAATATTTTCAACAAAATCATTGAAGAAAATTTCCCCAAGTTAAAGGAGAAGCCAATAAGGATATATGCAGCCTACAGAACACTCAACAAATTTGACAAGAAAAGAAAATCCTCCCGCCACATAATAATCAAAACAGTAAGTATATAGAATAAAGAAAAAATACTAAAAGCTGCAAGAGAAAAAGGCCAAGTAACATATTACCTCAAACCCATTAGAATCACACCTGACTTTTCAACAGAAACTATGAAAGCCAGAAGGGCCTGAACAGATATCATGCAGACCCTAAGAGAACACAGATGTCAACCCAGGCTACTATACCCTGCAAAACTCTCAGTCCTCATAGACGGAGAAAACAAGATATTCAATGACAAAAACAAATCTCAACAATACCTACACACAAATCCAGGATTACAGAAGATACTGGAAGGGAAAATACAACCCAAGAAAATTAGCTTCTGTCAAGAAAACACAGGAAATAATTAACCTTACTACAGCAAAACAAAAAGCAACCAAGCACACAACCTTATGACCACAGCCAACATCAAAATCAAAGGATCTAACAGCCACTGGTCATTCATTTCTCTCAACATCAATGGACTCAACTCTCCAGTAAAAAGACACAGATTAACAGAATGGATACGTAAACAAAACCCAGCAATTTGTTGCATACAAGAAACACACCTAAGGCACAAAGATAGATATTACCTGAGGGTAAAATGTTGGAAGACGACTTTCCAAGCAAATGGACCCAAGAAACAAGTAGGAGTAGCCATTCTAATATCTGATAAAATATACTTTCAACCAAAATTAATAAAAAGAGATGAGGAAGAACACTTCATACACATCAAGGGAAAATTCCACCAGGAAGACATCACAATCCTGAACATCTC
>NW_026586204.1:0-839 GCF_907164565.1 Psammomys obesus
AAATCATTGAAGAAAATTTCCCCAAGTTAAAGGAGAAGCCAATAAGGATACATGAGGCCTACAGAACACCCAACAAATTTGACCAGAAAAGAAAATCCTCCCGCCACATAATAATCAAAACAGGAAGTATACAGAACAAAGAAAAAATACTAAAAGCTGCAAGGGAAAAAGGCCAAGTAACATATAATGGCAAACCCATTAGAATCACACCTGACTTTTCAACAGAAACTATGAAAGCCAGAAGGGCCTGGACAGATATCATGCAGACCCTAAGAGAACACAGATGTCAACCCAGGCTACTATACCCTGCAAAACTCTCAGTCCTCATAGACGGAGAAAACAAGATATTCAATGACAAAAACAAATTTCAACAATACCTACACACAAATCCAGCATTACAGAAGACACTGGAAGGGAAAATACAACCCAAGAAAATTAGCTTCTGTCAAGAAAACACAGGAAATAATTAACCTTACTACAGCAAAACAAAAAGCAACCAAGCACACAACCTTATGAACACAGCCAACATCAAAATCAAAGGATCTAACAGCCACTGGTCATTAATCTCTCTCAACATCAATGGACTCAACTCTCCAGTAAAAAGACACAGATTAACAGAATGGATACGTAAACAAAACCCAGCAATCTGTTGCATACAAGAAACACACCTAAGACACAAAGATAGACATTACCTGAGGGTAAAAGGTTGGAAGATGACTTTCCAAGCAAATGGACCCAAGAAACAAGCAGGAGTAGCCATTCTAATATCTGATAAAATAGACTTTCAACCAAAAATAATAAAAAGAGATGAGGAAGGACACTTCATACTCATCAAGGGA
>NW_026586204.1:939-1409 GCF_907164565.1 Psammomys obesus
CTGATAAAATAGACTTTCAACCAAAATTAATAAAAAGAGATGAGGAAGGACACTTCATACTCATCAAGGGAAAATTCCACCAGGAAGACATCACAATCCTGAACATCTATGCCCCAAATACAAGAGCACCCACATTTGTAAAAGAAACATTGATAAAATTTAAACCACATATAGATCCCCACACATTAATAGTGGGAGACTTCAACACCCCACTCTCAACAAAGGACAGGTCAACAAAACAGAAATTAAACAAAGAAACAATATCTCTGACAGAGGTCATGAATCAAATGGACCTCACAGACATCTACAGAACTTTACACCCAAACACAAAAGAATTTACCTTCTTCTCAGCACCTCATGGAACCTTCTCCAAAATAGACCATATAGTTGGTCACAAAGCAAGCCTCAACAGATACAAGAAGACTGAAATAATCCCTTGTATCCTGTCTGATCACCATGGAATAAAGCTG
>NW_026586205.1:0-547 GCF_907164565.1 Psammomys obesus
ATATACTCACTCATATAAACATACAATATAGAATAAACCCACTAAAAGCTGTACATCTAAACAAACTAAGCAAAAGAGAGGACCCTAACTAAAATGTTCAATCCCCATCCTGAAAGGCAAAGAGGATGGACATCAGAAGAAAAAGAAAATAGGAAACAACCTCGGAACCTGCTACAGAGGGCCTCTGAAAGCCAGAAGAAAACAGGAAACAACCTTGAAACCTGCCACAGAGGGCCTCTGAAAGCTTCTGCAGTATAGACTGTCAAAGCAGATGCTGAGCCTGATGGCCAACTGATGGGTAGAGTGAATGGAATTTTATGTAAGAAGTGGGAAATAGTAAGAGCTGGAGGGAACGGGAACTCCACAAGCAGAGCAACAGAACAAGATAATTTGAACACAGGGAACTTCCCAGAGACTCATACTCCAACCAAGGACTATTTGTGGAGATGACCTGGAACCCCTGCACAGGTGTAGCCCATGGCAGTTCAGTGTCCAAGTGGGTTACATAGTAATGGGAAGAGGGACTGCCTCTGACATAATCTGATTG
>NW_026586205.1:647-5957 GCF_907164565.1 Psammomys obesus
TGGAGATGACCTGGAACCCCTGCACAGGTGTAGCCCATGGCAGTTCAGTGTCCAAGTGGGTTCCATAGTAATGGGAAGAGGGACTGCCTCTGACATAATCTGATTGACCTGCTCGTTGATCACTTCCCCCTGATGGGGGAGCAGCCTTACCAGGCCACAGTAGAGGACAATGCAGCCACTTTTGATGAGAACTGATAGACTAAGATCAGAAAGAAGGAGAGGAGGACCTCCCCTATCAGTGGACTTGGGGAGTGGCATGCATGCAGAAAGGGGAGGGAGGGTGGGATCGGGAGGGGAGGAGGGAGGGGCTTATGGGGGGATACAAAATGAATAAAGTGTAATTAATAAAAAATAAATAAAAGATTAAAAAAAGATTTTAAAAGGCTCAAAGTTTCCATAACTGGAATAGGAGTGACCATAACACTCTCAGGGGAAGTTGCAGGCACTTTTTTCTTACAACACTTCCAAGCTTATTTTGAGAAACTTTCATATGGAATGTACAGTCAGTGTGTGAGCATGAGACAATGACAACATCACTGGACATACTAATGCGAAGAGAGATAAATTTCATTGGGTGCCAAATTAGACAAAGAACTGCAGACAACTAGTGACTTTTGTGAGAACTAGTTTCTCTCAGGTATGAGCTGCCTAATTTTTATTTACTACAAAGTGGTCAGTCAGCTCTGAAACAGTAGACAAATACAGAACAAAAAGAGACTCAGGAGACTATGCATCTATTTATGCATCTATCTATCTGAAAACAATAATTAAAGAAAAACAGACCATCATCCTGAGAAGCACACAGTGAGGCATGAGACAGGTTGAAAGGAAGAGACATAGCAGAGGCTGAAGGGAGGAAATGGAAGGGAGCAATTTATGATGAAACTGTATTTTAATTAAAAATATATTAAAAGGGGCGGGGCAAGATGGCGGCCCCGGGAGGACTCTCATTCTGAGGAGCAGCACAGCAGGATTGGCACAGTGACCAGCAATCAGAACTTGCGGCCATAAAACACAAGTGATTGTGTTTCACAGGTGAGAGGATACCCCACGGTGGGGTATTCAATCAGCTTTAACTTACCCGGCTAAACTGCAGAAGAGATCCCAGTTCTGCCAGGCCCTTGGTCACCAGCCCAGAGCTACCTGCCAGTGCAATCTGGTCACGGTCCCAGACTGAACTGTGGGCCCACAACAACATAGACTGGATTTCCCAGTCGAGAGATAACCCCACGGAGCAGGAAACAATTGGGACCTACCTCAGGTTACCCAGACATCCCCTGGAAAAGACTCAGGTTCCGCGGGTGCCCCAAGAGCCAGTCCGGACCCAGAGCCGGGACACAGGTGCTTGCCTGCGCGCCTGATTCGCCGCCTCAGATAGAACTCTGGGCACCAGGGCACCAGGGCACCAGACTGAGTGTCTCTGGCAGGAGGAAACCCCCAGCGGAGGGGGTCAGCAGCTCTAACGCTTAGGACACCCAGCACCAAAACACTTCCTGGACTCACGCAGACTCTAGTGCAGGCAGGAGCGCTGTGCTCTGCTGCCATTATTGAGTTCCCCTAGGGCACTGGGACACACAGCTGCATCCTCAGACCTACAAAAGCCAGAGAGCCATTACAGCAGCCCTCAGATACTGTGCCAAGGATCAACCAGTTATCCCTAGCTAGACTGTCAAAACTGTGGGAATCCCTGGTCCTTCAAGAGGGCTGCACCTACAGCATCTGAACCAGAGCAGTGCCTGCAGCTGCCATCCCAGACAGAGACACACAGCTTCTGGTCCAGAGTGAGGCACCCAGCCTCCAGACCAGAACAGTGCCCCCAGGCGACAACTCAACCTAGGTGCACATTCTCCAGGTCCAGAGCAGAGCAATCAGCCTCTGGCCCAGAGACTTGCTGAGTGCACCTCCCACTTTCCCGGACAGAACTGTGCGCCCCAGGATAACAGACTGAGGTTCCCTGTTGGGAGAAAACCCCACAGCTAGGAAATCAGCAGTTTCATCAAGAGGACTGTACATGGAAATTTAGTGAGCAGCAGCACACTAAATTTATAACAAGAAACCCAGCAGTGGGGCAGCTGTCTTGAGGACTTCTATGGGTAAGAGGAGATCCCACCCTGCCTAACATAGACCACAGCTACTACTCAGGGCTATAAACCTGAGGTGAGCAGTCGCAACTCCGGAGAAACACTGGCCATAGAGTGACCATAACCAAAAAGCACAGAAGGACTCCTTCAAGAAAAATCATCTTCCAGCCAAGGGGATACTCCCTACCTCAGGACTCCAGGAAGCACAGAAACTAACAGCCAACACCAAAATCAGCCCAATGGGTAGAGGTCAGCGTAAAGGCTCAACCAACAAAAGACAGAGCAATATGGCATCTCCAGAACCCAGCCATCCAGAGGCGAACAGCCCTGAACAATGCAGCATAATAGAAAATCAAGAAGATGACCTTACATCTATGTTGATGAAGAGGATAATAGAGGAAACAAATAAAATACGCAAAGAATTAGAGGAAACAAAACCAAACAAATTATGGCTATCCGTAAAGAAATGGAGGAAGATAAAGACAAGCAGATTATGGCCATCCGTGAAGAAATATGGGAAGATGCAGCCAAACAGCTTGTGGCCTTCAGAGAAGAAATAATTAAATCACTGAAAGAAATCAAAGAGACAGAGTTGAAGGAACTAAAAGAAAAAGAGGAAAATACAAGCAGACAGGTGAAGGAAGTAAACAAAACAACTCAAGACCTGAAGATAGAACTAGAAAAATTAAAGAAAACACAAATGGAGGAAATAATGGAGAGGAAGAATTTAGGGAAGAAAACAGGAACTACAGAGGTAAGCATAACCAACAGAATACAAGAAATGGAAGAAAGAATCTCAGGTGTAGAAGATACAATGGAAGAAATTAACGTATCTGTCAAAGAAAATGTTAAATCCAAAAAATTCCTGACACAGACCGTCCAAGAAATCCAAGACAATATGAAAAGACAAAATCTAAGAATAATAGGAATAGAGGAAAAAGAAGACTCCCTTCTCCAAGGCCCAGAAAATATTTTCAACAAAATCATTGAAGAAAATTTCCCCAAGTTAAAGGAGAAGCCAATAAGGATACATGAGGCCTACAGAACACCCAACAAATTTGACCAGAAAAGAAAATCCTCCCGCCACATAATAATCAAAACAGGAAGTATACAGAACAAAGAAAAAATACTAAAAGCTGCAAGGGAAAAAGGCCAAGTAACATATAACGGCAAACCCATTAGAATCACACCTGACTTTTCAACAGAAACTATGAAAGCCAGAAGGGCCTGGACAGATATCATGCAGACCCTAAGAGAACACAGATGTCAACCCAGGCTACTATACCCTGCAAAACTCTTAGTCCTCATAGACGGAGAAAACAAGATATTCAATGACAAAAACAAATTTCAACAATACCTACACACAAATCCAGCATTACAGAAGACACTGGAAGGGAAAATACAACCCAAGAAAATTAGCTTCTGTCAAAAAAAACACAGGAAATAATTAACCTTACTACAGCAAAACAAAAAGCAACCAAGCACACAACCTTATGACCACAGCCAACATCAATATCAAAAGATCTAACAGCCACTGGTCATTAATCTCTCTCAACATCAATGGACTCAACTCTCCAGTAAAAAACACAGATTAACAGAATGGATACGTAAACAAAACCCAGCAATCTGTTGCATACTAGAAACACACCTAAGACACAAAGACAGACATTACCTGAGGGTAAAAGGTTGGAAGACGACTTTCCAAGCAAATGGACCCAAGAAACAAACAGGAGTAGCCATTCTAATATCTGATAAAATAGACTTTCAACCAAAATTAATAAAAAGAGATGAGGAAGGACACTTCATACTCATCAAGGGAAAATTCCACCAGGAAGACATCATAATCCTGAACATCTATGCCCCAAATACAAGAGCACCCACATTTGTAAAAGAAACATTGATAAAATTTAAACCACATATAGATCCCCACACATTAATAGTGGGAGACTTCAACACCCCACTCTCAACAAAGGACAGGTCAACAGAACAGAAATTAAACAAAGAAACAAAATCTGTGACAGAGGTCATGAATCAAATGGACCTCACAGATATTTACAGAACTTTACACCCAAACACAAAAGAATTTACCTTCTTCTCAGCACCTCATGGAACCTTCTCCAAAATAGACCATATAGTTGGTCACAAAGCAAGCTTCAACAGATACAAGAAGACTGAAATAATACCATGTATCCTGTCTGATCACCATGGAATAAAGCTGGACTTCAACAACAACAGAAATAGCAAAAAGCCTACACACACATGGAAACTGAACAACTTGTTACTAAATGACAGCTGGGTCAGGGAAGAAATAAAGAAAGAAATTAAAGCCTTTCTAGAACTCAATGAAAATGAAGACACAACATACCCAAACTTGTGGGACACAATGAAGGCAGTGCTAAGAGGAAAGTTCATAGCACTAAGTGCCTTCAAGAAGAAATTTGAGACAGCTCATTCAAATAACTTAATGGCCCACTTAAAAACCCTAGAAAAAGAAGAAGCAGACACACCAAAAAGGAGTAGACGGCTGGAAATAATCAAACTCAGGGCTGAAATCAATCAATTAGAAACAAATAAAACAATTCAAAGAATCAATGAAACCAAGAGTTGGTTCTTTGAGAAAATCAACAAGATCGACAATCCCTTAGCCAAGCTAACTAAAAGGCAGAGAGACACCACCCAAATCAACAAAATCAGAAATGAAAAGGGGGACATAACTACAGACACTGAGGAAATCCAAACAATCATTAGGACTTACTTCAAAAGTCTATACTCAACAAAATTTGAAAACCGAAATGAAATGGACAATTTTCTTGATCGATTTGACTTACCAAAGCTGAATCAGGACCAGGTAAATCAATTAAATAGTCCTATATCCCCCAAAGAAATAGAAGCAGTCATCAAAAGTCTCCCATCCAAAAAAAGCCCAGGACCAGATGTCTTCAGTGCAGAATTCTACCAGACCTTTAAAGAAGAGCTAACTCCAATTCTCTCCAAACTATTCCACAAAATAGAAAGAGAAGGAACATTACCAAACTCATTCTATGAAGCCACAATCACCTTGGTACCTAAACCTCACAAAGACTCAACAAAGAAAGAGAATTTCAGGCCAATCTCCCTTATGAACATTGATGCAAAAATACTTAACAAAATACTTGCAAACCGGATCCAAGAACACATCAAAGATATTATCCACTATGACCAAGTAGGCTTCATCCCAGGTATGCAGGGG
>NW_026586206.1:0-863 GCF_907164565.1 Psammomys obesus
AAGAATTGAGTTGGTATTTTGATGGGAATTGCATTGAATCTGTAAATTGCTTTTGGCAGGATGGCCATTTTGACAATGTTAATCCTACCAATCCATGAGCACGGGAGATCTTTCCATCTTCTGAGATCTTCTTCAATTTCTTTCTTCAAAGACTTGAAGTTTTTCTCAAACAGGTCTTTCACTTGCTTGGTTAGAGTCACACCAAGGTACTTTATGTTATTAGTGGCTATTGTGAAGGGTGTTGTTTCCCTAATTTCTTTCTCGGCCTTTTTGTCTTTGGTATACAAGAGGGCTTCTGATTTTTTTGAGTTGATTTTGTATCCTGCCACTTTGCTGAAGGTGTTTATCAGCTGAAGAAGTTCTCTGGTTGAATCTTTGGGTTCGCTCATGTATACTATCATATCATCTGCAAATAGTGACACTTTGACCTCTTCCTTTCCGATTTGTATCCCCTTGATCTCCTTTAGTTGTCTTATTGCTCTGGCTAGGACTTCAAGTACAATGTTAAAGAGATATGGAGAGAGTGGGCAGCCTTGTCTTGTCCCTGATTTCAGTGGGATTGCTTTAAGTTTCTCTCCATTGAGTTTGATGTTGGCTATAGGCTTGCTGTATATTGCCTTTACTATCTTTAGGTATGTGCCTTGTATCCCTGATCTCTCCAAGACTTTAAACATAAATGGGTGTTGGACTTTGTCAAATGCTTTTTCAGCATCTAAGGAGATGATCATGTGGTTTTTCTCCTTCATTTTGTTTATGTGGTGGATTACATTGATGGATTTCCGTATGTTGAACCACCCTTGCATTCCTGGGATGAAGCCTACTTGATCATGGTGGATGATATCTTTGATGTGTTCTTGGATTCG
>NW_026586206.1:963-8437 GCF_907164565.1 Psammomys obesus
TTTGCATCAATGTTCATAAGAGAGATAGGTCTGAAGTTCTCTTTTTTGGTTGGATCTTTGTGTGGTTTAGGTATCAAAGTGACTGTGGCTTCATAGAATGAGTTTGGTAGTGTTCCTTCTGTTTCTATTTTATGGAATAGTTTGAGGAGAATTGGTGTTAGTACTTCTTTGAAGGTCTTGTAGAATTCTGCGCTGAAGCCATCTGGTCCAGGGCTTTTTTTGGAGGGGAGACTGTTAATGACTGCTTCAATTTCCTTGGGAGATATAGGACTATTCAGTCTTTCTACCTGATCTTGACTTAATTTTGGTAGATGGAATCTGTCAAGAAAGTTATCCATTTCATTTAGATTTTCAAATTTTGTGCCATATAGGCTTTTGTAGTATGACCTAATAATCGTTTGGATTTCCTCAGTGTCTGTAGTTATGTCCCCATTTTCCTGTCTGATTTTGCTGATTTGTATGGTTTCTCTCTGCTTTTTAGTTAGTTTGGCTAAGGGTTTGTCTATCTTGTTGATTTTCTCAAAGAACCAGCTTTTTGTTTCATTGATTCTTTGGATAATTTTATTTGTTTCTAATTGATTGATTTCTGCCCTTAGTTTGATTATTTCCAGCCGTCTGCTCCTCTTGGGTGTATCTGCTTCTTTTTTTTCTAGGTTTTTCAGTTGGGCCATTAAGTTGTTTGTATGTGATGTTACAGATTTCTTCTTGTAGGCACTTAGTGCTATAAATTTTCCTCTGAGCACTGCTTTCAATGTGTCCCATAAATTTGGGTATGTTGTGCCTTCATTTTCATTGAATTCTAGAAAGTCTTTAATTTCTTTCTTTATTTCTTCCTTGACCCAGCTGTCATTGAGTAGTAAGTTGTTCAGTTTCCATGTGCGTGTCGGCTTTTTGTTGTTTCTGTTGTTGTTGATGTCCAGCTTTAGTCCATGGTGGTCAGATAGTATACAAGGGATTATTTCAATCCTTTTGTATCTGTTGAGGCTTGCTTTGTGACCAACTATATGGTCTATTTTGGAGAAGGTTCCGTGTGGTGCTGAAAAGAAGGTGTACTCTTTTGAGTTTGGGTGAAAAGATCTGTAGACATCTATTAGGTCCATTTGATTTAGGGATTCTGTGAGTGCTTTTATTTCCCTATTTGGTGTCTGTCTGGTTGATCTGTCCCTTGATGAGAGTGGGGTGTTGAAGTCTCCCACTATTAAGGTATTAGGATCAATGTATGATTTAAGCTTTAATATTGTTTCATTTACGAATGTAGGTGCTCTTGTATTTGGGGCATAGATATTCAAAATTGTGATGTCCTCTTGTTGGATTTTTCCTTTGATGAGAATATAGTGGCCCTCCTTATCTTTTTTGATTAACTTGGGTTGAAAGTCTATTTTATTAGATATTAGGATGGCTACTCCAGCTTGTTTTCTGGAACCATTTGCTTGAAAAACATTTTTCCAGCCCTTTACTCTGAGGTAGTGTTTATCTTTGTTGCATAGGTGTGTTTCTTGGATGCAACAGAATGTTGGGTCCTGTTTCCGTAACCATTCTGTTAGCCTGTGTCTTTTTATTGGTGAGTTGAGTCCATTAATATTGATAGATAATATTGACCAATGCATGTTAGTTCCTTTTGTAATGGAGTCGATGATCTTACCTTGTTTCATTGCTTGTTTTCTTTTCATTTTTGTTGGGATGTTATCTGTATGCCCTGTTTTCTTGGGTGAATTCGTTTTCGTTGGATTGGAGTTTTCCTTCTAGTATCTTCTGTAGGGTTGGTTTGCTGTATAGATATTGCGTAAATTTAGTTTTGTCATGGAATATTTTGTTTTCTCCATCTATGTTGATTGAAAGCTTTGCAGGGTATAGTAGTCTCGGTTGACATTTGTGATCTCTTAGAGTCTCCATGATGCTTGCCCAGGCCCTTCTGGCTTTCATAGTTTCTGATGAGAAGTCTGGTGTGATTCTGATAGGTCTACCTTCATATGTTACTTGGCCTTTTTCCCTTGCTGCTTTTAATATCTTTTCTTTGTTCTGTAGATTTAGTGTTTTGACTATGATGTGACGTGATGTGTTTCTTTTCTGGTCTAGTCTATTTGGTGTTCTGTAGGCCTCTTGTATATTTATGGACATCTCTTTCTTTAAGTTGGGAAAATTTTCTTCTATGATTTTTTTGAAAATATTTTCTGGACCTTGGAGCCTGGAGTCTTCTTTTTCATCAATTCCTATTATTCTTAGATTTTGTCTTTTCATAGCATCCTTGATTTCTTGGATATTTTGTGATTGGAATTTTTCTGATTTTACTTTTTCTTTGAGAGAAGTATCAATTTCTGCAAGTGTGTCTTCAGCTCCAGAGATTCTCTCTTCCATCTCTTGTATTCTGTTGGTGATGCTTACTTTTGTGGTTCCTGATCTTTTCTCCAAGTTCTCCAGCTCAAGAGTTTTCTCATTTTGTGTTTGCTTTATTGATTCTAATTCTGTTTTCATGCCTTGCACCATTTCTTTTATGTGTTTGAATTTGGATTCCTGTCTCTCTACGATGGACTCTATTTCTTTGTTCATTTCCTTTTTGTATGCCACTAATTTTTTCTCTACTTGTGCCTCTATTTGTTTGGCTATGTTTGCCTGTGTTTCTTTAAGGGTTTTGTCTATTTCTTCTTTCTTTACCTCCAATTGACTGGCCAACTCTTTGAAAGATTTGTTCATTTCCTCCTTATAAGCCTCAAATAATTGAGCAAGCATGGCTTTAAGGTCATTTTCCTGTGCTTCTGATGAATTGGAGTATCCATCGATTTTGGGGTTTGCTGGTGAAGTCATGATGTCCTGATTTATGTTGGAAGTGTTCTTTCGCCTACCCCTGGCCATTGGCTTGTCTGAGACCTTCCCTGTTTGTTTTTGGATTCTGCCGATCAGACTGGTACTGTCTCTCTCTCGAGTCTGGAGAATTCTTCAGGAAGTTGAAAGAGGTCCCGTGTCCTTAGCGTATGCTGAGGACTAGCTGTACCTGTGGGAGGAAAGTACGCAGGCGCAAACAGAGGCAAATGCAAGCGTGCGTGCGTGTGTGTGTATATGTGTGTGTGTGTGTAAGTGGGTGTGGGCGTGTGTCTCGAGGGACAGAGTGATGGCTAATGTTGAACCCTTGAGTGTGTGGGAGGGGCTCTGCAATGTATATGTCGCAGGCGCTAGTGATGATCGCAGCGCAATTTCTGGCATTAACTGCCTTAACTCCTCAATTAGACCCACAGAGCAGGAACTTCAATGTTCCAAGTGCCCCTCTGTTTCCCAAAGTGGGTATATGGGTGGGAGGGGGTTCGATGCCTGGCTTCTGTTTTAGCAGAACCCAGGATCAGTGGAGCTGCAGATTCTCAAGGGTGCACTCACTTACAGGCAGGACACTTGGCAGAGATCGGCGTATCTGGGCTCTCTGCTCTCTGGTTTGGCCCTGCTTCTTTGATGTGCTCCGCCAGTTCCGTGCTGCTGTCACTGCCAGGTTATGAGGTCTTGCTGCAGCTGGAGATTTCAGGGTGGTCACGTCAGTGGGAATCGGGGTAATCAGCCTTTCTGTTCTCTGGTTTGGCCCTGGTTAGTCTTAAACTGGAGGGCTGATGTGCCCCGCCAGCTCAGTGCTGCTCCGCCGCCAGGTTAGAAAGTCCCGCTGTAACTGGAGACTGGGTTGCTAGTCCAGATGCTTTCTGGGAAGTCCTGGGGTCTCTTTACTGTGCTCTCCAAGCTTCGGAGGCCCAGCGCCTGGTGTGTCTAGCTTGTATGGCGTTTTTGTCTGGTTTTGGTGATTATATAGCGAATTCTCTGTCACTGTGGGATTGGGCGGGCCGTACCAACAGTGATGGCGCTCCTGCGGAGCTAGTATGGCGTCTAGCAGACTCGGGCCCTGGGAGGATGGTGCAGCCGCCGCGAGTGAATCTGGGACTCCGAGACACAGTACTGCTGGCCTTTGCCGATAAAGGGCTTGGGGCTCCGCCTCAGTGGCTGCAGGCCCCAGGCAGTTAGGTCTGCGCTGAGAAAGGCGAGTCGGCTGTGCCTGTGCCGAGGAGGAGGGAGGTCTGGGGGAGGGGAGTGCCGAGAGATCAAAGGATCGTTTCTCACCTTCCCCAATCAAGTCCGTGGGTGACCCGAGACCAAGGTTTTCACCTCCTGCGATGTTCCCTGTTGTTTAGAAAGTCTCTCCGTTGTTTCCCTGGCTTCAGAAGTTCTTCCACACATCAGCTCAGAACTTTATCTCCTCCACAGCTCGGAAACTGTGTGTGCTAGTCGCCATCTTGGCTCCGCCCCCCCATTTGTGTTTTCTTTAATTTTTCCAATTCTATCTTCAGATCTTGAGCCATTTTGTTGATTTCCTTCACCTGTCTGACTGTATTTTCCTGTTTTTCCATCACTTCTTTCAGCCATTTGTTTGAACCAACCTCTGTTTATTTCATTCAGTGTTTTAAGCATTTCCTTTCTAAAGGCCACAAACTGTTTGGCTGCAACTTCCTCTATTTCTTTACGGATGGCAATATTCTGTTTGAGTTTATCTTCCTCTATGTCTTTACGTATCTTATTTGTTTCCTCTGTTATCATCTTCATGAGCATAGTTGTTAGGTCATCTTCTTGGATTTCAGTTATGCTGGGGTGTCCAGGGCTACTTGCCCCTGGGTAACTGGGTTCTGGAGATGTCATATTGCTCTGTCTTTTTTTGCTTGAGCTTTTACACTGGCCTCTACCCATTGGGCTATCTTAGGTGTTTGGGGTTATTTTCTGGTGGTTTCTGGGGATCCTGTGGTGGAGAGAATACCCTTGGCAGAAAGCTGGTTTTTCTTGAAGGAAGTCTTCTCAGCTTTTTGGGTATAGTCCCTGGATGGCTGGCGTTTTTTCAGGAGTTGCTGCTGCTCACCTCAGGGATAGAGACCTGAGTGGAAACTGTGGTCTTTGTTAGTCGAGAGGGTTCTCCTCTCACCCAGGGAAGTCCTGAAGACAGCTGCCCTGTTTCTGGGTTTCTTGCTGTAAATTTAATGATTTGCTGCTATGACACAGTTGGACATCTAGCGCACA
This sequence comes from Psammomys obesus, assembly GCF_907164565.1. Taxonomy (NCBI): domain Eukaryota; kingdom Metazoa; phylum Chordata; class Mammalia; order Rodentia; family Muridae; genus Psammomys; species Psammomys obesus. The sequence continues at coordinate 5,998 of NW_026586206.1, forward strand.
GCAACTGTTTGTGCCTATGTCTGGAGCACAGCTCAGTGATGGCAGCTCAGACCCACTGGTCTCTGAGACTTTTCCCAGGGAAGGACTGGGTGATTTAAGTCAGTACAGTTTCCTTCCTTCCTTGTGGATTCTCTGGAGACAGGGACTCCCAGTCTCTTTTTTGCCCTGGGGTGCACCGCTCAGTCTCCGCCAGCTAGCTGGCGCATGAAACTGCCTGTGTCTGGAGCACAGCTCGGTGATGGCGGCTTGGCCCTGCCGGTCTGTGAGACTTTTTCCAGAGAAGGATTGGGTGATTTAAGTCAGTACAGCTTCCTTCCTTCCCTGTGGATTCTCTCGAGACAGGGACTCCTAGTCTCTGGTGTTTTTGTGTCCACCGATCAGCCTGGGAAGGTGAACAGGACACGCAGGCATGTGGCTCTGGTCTGGGGACCTAGTGCCTGCACGACTCAGGATCTCTTCCGGGTTCTTGACCTGAGAGTGGTCAAGACCGATTCCCACCCCGTGGACGTTTCCTCACACCTGAAAAACACGGTCGCTGTTGTTTTAGGGCCCAAGGTTCAGTCTCTTGGTCGCTGTACAGGAAATGTTTTCCGGCTCCTCAGAGGCCCAGTTCTCCTGGCACAGCCGTCTTGTCCCTCTCCAGACTAAGCTTTTAAACTGTTCCAATTTTTGAGGATAGTGAGACTTCTGCTTATGCATCACTATGATATTAAAATTAATATGAGATGTTGGATGAATATGAAAGAAAAAGTTATGGTTTAATAAGTGAATTTGCATGTCAAATTGGCAAGGGGTCAGTTATGCTGACTGTTTTCTGTCAACTTGATACAACCTAGGCCTAGGCATAAGTGGGAAGAAGGAGTCTTATTTGAGAAAATACTTCCATTATATTGTCCTGTAAACAAATCTATGGGATATTGTCTTGATTAATGATTGACTTTGGCTGGCCCATTCCATTGTAGAAGGGGTGTCACCCCTAGACTGGTAGTCACAATTATTAAAAGCAAGGTGATCAAACCAAGGGCAGCAAGCCAGTAAGTGTCACTCTTCCATGACTTTTGTTTCAGTGCTTTAGTCCCTGCCTTGTGTTCCTGCTGAATGATGGAAGGCAATGTAGAAGTGTGAGCTGAGATAAACCCTTTCCTTCCCAAATTGCTTTTGGTCACAGAACTTTATCACAGCCATAGAAACCCTAACAAAATTGGTGTCCCTTGCATGTCCAGATTTTACCTTTTTCCATGGTTATTTCCTCTTTGGAAATGTCATGTACATTATACTTCTAGGATTTTTTTCAGAAACCCTGTCAATCAGAAAAGGACTAGAAATATGAACTCTCCCAAAAAACATATGGGGTCTTCAAAAATCCTTTGTTCTTTATATAAATATCCTCCTGTTTTTCCAATAACGCCTCAGCAATCCAAAATCAGAAGAAAGGCAGGTTTTGTGAGACAGAAAAGCTCATATTATCACTTTCCCCATGGAAGAGGGTTTTGTCCATTCTAGAAATCCTGTTTTGAAATAAATTAACTCCAAGGTTAATGACTTTGTACATCTAGATTAAAAACAGGTTTTAGAAGTTAAGGCTAGATGAATTTATGATCACCAATCCAGCACTGAGAATAACTGAAGGAATCTTACATACTGAACAGAGAAATAAGTGTGCTCTTGAGGTCACAAAGATAATAAAGTACACTAGAATGATAAATAAATAAACAAGGATTAAGATAACAATAAACTGTACAAAAATAATAATATGACAGAATTCATACATTCTTTTCAGTAATAACTCTGGGTGTCGATGGTACCAGTTCTCCTATCAAAAGTCACAGGGTAGCATATTTTATGCAAAAATAATACCTATCTGTTCCTGCCAAGAAACACAGCTCACTGACAAAAACAAGCATAGCTTTAGAGATCAAAGATGAACACTGGAATTCTAAGCAAAGTAAATAAGTAAATCAAAAGAACAAAGATGTAGTCATATTATGTTTGAAAAATTGGGCTTTGCACCAAAATTATTCAGAAGAGACAAAGAAGTTCACTTCACATTAAGAGGGTAGAACAATTTTAAATATGTGTACTGAAACATAATGCACCCAATTTCATAAAACTACAAGATTTAAAGGTACAGATTGCCCTCGATATTATAACAATGGGTGACTTTAACACCAAAATAGTACTGATAAATGGATCATCCAGACAAAAATTCAAAAAAAGAAACATGTGTTAAATAACATTGTAGGTCACACTGACATAAACATCCTCTGAATGTTCTGCCCAAAGACTGGAGGATGCATATTTATCCTGACAGTCTATTTAACATTCATTAAAATAACAAAATAACAAACACAGGAAGTGGAGATAATTCCTTGCATTCTTTATGATCATAGTAGATTAAACCAGACCTCAACAGCAAGAAAATCTATAGAAAACAGAAATT
>NW_026586207.1:0-519 GCF_907164565.1 Psammomys obesus
GAAGTTGAGAATTTTTCTTTCCAGGTCTGTAAAGAATTGTGTTGGCAATTTGATGGGAATTGCATTAAATCTGTAGATTGCTTTTGGTAAGATGGCCATTTTTACTATGTTAATCCTGCCAAGCCATGAGCATGGGAGATCTTTCCATCTTCTCATATCTTCCTCTAATTCTTTCTTCAGAGACTTGAAATTTTTTTCATACAAGTCTTTGACTTGCTTGGTTAGGGTTACGCCAAGGTACTTTATGTCATTTGTGGCTATTGTGAATGGTGTTGTTTCTCTAATTTCTTTCTCAGCCCTTTTGTCTTTTGTATACAGGAGTGCTACTGATTTTTTTGAGTTAATTTTGTATCTGGCCACTTTGCTGAAGGTGTTTATCAGCTGTAGGAGTTCCCTGGTAGAGTTTTTGGGGTCACTCATGTATACTATCATATCATCTGCAAATAGTGATAATTTGACTTCTTCCTTTCCCATCTGTATCCCCTTGATCTCCTTCAACTGTCTTATTGCTCTAGCAAG
>NW_026586207.1:619-5266 GCF_907164565.1 Psammomys obesus
GATATGTGCCTTGTATCCCTGATCTCTCCAGTACTTTAAACATGAATGGATGTTGGATTTTGTCAAATGCTTTTTCAGCATCTAGGGAGATTATCATGTGGTTTTTTTCTTTCAGTTTGTTAATATGGTGGATCACATTGATGGATTTCCGTATATTGAACCACCCCTGCATACCTGGGATGAAGCCTACTTGGTCATAGTGGATAATATCTTTGATGTGTTCTTGGATTCGGTTTGCAAGTATTTTGTTAAGTATTTTTGCATCAATGTTCATAAGGGAGATTGGCCTGAAATTCTCTTTCTTTGTTGAGTCTTTGTGAGGTTTAGGTACCAAGGTGATTGTGGCTTCATAGAATGAGTTTGGTAATGTTCCTTCTGTTTCTATTTTGTGGAATAGTTTGAAGAGAATTGGAGTTAGCTCTTCTTTGAAGGTCTGGTAGAATTCTGCGCTGAAGCCATCTGGTCCTGGGCTTTTTTTGGATGGGAGACTTTTGATGACTGCTTCTATTTCTTTGGGGGGATATAGGACTATTTAGTTGATTTAACTGGTCCTGATTCAGCTTTGGTGAGTCAAATCGATCAAGAAAATTGTCCATTTCATTTAGATTTTCAAATTTTGTGGCATATAGACTTTTGAAGTAAGGCCTAATGATTGTTTGGATTTCCTCAGTGTCTGTAGTTATGTCCCCCCTTTCATTTCTGATTTCGTTGATTTGGGTGGTGTCTCTCTGCCTTTTAGTTAGCTTGGCTAAGGGTTTGTCGATCTTGTTGATTTTCTCAAAGAACCAGCTCTTGGTTTCATTGATTCTTTGAATTGTTTTATTTGTTTCTAATTGATTGATTTCAGCCCTGAGTTTGATTATTTCCAGCCGTCTACTCCTTTTTGGTGTGTCTGCTTCTTCTTTTTCTAGGGTTTTTAAGTGGGCCATTAAGTTGCTTGAATGAGCTGTCTCAAATTTCTTCTTGAAGGCACTTAGTGCTATGAACTTTCCTCTTAGCACTGCTTTCATTGTGTCCCACAAGTTAGGGTATGTTGTGTCTTCATTTTCATTGAGTTCTAGAAAGGCTTTAATTTCTTTCTTTATTTCTTCCCTGACCCAGCTGTCATTTAGTAACAAGTTGTTCAGTTTCCATGAGTGTGTAGGCTTTTTGCTATTTCTGTTGTTGTTGAAGTCCAGCTTTATTCCATGGTGATCAGAAAGGATAAGGGATTATTTCAGTCTTCTTGTATCTGTTGAGGCTTGCTTTGTGACCAACTATATGGTCTATTTTGGAGAAGGTTTCATGAGGTGCTGAGAAGAAGGTAAATTCTTTTGTGTTAGGGTGTAAAGTTCTGTAACTGTCTGTGAGGTCCATTTGATTCATGACCTCTGTCAGAGATATTGTTTCTTTGTTTAATTTCTGTTTTGTTGACCTGTCCTTTGTTGAGAGTGGGGTTTTGAAGTCTCCCACTATTAATGTGTGGGGATCTATATGTGGTTTAAATTTTATCAATGTTTCTTTTACAAATGTGGGTGCTCTTGTATTTGGGGCATAGATGTTCAGGATTGTGATGTCTTTCTGGTGGAATTTTCCCTTGATGAGTATGAAGTGTCCTTCCTCATCTCTTTTTATTAATTTTGGTTGAAAGTCTATTTTATCAGATATTAGAATGGCTACTCCTGCTTGTTTCTTGGGTCCATTTGCTTGGAAAGTCATCTTCCAACCTTTTACCCTCAGGTAATGTCTATCTTTGTGTCTTAGGTGTGTTTCTTGTATGCAACAGATTGCTGGGTTTTGTTTACGTATCCATTCTGTTAATCTGTGTCTTTTTACTGGAGAGTTGAGTCCATTGATGTTGAGAGAGATTAATGACCAGTGGCTGTTAGATCCTTTGATTTTGATGTTGGCTGTGTTCATAAGTTTGTGTGCTTGGTTGCTTTTTGTTTTGCTGTAGTAAGGTTAATTATTTCCTGTGTTTTCTTGACAGAAGCTAATTTTCTTGGGTTGTATTTTCCCTTCCAGTGTCTTCTGTAATGCTGGATTTGTGTGTAGGTATTGTTGAAATTTGTTTTTGTCATTGAATATCTTGTTTTCTCCGTCTATGAGGACTGAGAGTTTTGCAGGGTATAGTAGCCTGGGTTGACATCTGTGTTCTCTTAGGGTCTGCATGATATCTGTCCAGGCCCTTCTGGCTTTCATAGTTTCTGTTGAAAAGTCAGGTGTGATTCTAATGGGTTTGCCGTTATATGTTACTTGGTCTTTTTCCCTTGCAGCTGTTAGTATTTTTTCTTTGTTCTGTATACTTACTGTTTTGATTATTATGTGGCGGGAGGATTTTCTTTTCTGGTCAAATTTGTTGGGTGTTCTGTAGGCCTCATGTATCCTTATTGGCTTCTCCTTTAACTTGGGGAAATTTTCTTCAATGATTTTGTTGAAAATATTTTCTGGGCCTTGGAGAAGGGAGTCTTCTTTTTCCTCTATTCCTATTATTCTTAGGTTTTGTCTTTTCATATTGTCTTGGATTTCTTGGACGGTCTGTGTCAGGAATTTTTTGGATTTAACATTTTCTTTGACAGATACATCGATTTCTTCCATTGTATCTTCTACACCTGAGATTCTTTCTTCCATTTCTTGTATTCTGTTGGTTATGCTTACCTCTGTAGTTCCTGTTTTCTTCCCTAAATTTTTCCTCTCCATTATTTCCTCCATTTGTGTTTTCTTTAATTTTTCTAGTTCTATCTTCAGGTCTTGGGTTGTTTTGTTTATTTCCTTCACCTGTCTGCTTGTATTTTCCTCTTTTTCTTTTAGTTCCTTCAACTCTGTCTCTTTGATTTCTTTCAGTGATTTAATTATTTCTTCTCTGAAGGCCACAAGCTGTTTGGCTGCATCTTCCCGTATTTCTTCACGAATGGCCCTAATTTGCTTGTCTTTATCTTCCTCCATTTCTTTACGGATAGCCATGACCTGTTTGGTTTTTTCTTCCTCTAATTCTTTACGTATTTTATCTGTTTCCTCTATTATTCTCTTCATCAACATAGATGTAAGGTCATCTTCTTGATTTTCTATTATGCTGCATTGTTCAGGGCTGTTTGCCCCTGGATGGCTGGGTTCTGGAGATGCTATCTTGCTCTGTCTTTTGTTGGTTGAGCTTTTACGCTGACCTCTACCCATTGGGCTGATTTAGGTGTTGGCTGTTAGTTTCTGTGCTTCCTGGAGTCCTGAGGTAGGGAGTATCCCCTTGGCCGGAAGATGATTTTTCCTGAAGGAGTCCTTCTCTGCTTTTTGGTTATGGTCACTGTATGGCCAGTGTTTCTCCGGAGTTGCCACTGCTCACCTCAGGTTTATAGCCCTGAGTAGTAGCTGTGGTCTATGTTAGGCAGGGGGGGATCTCCTCTTACCCATAAAATTTCTCAAGACAGCTGCCCCACTGCTGGGTTTCTTGTTATAAATTTAGTGTGCTGCTGCTCACTAAATTTCCAGGTACAGTCCTCTTGAAGAGACTGCTGATTCCCTAGCTGTGGGGTTTTCTCCCAACAGGGAAACTCAATCTGTTATCCTGGGGCGCACAGTTCTGTCTGAGAAAGTGGGAGGTGCACTCAGCAAGTCTCTGGGCCAAAGGCTGATTGCTCTGCTCTGGACCTGGAGAATGTGCACCTAGGTTGAGTTGGCGCCTGGGGGCACTGCTCTGGTCTGGAGGCTGGGTGCCTCACTCTGGACCAGAAGCTGTGTGTCTCTGTCTGGGATGGCGGCTGTAGGCACCGCTCTGGTCCAGACGCTGTGGGTGCAGCCCCCCTGAAGGATCAGGGATTCCTACAGTTTTGGCAGTCCAGTCAGGGACAACTGGCCGATCCCTGGCACAGTATCTGAGGGCTGCTGTAATGGCTCTTCGGCTCCTGCAGGTCTGAGGATACAGGTGTGTGTCCCAGTGCCCCAGGGGAACGCAACAATGGCGGCAGAGCACAGCGCTCCTGCCTGCACTAGAGTCTGCGTGAGTCCAGGAAGTGTTTTGGTGCTGGGTGTCCTAAGCGTTAGAGCTGCTGACCCCCTCCGCTGGGGTTTTCCTTCTGCCAGAGACACGCAGTCTGGTGCCCTGTTGCCCTGGTGCCCACAGTTCTATTAGAGGCGGCGAATCACGCGCGTAGGCAGGGCTCTGTGCAGGCGCCTTTGTCCCGGCTTTGGGTCCGGGCTGGCTCCTGGGGCACCCGCGGAACCCGAGTCTTTTCCAGGGGATGTCTGGGTAACCTGGGGTCGGTCCCAATTATTTCCTGCTCCGTGGGGTTATCTCTCGACTGGGAAATCCAGTCTATGGTGTTGTGGGCCCACAGTTCAGTCTGGGACCGTGACCAGATCGCGCTGGCGGGTAGCTCTGGGCTGGCGACCAAGCGCCTGGTGGAACGGGGATATCTTCCGCGGTTTAGCGGGGTGAGTTAAAGCTGATCGAATCCCCCACCGTGGGGTATCCTCTCACCTGAGAAACACAACCACTTGTGTTTTATGGCCGCGAGTTCTGATTGCTGGTCACTGTGCCAATCCTGCTGTGCTGCTCCTCAGAATGAGAGTCCTCCCGGCGCCGCCATCTTCATATATCTTGGTTGAGTCTTAGTATCTGTTTTGAAGAGCTGCTTGGTGGAGTCTTTCAGATGCCTTCTGCTGTAGACTCCTGTC
>NW_026586208.1:0-1272 GCF_907164565.1 Psammomys obesus
AGAGCTGGAGGGGACGGGAACTCCACAAGGAGAGCAACAGAACAAGATAATTTGAACACAGGGAACTTCCCAGAGACTCATACTCCAACCAAGGACTATTCGTGGAGATGACCTGGAACCCCTGCACAGGTGTAGCCCATGGCAGTTCAGTGTCCAAGTGGGCTACACAGTAATGGGAAGAGGGACTGCCTCTGACATAATCTGATTGGCCTGCTCATTGATCACTTCCCCCTGAGGGGGGAGCAGCCTTATCAAGCCACAGTAGAGGACAATGTAGCCACTTTTGATGAGAACTGATAGACTAAGATCAGAAAGAAGAGGAGAACCTCCCCTATCAGTGGACTTGGGGAGTGGCATGCATGCAGAAAGGGGAGGGAGGGTGGGATCGGGAGGGGAGGAGGGAGGGGCTTATGGGGGGATACAAAATAAATAAAGTGTAATTAATAAAAAATTAAAAAAGAAAGTAAACACTAGTGACTCAGCTTTATGCAGGACACCTGTGTTCAGGGTTCTCAACTCAGCTTTTGCATTCAGACCTCTTCCTGGATGTCTGGCACCAAATTCAGAATTATACAGGACCAAAAGAGGGGGCAAGCTGCTCATAGTCAATTTAGGTCATGACAGGCAACACATTTACGACTTGTGTGCTTAGAGTATCAGCCACTTTCCTCTTTACATTCTTTCCTGATTAAAAGACAAACATGAATCACCTGAAGAATCAGGATAGGAGTAGGCTTTAGGGCCTGGGAATATGAACTCAGTTTTGAACCTGGCAGCAGAAGTTTTGAGATTCAGTCAACTGTCTCATAACAACCAAAAAGAAAAAACAGTTTATCTCTATACTTTTTCTACGTTACTGTAATACCATTTATCATAATTACTACTGATATAATTTCATGGTATTATTATATATTATTGTTATAATAATTTATATACAATACAATGCAAATCAAATTTTGATATCTAACTTAGGTAAAATTCATTCATGAAAACGCAGCCATGAAATTTCAAAAGAGCTAAAACTGCAAGGGGGTTTGAAGGTAGAAACGTGAAAAAAAATGACGTAATGTTAATTCATATATATAAACAAATAAAATAATGAATTGATGTCTGCTATGTATAATCTTACAAAATTTTGGTTACTGTATATACAGGTTACACACACAAATTTTTCTATCTATCTGTCTATCTATCTACCGACCTATCTATCATCTATCTATCCATCATCTATCTATCTATCTATCTATCTATCTATCTATCTATCTATCTATC
>NW_026586208.1:1282-2767 GCF_907164565.1 Psammomys obesus
TATCTATCTATCTATCTATCTATCTATCTATCTATCTATCTATCTATAGATAAATATGTCTACATAGTGAAATTTTTATGTAGGCATCAGGTTCATTTCTCTGTGTTCAGTGAGTTGAATAAGTGCTGTATTCAGCATTAGAGACTTGCAGTGAATTTATGGAGAGGAAATTACAATCGTGACAAAAGTGTACATTGTTTGGGCATTCCAATAAGACTCCTTTGGCCACCACCTCAAGTAGATATAACCTCAAGTAGATAGATAGAGTGTGGGTGATTACACTAAAAATAATGATCAATAAAGATAGCTCTAACCTCAGAGTATAGGGCTGGAAAAAGTTTTGAAAGCAAATTGACCCCCCAAAAAACATAATGAAGTATCCATTTTCATTTCTCAAAACATAAGTTTTCAATCAAAATTAATCAAAAGAGATGGGGAAGAACACTTTATACTCACTGAAGAAAAAACCCACCACTACAACCATTCAATAATGAACATCTGTGATGCAAATATAAGGATAGCATTATTCATAAAATAAACATTACTAAAGGTTAAATCACACATTGAATCTCACACATTAATATTTGGAGACTTCAGCACTGAATTTCTCCAAAGGACAGAGCAAGACAAAAAGTAAATGGGGAAATAAAGAAACTAACAGACATTTGAATCAAATGGGACTAAACAGATATCTACAGAACATTTCTCAGCAACTCATGAAACCTTCTCCCAATTTGACTATAGAATCAGTCACAAGGCAAGCCACAGAAGATATAAGAAGATTGAAATAACTCTGTGAATCTTACCAGACATCCATGGATTAAAGCTAGATTTCAACAAGAGAAACACTACTTGATCATGGAAGAAACAAAGGAAGAAATAAAAGACATTTTAGTTTTCAATGAAAATGAAGGCAAAACATACCCAAACTTATGAGACACAGTGAAAGTAATGCTAAGAGAAAAGCTGACAGCATTTTGATAAATGAAGTGCCTTCATAAAGAAATTGGAGAGATCCCATACTAGTAATTTAGCAGCACACTTGAAAACTCTCTAACAGAAGAAAGCAAACACACCAACATGGAGCAGTTGACAGGAAATATTTAAACTTGAGTATGGCATCAATACATTAGAAGCAAAGAGACTGATACATAGAATCAATAAAACCAAAAGTTGATTCTTTGAAAATATCAACAAAATAAACACACCCTTAGCCAAACTAACTAAAAGACAGAGGGAGAGTATCCAGATAAACAACATCAGAAACAAAAAGGGGGACATAACTACAGACAATGAGGAAATCCAGGAAAAAAACCTTAGGACTTACCTCAAAAGCCTGTATTCCACAAAATTCAAAAATCTAAAGTAAACAAATGATTTTCTGGATAGATTTCACCTACTGAAGATAAATCAAGATCAGGAAAAAGTTTAAACAGTCCAATAACCACTAAGAAAATAGAAGGAATCATCAAAAACGTCCCAACC
>NW_026586209.1:0-1185 GCF_907164565.1 Psammomys obesus
TGGGTTTATTTCTGGGTCTTCTGTTCGATTCCATTGATCCACCATTCTGTTTCTATGCCAGTACCATGCAGTTTTTATTACTGTTGCTCTATAGTACAGCTTGAGATCAGGGATGGAGATACCTCCAGAAGATCTTTATTGTAGAGGATTGTTTTAGCAATTTTGGGTTTCTTGCTATTCCATACAAAGTTGAGAATTTTTCTTTCCAGGTCTGTAAAGAATTGTGTTGGCAATTTGATGGGAATTGCATTAAATCTGTAGATTGCTTTTGGTAAGATGGCCATTTTTACTATATTAATCCTGCCAAGCCATGAGCATGGTTGATGTTTCCATCTTCTCATATCTTCTAATTCTTTCTTCAGAGACTTGAATTTTTTTTCAAACAAGTCTTTGACTTGCTTGGTTAGGGTTACTCCAAGGTACTTTATGTCATTCGTGTCTATTGTGAATGGTGTTGTTTCCCTAATTTCTTTCTCAGCCCTTTTGTCTTTTGTATACAGGAGTGCTACTGATTTTTTTTTGAGTTAATTTTGTATCCGGCCACTTTGCTGAAGGTGTTTATCAGCTGTGGGAGTTCCCTGGTAGAGTTTTTGGGGTCACTCATGTATACTATCATATCGTCTGCAAATAGTGATAATTTGACTTCTTCCTTTCCAATTTGTATCCCCTTGATCTCCTTCAACTGTCTTATTGCTCTAGCAAGGACTTCCAGCACTATGTTGAAGAGATATGGAGAGAGTGGGCAGCCTTTGTCTTGTCCCTGATTTCAGTGGGATTGCTTTAAGTTTCTCTCCGTTGAGTTTAATGTTAGCTATAGGCTTGCTGTATATCGCCGTTACTATGTTTAGATATGTGCTTTGTATCCCTGATCTCCCTAATACTTTAAACATAAATGGACGTTGGATTTTGTCAAATGCTTTTTCAGCATCTAAGGAGATGATCAAGTGGTTTTTCTCCTTCAGTTTGTTTATGTGGTGGATCACATTGATGGATTTCCGTATGTTGAACCACCCCTTCATACCTGGGATGAAGCCTACTTGGTCATAGTGGATAATATCTTTGATGTGTTCTTCTATTCAGTTTGCAAGTATTTTGTTAAGTATTTTTGCATCAATGTTCATAAGGGAGATTGGTCTGAAATTCTCTTTCTTTGTTGAGTCTTTGTGAGGTTTAGGTACCAAGGTG
>NW_026586209.1:1285-2286 GCF_907164565.1 Psammomys obesus
GGTCATAGTGGATAATATCTTTGATGTGTTCTTGTATTCGGGTTGCAAGTATTTTGTTAAGTATTTTTGCATCAATGTTCATAAGGGAGATTGGTCTGAAATTCTCTTTCTTTGTTGAGTCTTTGTGAGGTTTAGGTACCAAGGTTAATGTGGCTTCATAGAATGAGTTTGGTAATGTTCCTTCTGTTTCTATTTTGTGGAATAGTTTGAAGAGAATTGGAGTTAGCTCTTCTTTGAAGGTCTGGTAGATTTCTGCGCTGAAGCCATCTGGTCCTGGGCTTGTTTTTGGATGGGAGACTTTTGATGACTACTCCTCTATTTCTTGCGGGATATAGGACTATTTAATAGATTTACCTGGTCCTGATTCAGCTTTGGTAAGTCAAATCGATCAAGAAAATTGTCCATTTCATTTAGATTTTCAAATTTTGTGGCATATAGGTGGTGTCTCTCTGCCTTTTAGTTAGCTTGGCTAAGGGTTTGTCTCTCTTGTTGATTTTCTCAAAGAACCAGCTATTGGTTTCATTGATTCTTTGAAATGTTTTATTTGTTTCTAATTGATTTATTTCAGCCCTGAGTTTGATTATTTCCAGCCATCTACTCCTTTTTGATGTATCTGCATCTTCTTTTTCTAGGGTTTTTATGTGGGCCATTAAGTTGCTTGAATGAGCTGTCTCGAATTTCCTCTTGAAGGCACTTAGTGCTATGAACTTTCCTCTTAGCACTGCCTTCATTGTGTCCCACAAGTTTGACTATGTTGTGTTTGCATTTTCATTGAGTTCTAGGAAGACTTTAATTTCTTTCTTTATTTCTTCCCTGACCCAGATATCATTTAGTGTCAAGTTGTTCAATTTCGATGTGTGTGTAGGCTTTTTGCTACTTCTGTTGTTGTTGAAGTCCAGCTTTATTCCATGGTGATCAGACAAGATACAAGGGATTATTTCAATCGTCTTGTATCTGTCGAGGCTTGCTTTGTGACCATCTATATGATCTGTTTTGGAGAC
>NW_026586210.1:0-440 GCF_907164565.1 Psammomys obesus
AGTAGTGGTGACAGTTCCCAAGGAAGGCCATGAGATGGGCACAGGTTGGCTTTTCTAGAAACCCAGTCCCCGGGACAGGGCATGTTTCTATTTGATCAGATGACCTGGAGATAAAAGACCTGTCCTCAGTCTCCACAACACTTCTGCTTGGGAACACTTTTCTTGCTGAGGGTTGACCTTCAGCCCAGCTAACTAGAGGCCAGTGGTCCAAAAATTATTCTTTCACCTGAGGAAAAGACCTCCCCCAGTTAGCAGTGCTTCCTGCACTGGGGCTTTTGTTTTCATTCTGCCTTCCCTTTTAATCCATGCTTAATGACACCTCTACTGATGATACCTGCACCTTAAGCCTGTTCCTCAGGACTGCATAAAGCATCCAGGTTATGCTTACCAGCGCCTACATGGCCAGGCTGGCTGGGAACGAGCACCTTGTTCTGGACCAG
>NW_026586210.1:540-1109 GCF_907164565.1 Psammomys obesus
AACACACTTGAGAGTACTACCACACTGGCTGAGGTGTGTGGTGAATACAAGCTTCACTGCATTTCCTGAGAAAAACTCAGAGCCTACAGTTTTTTCTTCCTATCATGTATTTTTAGCCAAGTACAATCATCATTGGATTTAAAACAAAACAGAAATCTAGGATAATTCCACCCTATGCTTATTAAGTAAATCATGTCTTTGAAGACATGATATCCAAATAAAATCGTATTTATAGTTAGCAGATAAAGGAATTTGACATTCCTTATTTTATTTTAGTTCATTACAAAGAACAAAGAAAATTTTCTTTGCAGTAAGTATACAGTAAGTAGTGTAGTGGGTACATGGTAAAATACAGTTGATTTCATATCTGTGGGTTACAGATCTATGAATTAAACTATGGATCAAAACTGTTTTTAATAACTTTTTTTACCTTAATTACATTTTATTTGCTTTGTATCCCAGCTGTAGCCCCCTTCATCATTACCTCCCAATCCCACTCTCCCTCCCTCATCTCCTCCCTGACCCTCCCTTATCCGTGAACTTAGGGAGGGTCAGGGAGGAGATGAGGG
>NW_026586211.1:0-594 GCF_907164565.1 Psammomys obesus
GCCTTGCCGCCGGTGGACTTGCGGGCCGTCTGCTTCGTGCGAGCCATTGCTGGGAGAGAGCAAAAGAAGACTCTGACAAACAGGAGATGACCTGCTGGTCCCGCGGTACTTATATATAAAGTGAGCCAGCCCCGGCCTCATTGGACGGAAAAGCGACGGTATTGGTGGCTCTGTGCATGCTGCTCTCTAGGCCCCGCCCCTTTTATTTTAATACATTTCCTTAAGCTACTTTTTCACTTTCACAAAAAAGGCACAATCCATTTTGTACTCATTACAAAGACACATGCTGTTTGCGTGCTAACATTTTTAAATTGTGGGCGCGAAACTTCAATTCTTTTGAAAGGCAACGGGCTATAGGCAATTTTTCAAGTAATTTGATGTTTTCTTTCCTTTTACAGAAAAGGCAGAAGCAGAAGGTACCACGAAAAACCGTATCTCAGAGTTTGAGGCTCGGGGTCGTTCACTAACGAAGATTGTTCTTCAATATATGAGCGTTGAATCTTTTAACCCAGATAAGTGGCAACTTTTCCTTAAAACCAGTAAGTGGGAGGATCCCAGACTGTGTAAACCGGGGGGGGGGGGGGGGGGGGGGAA
>NW_026586211.1:694-1128 GCF_907164565.1 Psammomys obesus
GGGGGGGGGGCGGAATTAAAAATGCTCACTGCTAACTGAAAGACAGCATTTCTGGTTGAAGTAACAAATGAAGAGGATATGTAATTGGCAGTTCTCTCATAATAGGGCAATAACAAAACTTGAGAAAACTTTAGTGGTTATTGTGAAGCCTTCACAGAACAGCAGTTTAACGAAAGGTCTCATTCTCACTTCATGTCCCTCGGATTACAACTGAGTGTACAAATCCCTGACGGTGGACAGGTTCAGAACAAGTATGGTCATTTGAAAACTCAAACCAAAAGCAAAAAGGCTCTCTTAGTGACAAAGTGGATGGCTCTGAAAAGAGCCTTTGCTTTTATGCGGTAAGGATTAGTAAAAGGCTGCTCTTATTTTCCCTTGGCCTTGTGATGGCTCTCGGTCTTCTTGGGCAGCAGCACGGCCTGGATGTTGGGCAG
>NW_026586212.1:0-319 GCF_907164565.1 Psammomys obesus
GCTCAGATGAAACCCATATGCTGTTCAGTTTCCAAGTAGTTTCCATACTAAGGGGAGCAGAGACTGTCTCTAACATAAACTCAGTGGCAAGCTCTTTGACCTCTTCCATATGGGGGCTCCAGCCTTGCAATGTTACAGAGGAAGATGATGCTGCAAGTCCTGATGAGACCAGAAAAATCAGACAGAAGAGGAGGAGGTCCCCCCATCAGAGGACTTGGGGAGGGCCATAAGGTAGAAGATGGATAGGGGGCTGAAAATGGAGAAGAGGAGGGAGGGGACTACAGCCGGGATAAAAAAAAAAAAAAAAAAAAAAAAAAAA
>NW_026586212.1:419-1807 GCF_907164565.1 Psammomys obesus
AAAAAAAAAAAAAAAAAAAAAAAAAAAAAAAAACTAAAAACTACTAATAATAAATAAATAAATACACAATGTACAATTAAAGAAAAAGAAGAAATCAAAAGGCAATGCAAGATTTCCTAAGTACAAAACCTTGTTTTTTTCTAAATAACTAAAATACTCATATGAACTGCTTAAGAAACCATTTATTTTTTTGAAAGACATAAATCCGATTTTGACTGGTCTTCCCAGTCTCTGTGTAAGATACCTGACATTCAATTATGATTTTTTTTTTTTTAAAGCACGAACAAGCCCAACAAAACCTTTCTGAGAGCCACATAATGTATACTATTAAGATTAAACAGATGTTGTATTCAGACAAGATTTTGGAAATAAGTATGTAAAAATGACATATACTTTAAACAGAAATTTCAGAAAGTTTCACAAAAATTGAGATAGAAACAAGGAAACAATGATACAGAAAGGACAGTCTGATGAAGTACTGGTATGAATATCAAACACACTGAACAACAAAAGTGTATTACACAGGATTTTCAAGAAAATTTAAACAAATATAAAAACTCTTTCTAATAGAATTTCTTGTAAACAAACATAAATATTTGATATACATGAACGCAGGAACTTGTGAACATTTTTTTCAGATTTATTTTTATTATTATTAATTAAACTTTATTCACTTTGTATCCCCCCATAAGCCCCTCCTTCCTCACTTCCCGATCCCACCCTTCCATCCCCTTCTTCACGAATGCCCCTCCCCAAGTTCACTGTGAGTGGAGGTCCTCCTCTCCTTCCTTCTGATCTTAGTCTATCAGATCTCATCAGGCTTGGCTGCATTGTCGTCTTTTGTGGCCTGCTAAGGCTGCTCTCCACTCAGGAGGAGGTGATCAAAGAGGAGGCCAATCAGATTATGTGGACAGGAACTCCACAAGGAGAGCAACAGAACCAGAAATGTGAACACAGGGGTCTTCCCAGAGACTCGTGAGCCAATCAAGTACCATGCATGGAGATTACCTAGACCCCCTGCACAGATGTAGCCCATGGCAGTTTAGTGTAAACAAATTTTTAATAAGTGCAACAATAAGGACAGTTTAAAGTGACATCCAAAGTTATCACGATTGCAAAAAATTCCTTGTACACAATGATAGGTATGAATGGTCAAATGCTTTAGAGCCATGAGTTTTGTCTAAGCATAGGTGTTACAATACTCAGGGTTCCTGATTATTGCTTTGGTATTTGTTTCTCAGGGCTCAAGGAGAGGTCCTGGAGTTAATGAGTATGATATGTGGGCTTCTCTATTTTGACTGATGGGATTATGTAAGATTTGCATACTTTCTGAATGTTTTTCCACAATGTATCTGATTTAAATTATTTGCACTTGCATCTATGCATAG
>NW_026586213.1:0-2783 GCF_907164565.1 Psammomys obesus
TCCTATTCAAAAAGTTCAGATATGATACAGTTAAAACTTGTTATTTCATTTTCTTCTAAAATGACTTAGTGATAACATTAACACTTCTTTTTTAATAGAAAAGTTTTAATCTTTATTTTTAATCTATAGACTACATTATTTAGTAAGGAGGATATACAAAACAATGATCAAAGAATAATCATGTGTTCTATTCCTTTTCTTTTGTCTGGTCACTCAGAAATATGATGTTATTGGATATGATTGTTGTTGCTTGCCACTCACATTATTTTATCCATGTATTCAATGTAGTCCACTTTCCCTTCCATAAATATATGAGCCCCCCTCTTCACATACTGATATGCCACATCCCTGAGCCCTGGTCAAAACATAATATTCAGTACCATGTTGTCTTTTGACTGATGTTACCCACCTGTTCAGTGTCCCCTGATCAACACATCTCATTTGTCACTATATAAAAAAAACATGACTGTGTTCTGTGCTTCCACCTGTCCCATGACAGGGTCCTGACCTACCCACCAAAGTAACTGAAGATGATTCATAGATTGTTCAAGAACCCAACTAATGGCTACTTTATATTCATGTCTTACAAACTGATGAAACACAGGTTTTTGAAACAGGCCTTTGTTTTTTTTTTTTTTTTTGTTTTGTTTTTTTTTTACAATCTAACCTTTAGGCTTTTTCATCTCCCCTACTTCACACACAGCACCCAACTGTATAGCATTAGCACTTCTGTGTCAGAAAATAAACTGAAGAAGCAGTAGAATTATATGATTATATTGACAATGAAGTATAAATTTATATTGTTGCCACTGTTTCTGTTGTACAAATGTATGGCATATTTTAGAATTCAGTGACCTTCAATGATGTGCATGTGAAATTCAGCCAAGAAGAGTGGGCCTTGCTGGAACCTTCCCAGAAGCAACTCTACAAAGATGTGATGCTAGAGACCTGTGAAAACCTCACTGCTATAGGAAAGACTGCAAATTTTCTTTCACTTTTAAAATAAAGACACAACTCTTACTTTGTTATTGATCCTCTTCTGTAATTCCAATTTTGAATGAGGAGGAGTGAGGTGAATAAATCAGGCATGGTTCTAAAGGTCACAGAAGATAGTGATTTAAGTTTTTCCTTAATAATAATATGATATTTTCAATAATATATATTTTTAGGCTACAATTGGGAGCACCATAAAATTGAAGAACATTTTCAAAGTTCTACAAGTAATAGAAGGTAATTTTATATGCATGGTGATACAGATATGAATCTTAAGAAATTTTAATGTGTCCTGGAATTATTTTTTATTTTTTGTTTTTGTTTTTTGGCTGCTTTTTATTTTTATTTTTTTTTTTGTTTTTGAAACAGTTTCTTTTTTTTCTGTGTAGCTGTGGCTTGTCTTAGACTTGCTTGGTGGAACAGCCTGACCTCGAAATCACACATATCTGCCTGTTTCTGCCTCCATGCGTGGTGGGATTAAAGGCATGTACCAGCACACTTGGCTGTGTCCTGGAAGTTTTAAAGAAAAACAACAGTGTAAAAACAGCACTGCTTTAAGTGTACTGATGATCATTAAAATCTCCCAATTCCATGTACTGCAATGTCAGGTATCTGATTTGTGTTTGCAAGCACTCCACTAAGAAAGAAGAAAATAAAACAATGTTGTAACAGAAAATACCTTTTGAATCATGTGGATATAACAGCTACTAAATTGATCTGACGATCTGTTTAGTCTCATTCTATCTACTCAGATATTGTAAGAGGTATACACCTTCTAATAAACAAATATTTCATAGTACAACTAGCATTACTAAAATTCATGCAGTAACATTGTAAAGTTTAGTGAAAGGAGAAGCTAATGAGAGTCAAGAATATTGTTGTGGAAAAACCTTAATCCCTATATGACATGTCTATGATGAACAAAAAACAAAATGTGGTAATTCAGTGAGGGAATCCTTTATTGTTCTTGTAATTTAAATAGGTATATCACATGTCACAATGTTGGTAAGGCACATGAAAAAGAGATATTGAAAGAAGCAGTGTACCTGTCTTTCTCCAAGAACAATTATTTTGTAGTAGTCCCCACTTTGAGTAGATTTTCTGAATGCCATAAATGGTTAGTGTTAATTGGTTTTGCAACTTCACTGAGAATTTTCCAGCAATCTCATACTGCTGAAAATACCTATAAATACTAGGAATTTGGAAATTCTTCTGCGTGTCCTGGCTCACTTTGCAAAGGAAGTGTCATTCATACAGTAAAAAAAATTGTGAATGGAATTGCTGTGTTAAAGCTCTGAATTCTTACAATAATCTTCATATATACAAAAAAACCTCTTATAGAAAATGATGCTATAAAAGTAAACCACATGACAAATGCTCTTACCATCGCAGGGATCTTCAAAAATACCTACAATGAAGGAAAAAAACATTAATGTAAATAAATTGATAATTTAAAATTTTATTCTCCTTTACCATTAGACCAAATTATGAAATTAATTAATATAGATAAATATATTTACTAGTGTAATTCACTGACTGTGGTAAATCTTTCACATGTACTAATTATCTCTGCAGGCATGAAAGAAGTCGTACTGGAGAGAAACCTTCTAAATGCACTCTATGTGGTAAAGCCTTCTCCTATACCACTGATCTCATATGGCATAAAAGAACACACACTGGAGAGAAGCCTTACAAATGTAATCAATGTGGTAAACCCTTTGTGGAAAACAGTCATCTCTTAAGCCATAAAAGAACACACACTGGAGAGAAACCTTATGAATGTAACCAGT
>NW_026586213.1:2793-3292 GCF_907164565.1 Psammomys obesus
CACACACTGGAGAGAAACCTTATGAATGTAACCAGTGTGGTAAAGCCGTTGCACAAAACAGTAATCTCTTAAGTCATAAAAGAACACACACTGGAGAGAAACCTTATGAGTGTAACCAGTGTGGTAAAGCCTTTGCAAAAAACAGTCATCTCATACGGCATAAAAGAACACATACTGGAGAGAAACCTTATGAATGTAAGGAGTGTGGTAAAGCCTTTGCACAAAACATCTCATAAGACATAAAAGAACACACACTGGAGAGAAACCTTAAGAATGTAACGAGTGTGGTAAAGGCTTTGCATGAAACAATAATCTCATAATCCATAAAAGAACACACACTGGAGAGAAATCTTATGAATGTAACCAGTGTGGTAAAGCCTTTGCATGAAACAGTAATCTCATAAGCCATAAAATAACACATACTGGGAAGAAACCTTATGATAATACCCAATATGATAAAGCCTTTGCACAGCAGAGTAGTCTCCAAAAACATGAAAAA
>NW_026586214.1:0-1141 GCF_907164565.1 Psammomys obesus
TTTTAAATTTTTTATTTAACTTTTATTAATTACACTTTATTTATTTTGTATCCCCCCCATAAGTCCCTCCCTACTCCCCTCTCGGTCCCACCCTACCCCTTTTCTGCATGCATGCCCCTCCCCAAGTCCAATGGTAGGAGAGGTCCCCCTTTCCTTCTTTCTGATCTTAGTCTATCATTTCTCATCAGAAGTGGCTGCATTGTCAGGGTTCTAGTATTACATTGATAGATTTTCATACAATGATCCCCTCTTGCATGCCTGGGATGAAGCCCACTTGGTCATGGTGTATGATATTTTTATTTGTCTTTGAAAGACCCCCGCAGGGTATCTTCCGTCGGGGAGACCCCCTTCCCAAAGATCAACGTGACCAGGAACTCGGATGCAAACAACAAGAGGCTTTATTGGATACACGGGTACCTGGGGCGGCAAAGTCTCTCGGAGGACTTGCGCGCCCCTGGGTAGAAAGCTGGGTTTTTATAGGGTTTTAGAGCAGAAGCGCGGGTACAGAAGCGAGAAGCATGGTTACAGGGAGCTGATTGGTACATTTAAATGAGACCACAATTTGAGTCAGAGTTTGGCAGGGACACCAGGATTCCAGGAACTGGGTGGTCGAAACGGTCATGATGACCCCTTAACTTGGGCCGCCACATGTTGTTTTCCTTAGGACTCCTATCTCAGCTGGAACAGTCCCACAGATATCTCATAAGGGTGATTAACACAAGTTGTTTTTAGCTCAACTGGGGCAGCCTGACCGCAGACATCCCAAGTGGGCGACACAGCTGGGTTTCTCAGTAATTTTCCAGTTCCCCACCTAGCCTACAGAGTTTCTCAATACAGAGGTGTACCACAAAATGGCATTAGCTATGTTTAACTTAGGGTGAGGCAGGGGGGGGGTCTTTCAGTCTTGGATTCGATTTGCAAGTATTTTATTAAGTATTTTTGTGTCAATGTTCATTAGAGAGATAGGTCTGAAATACTCTTTTTTTGTTGGGTCTTTGTGTGATTTAGGTATCAAGATGATTGTGGCTTCATAGAATGAGTTTGGTAGCATTCCTTCTGTTTCTATAGCACTTCTTTGAAATCATCTGGCCCTGTGTTTTTTTTTTTTTTTTTTTTTTTTTTTTTTTTTTTTTTTTTTTTT
>NW_026586214.1:1151-1485 GCF_907164565.1 Psammomys obesus
TTTTTTTTTTTTTTTTTTTTTTTTTTTTTTTTTTTTTTTTTTTTTTTGAATGAAGAGTGTTTATGACTGCTTCAATTCCCTTAGGGATTATAGAACTATTCAGTCTTTCTACCTAAGCTTGACTTAATTTTGTATATAAAAAGTATCAAGAAAATTGTCCATTTCAATTAAATATTCAAATTTTGTGGCATATACGTTTTTGTAGTAAGACCTAATGATTATTTGGATTTCCTCAGTGTCTGTAGTTATGTTCCCCCTTTCATTTCTGATTTTACTGATTTGGATATGAGTCTCTCTGCTTTTTAGTTAGTTTGAATAAGGGTGTGTCTATCTT
>NW_026586215.1:0-2233 GCF_907164565.1 Psammomys obesus
GAGTGAGGAGGGAGGAGGGAGGAGGAGTGAGGAGGAGGGAGGAGCAGCCAGGAAGCAGGTTCCTCCAGGGTCTGCTTCAGCTCTAGGTTCCGGCCTGGAGTCTGGGCCTTGGCTTCCCCTGAGGGCGGACTGTGACCTGTGAGCTGAGGTTAACCCTTTCCTCTGCGGGCTGCCTTTGGCCATGGAGGTGGCTCAGCGATTAGCACTTCCTGCTCGTGCACAGGACCCGAGAGCAGAGGCCTCTGGCTCAGCGGCCCCTCCTGGGAGGAGCAGTATCCCTGCCCTGGTCCCCCAGAGGGAAACAACAAAAGCCACTCAGGGAGGCTCTGCTTTGGCTCACAGTTCCGAGGGGACAGTTCCTGGCTCCTGGGAGTGCAGGGAGGGAAGGGGCCTGGGCTCCTGGCTGCCCCTCCTGTGACACCAGCCGAGAGCTCACAGAAGTAGGCCAGGGGTTAGGGAGCTGCTCCCGGCCAGGGCACAGGCCCTCGGCAGCCACACGCAGGAGCCTGCAGCGACCGCCCCCGCCCCAGCAGAGAGCGGCCTGCAGCTGGGAGCACGGATGTGCACAGAACCACGCTCCGGTCTTCCCGGCGCCCACCGGGTGGCAAGCCCGGTTCCGGGGACCTGGCGCCCTCCTTGGCATCCCCGGGCACCCGCACACACTGCGCTCGCGAACACATGGCGCGTGTGCACGTGAGTGAAAACAAGTAATTTACAAATAAAACTCACACAAGCGTGTACGTCAGAGCACTGTTCCTAACAGTCCAAAGGGGGAAGGAGGCGGGTGTCCTGCCAACGGGTGACTTAGACAAGCACTCCGCGGCACAGCCACACAGCAGAACTTCCTTAGCCAGGAAAAAGTGAGGATTTGATACATCCTGAAACACAGCTACAACGCGCTACTAACTGGAGGTCCGCGCTCGAGCTTCTGTCGCTGGATACGCGTAATTTAAAGTTTTGAAGGACGCTCACAGGGGCCAGGTACAAAGCCCACACTTGGTGTGATCCTATTTACATGAAATGTCGGAAACCCCCAAGGCCGCAGGGACGAAAAGGGCACCAGCAGCTGCAGGGAACTGACTGGGTGTCCTGGGATCCCGGCCGCCGCCTGCACTGGAGAGGGATGGGCTGAAGAGGCAGGGATGCTGTTTTAATTTTTCAAACACTCGTGTTGTGCTTTTGCACACCATGGTGTGAGTGTGTGAGCGTGGCTGTCAAATGGGCTGCGGCCACATCTGCTCTCTCCTTCCACCATTTGGGTCCCAGGGATGGGCCTCAGGCTTGGCAGTGAGCTCCTTTTCCCACTGAGCCAGCTCGTGCTACGGTTTAAATATTTCCTCCAAAACCCACGGGTGAGAAACTTAAGCTCCGTGACGGTGAGGGAGTGAGGCCTCTAATCACTGAATCGTGAGGCTTCCTCCCCCCACAGCACATTAATTGACCCAATTAATTTCCGATTTTTCTTCCTCTTTCTCACTCCTTCCCTTTCTGGCCGTGAACTCCTGATCCTGCTGCTTCAGCATCTCAAACTCTGGGGTCACCAGCACTCAGCAAGGTGCAGCCTTCCTGTCCTCACTGTTCCTCCTCTGTGGATGACACAGACACAGCAGCCACTAACCCTTGAATTCCGTGGCCTCCGGAGCCAGACAACTCTGTTCTTTATAAACTATCCAGGCTCAGTCTTCTGTTAGAGCAAAAAGAAACAGACAGACGGCTTCAGGTAGTTCTGGGAGTATAGTAAACACCCCAAGAATCAGATGTTTTAAAAGAAAGAATTTTATGATAAAGATAGAAAAAAACTATATCTATCATCTATCTATCTATCTATCTATCTATCTATCTATCAATCATCTATCTGTATATCTCTCTATCTACCTATCATCTATCTATCATCTATCTATCTATCATCTATTTGTCATCTATCATCCATCTATCATCTATCTATCTATCTATCTATCTATCTATCTATCTATCATCTACCTATCATCTATCTATCTATCTATCTATCATCTATCTATCTATCATCTATCTGTATATCTATCTCTCTATCTACCTATCATCTATCTACCTATCTATCATCTATCTATCTATCTATCTATCTATCTATCTATCTATCATCCATCTATCATCTATCTATCTATCTATCTATCTATCTATCATCTATCTATCTATCATCTATCATCTACCTATCTACCTATCATCTATCTATCTATCATCTACCTATCTATAATCT
>NW_026586215.1:2243-4852 GCF_907164565.1 Psammomys obesus
TCTATCTATCTATCATCTACCTATCTATAATCTATCTGTCATCTATCATCTATCATCTACCTATCATCTATCATCTATCTATCTATCTATCTATCATCTATCATCTATCTATCTATCTATCATCTATCTATCATCTACCTATCATCTACCTATCATCTATCACTGTGTGTGACATCCTCTGGTTCTTGTGTGGCAGCCACAGGACAGCTTGAGGCGGTCAGGTCTCTCCTTCTTTCATGTGGGCTCCAGGGATCAGTCAGGCTGCCACGCGTGCTGACATCGTCCTCACCTGCTGAGCCCAGGGATGGGTTGTAAGGATGGATATTACAAGCCAAAACTCTCGCTTCGACAAAATCAGGCAGGGAACAAACTGACCCCAGATGCTCGTATGACAGCCTCCTACTGTAGTGTCTGGGACCCCAGCAGGGGAGAGAGAGAGAGAGAGAGAGAGAGAGAGAGAGAGAGAGGTTCAAGGACGAGGAACCCTAATGATGTAGTCTTTTTTTAAAATTTTGTTTATGTCTTTTTAATGTACGAGTGCTCGATCTGCATGTGTGCCTGCTGGTCAGAAGGGGGCGCCAGATCTCACTACAGATGGCTGTGAGCCACCGTGCGGGTGCTGGGAATCGAACTCAGGACCCCCGAAAGAGCAGACAGAGCCCTTAACCGCTGAGCCAACCTCTGTAGTTTCTTTTAAAATGCACTTTAGGGACTGCAGAGATGACTCAGTGGTTAAGAGCTCTCACTGCTCTTCTGAGGTCCAGAGTTCAGTTCCCAGCACCCACATGGCGGCTCACAGCTGTCTGATGCTGTCTGCTGGTGTGCAGATGGACATGAGACAGAGGGTCCGTGGACATAAACCTATAAATAGATAGATCCAGAAATAAATAAGATGCACTTCCTCAGAAAATTAATATTCTTTCTTCTAACAAAGGGTCCTGATATCCAAGGCTGGCCTCCAGCTTGCCATGTGGTCAACGATGATTGTACCTTAAATATAAAAAGATAAGGGGAATGCTGACGCACTCCTGTGACCCCAGGGGAGGAGGTCAGATGATCGTGAGTTCAAGGTCATCCTCGGCTACATCGGCTACGTGAGACCCAAACCAAAGCAGGCACTGTGGCTTATGCCTGTAATCTCAGCTCTTAGGGGGGAGGCCGGAGGACCAGGGTGGAGTCCAGCCTGGGCTACACCGGACCTTGATCCAACAACAAAGGAGATTGAAGTTTCCGGAACACGTGGGTGTGCACGCACACCTGTGGCTGTCCAAACATGATCTCGGGGGTGCCCCTTGGTCCCCTTGTGGCCTCCTGCCGGGCCCAGAGCTTGTGGTTTGGCCTGCCTGGCTAGCGGTGTCACCCGGCGAGTCTGCTGGACGTTTAGTTTCATGGCTGCTCTGTCTTCTGTCTCGCAGAGGACGGGGCTTAGCCAGCGGCCACTCGTGCGGCTCACACCGCCTGCGGCTCCAGCTCCAGGGATGCGACGCCCTCTTCCGGCCTCTGTGCACACCGCACTCACGTAACCCCTCCCCCATTTTAACGTTTGAAGCGTTTCTTCTGCTCATTCGTTCATTCACTGGTGATTCTCTGTTTTGAGACAGGGCCTTGGGGTCACTCCAGGCTGAACACCAGCTGGCGCCTTCCCGTCCGGCCCGGACAGCAGGTCTCACGTGCTCTCTGCTAACCCCAGGGTCTGTCCGGAGGTTGCTGGTCGTGCCTGAGACAGGGTCCCGTGCTCCTGGGCTGGCCTCACATTCACTACGTCAGCGAAACGACTTCAAGCTCCGGACCCCCTCCGCCTCCTCCCCGCGCTGACATGGAGGTTGTGTACCGTAGGCGGTGCCCGGGGGGTGGGGTGGGACCCGGGGCTCTGCAGCCCGGGCCCTTGTGTGTTGGATTCCTTAAGGTCTTGGGATTTGATGGACAGACGGCGTGAGGGAAAGAGCTCATTTTATTTCCTTCCAAATAGGCAAATAGCTAACCAAGTGTCGCCGCATCCCTTCCGGACACGCCAGCTCTTTCCTGCAGAGCTGCAAAAGCCACCAGGGAACCGAGGACCAGTGGTCGCCATGGCGACTGGGCCGCAAGTGGAAAGCCTCCGGGTTACGAGGGCTGCGTGCAGCAAGGGTTTACGCCATCTTACCTAACGAAGACACGCCCTGGTGTTTCTCATGGGGGGCGGAGACGGCTCAGTCGGTCAGGGCTTTGCCAGGCAAGTGTGAGGACCCGAGCTCCATCCCCAGGACCCACTTTTGCAAGTGCAGCTCGGTGCTGTGCACCTGTCATTTCCCGTGTGGGGGAGGCGGAGGCGAGGACCCTGGTGGCCGCCTGCCTGAAGCCTCGGCACAGCGAGAGACTCAGAGGGACAAGGTCCCGGGGCCTGAGAAATGCTGCTCAGGGTCTCTACCTGCCTCCCTCTCCACACACACACAGACCATACACATGCACACACAAACACACACGCGCACGCACACACACAGACCAAACACACATACACACAAACACACAGACCACACGTATACACACAGATCACAAACACACACACACAGACCACACGTATACACACAGATCACAAACACACACACACAGACTACACATATACACACAGA
>NW_026586216.1:0-527 GCF_907164565.1 Psammomys obesus
ATATATATATATATATATATATATATATATATATATATATATGAAACCTTGGTGAATTCCATACAAACTGAATCCAACAGAAAATTATACTACATGATTTAAAATAAATAACTACCAAGTTACTAATGTACAGAAAAGACACTTGCTTAATTTTGTTTGATTTTGTCTCTTAAAATTTCAGGTAAAATCTGCTTGCTTTAAAATTATCACTATTTGCAGATGATATGATAGTATATGTGAGTGACCCCAAAAACTCTACCAGGGAACTCCTACAGCTGATAAACACCTTCAGCAAAGTGGCCAGATACAAAATTAACTCAAAAAAAATCAGTAGCCCTCCTGTATACCAAAGACAAAAGGGCTGAGAGAGAAATTAGGGAAACAATACCCTTCACAATAGCCACAAATGACATAAGGTACCTTGGAGTAACCCTAACCAAGGAAGTCAAAGACTTGTAAGAAAAAAAAATTTCAAGTCTCTGAAGAAAGAATTAGAAGAAGATATCAGAAGATGGAAAGATCTCCCA
>NW_026586216.1:537-3060 GCF_907164565.1 Psammomys obesus
CACAATTCTTTACAGACCTGGAAAGAAAAATTCTCAACTTCATATGGAATAACAAGAAACCCAGAATTGCTACAACAATCCTCTACAATAAAAGATCTTCTATAGGTATCTCCATCCCTGATCTCAAGCTGTACTATAGAGCAACAGTTTTAAAAACTGTGTGGTACTGGCATAGAGACAGAATGGTGGATCAATGGAACCGAACAGAGGACCCAGAAATAAATCCACACACTTATGGACACCTGGTCTTTGACAAAGACGCCAAAACCATACAATGGAAAAAAGACAACATCTTCAACAAATGGTGCTGGTCCAACTGGATGTGTACATGTAGAAAAATGCAAATAGATCCATACTTATCACCCTGCACAAAACTAAAGTCCAAGTGGATCAAAGACCTCAATATAAAACCAGACACATTAAATCGGCTAGGAAAAAAAGTGGGGAATACCCTAGAACTCATTGGTACAGGAGAAAACTTCCTGAACAGAACACCAACAGCACAGGCTCTAAGAGCAACAATCAATAAATGGGACCTCATGAAATTGAAAAGCTTCTGTAAAGCAAAGGACACCGTCATCAAAACAAAGCGACTGCCTACAGATTGGGAAAGAATCTTCACCAACCCTTTATCTGACAGAAGACTCATATCCAGTATATATAAAGAACTAAACAAGCTGAAAAGCAGCAAACCAAGTAATCCAATTAAAAAATGGGGAACAGAGCTAAACAGAGAATTCTCTGTAGAGGCATATCGAATGGCAGAGAAGCACTTAAAGAAATGCTCAACCTCACTAGCCATTAGGGAAATGCAAATCAAAACAACCCTGAGATTTCACCTTACACCCATCAGAAAGGCCATGATCAAAAACTCAAGTGACAACACATGCTGGAGAGGTTGTGGAGAAAGGGGAACCCTTCTCCACTGCTGGTGGGAATGTAAACTGGTACAACCACTCTAGAAATCAATCTGGCACTTTCTCAGACAACTAGGAATAGCGCTTCCTCAAGATCCAGCCATACCACTCCTAGGCATATATCCAAAAGAGGCTCAAGTACACAAAAAGGACATTTGCTCAACCATGTTTGTAGCAGCTTTATTTGTAATAGCCAGAAGCTGGAAACAACCCAGATGCCCCTCAACTGAAGAATGGATGCAGAAATTGTGGTACATCTATACAATGGAATATTACTCAGCAATTAAAAATAAGAAAATCATGAAATTTGCAGGTAAATGGTGGTACCTGGAAAGGATCATCCTGAGTGAGTTGTCCCAGAAGCAAAAAGACACACATGGTATATACTCACTCATATAGACATACAACATAGGACAAACCCACTAAAATCTGTGCATCTAAAGAAACTAAGCAAGAGAGAGGAGCCTAACCAAAATGTTCAATCCCCATCCTGAAAGGCAAAGAGGATGGACATCAGAAGAAGAAGAAAACAGGAAACAACCTAGGAACCTGCTACAGAGGGCCTCTGAAAGCCAGAAGAAGAAAACAAGAATCAAACTAGGAACCTACCACAGAGGGCCTCTGAAAGCCTCTGCCCAGGAAACTATCAAAGCAGATGCTGAGCCTGATGGCCAACTGTCGGGCAGAGTGAATGGAATTTTATGTAAGAAGTGGGAAATAACAAGAGCTGGAGAGGACAGGAACTCCACAAGGAGAGCAACAGAACAAGAAAATTTGAACACAGGGAACTTCCCAGAGACTCATACTCCAACCAAGGACTATTCATGGAGATAACCTAGAACCCCTTCACAGATGTAGCCCATGGCAGTTCAGTGTCCAAGTGGGTTACATAGTAATGGGAAGAGGGACTGCCTCTGACATAATCTGATTGGCCTGCTCGTTGATCACCTCCCCCTGAGGGGGAGCAGCCTTACCAGGCCACAGAAGAGGACAATGCAGCCACTTTTGATGAGAACTGATAAACTAAGATCAGAAAGGAGAGGAGAACAGAGGGGCATGCATGCAGAAAGGGGAGGGAGGGTGGGATCGGGAGGGGAGGAGGGAGGGGCTTATGGGGCATACAAAATGAATAAAGTGTAATTAATAAAAAAATTTTTAAAAGTTAAAAAAAATCTGCTTGCTTTAAAAAAAAAAAGAATTAGAAGACTTATGAAGCATCGATAAATCTACCAAAATTACTTCAAACAGATAATATAATTTTATGTTAATACATTTTCTGTAATAAACAGTAACTTTTAAAAACTCATTTTGCTAATTAAATTTTAATGTGGGGAATCTCTATATGGTAAAATTATTAAGCATTTTTATTTTTCTTTTGGCACACATGCAAACCACCTGTATATTCTTAAGCTTCTGTACTATAAACTTATAATTTTGTGTTTATAGATGCATGTGTATGTATATGCACACATTTGTGAAGGGGTGTGTGTGTGTGTGTGTGTGTGTGTGTGGTGTGTGTGTGTGGTGTGTGTGTGTGTGGTGTGTGTGTGTGTGTGGTATGTGTGTGTGTGTGTGTGTGTGTGTGTGTGTGGTGTGTGTGTGGTGT
>NW_026586217.1:0-105 GCF_907164565.1 Psammomys obesus
ATAATAATTTACACACACACACACACACACACACACACACACACACACACACACACACATATATATATATATATATATATATATATATATATATATATATATATA
>NW_026586217.1:115-1091 GCF_907164565.1 Psammomys obesus
ATATATATATATATATATATATATATATATATATATATATATATATATATATATATATAACACGAAGGATAAGACTATAAGGTTGAGTGAGCTACTGAAATTCATTAATGAAAATAGAATGATTAGAGGCATAGGATCCTAGTCTCTTTTCTACTTGAGAAAGTTCAGTTTATGAGAAGAGAACATGCACCCTAACTAAGCCATCCACACCAGCCACTTCCCACAAGGGAAGAATTGAGGCTGGTTCATGCTGACCAGAAGAAGGGGGCTTCGCTATAGAGCAAGAGTGGGTAGCAGGGGGAATAATTGCAGTTGGTGGGGTGAAAGTGGGTCCCAAAGTAGGACAGCCTGTTACTGGGGAGGGGGTGAAGGTGCTGGAGAAGCTAAAGAGGAAGGGGAGGAAGCAGAGGAGTTTGAGAAGAAACCAGAGGTTGAGAATGGTGAGGTGGAGGTTCATCCATGGGGTCAAAGATAAAGAACTCTTGAGGTTGAGACTTTATAGCTAGAAGAAGTTAGGTAGGAGAACAGGAAGAACAGAGAGAACATTTGGAACAGAGAAGAGAGCGCTTGAACATATGATAGCTTCTTCCATTTACCAGATTGCTGATAGTAATTAAAAAGATCCCGTAAAATATTGGGATTTAATATGCCATTAATTGGTCAATTTGAATCATTATCTAAGGAATATGTAGGCCAAGTTTTATTACAGAGGTATATGAGCTAAGACGTCTTTTACTCAGACTCCATGCATTCCTTTTTAATATTCTCCAGAAGACATCCCAGTGGGGATGCTGGAGGAACGAATGAAAAGGGCAGTTCCCATGGGGAGGGTAGGAGTCAGTGACCTTCCAGAGGTGTCCCAAAGGCAAGGTTTGACCTGGTAGAGTATGGTCCTACCTGTTCTAAGAGCTGGTCAGCGTTGGCCAGAAACCAAGGGCACAGCTGCCCACAGGAGACACAGTTTACTTAGCACTAG
>NW_026586218.1:0-348 GCF_907164565.1 Psammomys obesus
TCTTCCCTGTGTACTTTTCAAGTGGTGGGTAATGGCTTTGTTTGAGGTGGTGGATGGTCACATGTGGGAAGCATGTTTTCTGGATGGCTGTACTCTACATGTAAAGAGAAAACACATTACCTATAAGATGACTGACTCCTTTTAGCTTCCTTTGTTTGGGAAAGATCCTTAGAAGGAACAAAATTATCATCTTATAGGAAGCTACCAATAGCATCCCAATAAAAATAGTAATTACTGGATTGTGAGATATGTAAACAGAGAGTGAAATCTAGCAAGCTGGGACAATTCTTGATTAGGCAATCACACACACACACACACACACACACACACACACACACACACACACAC
>NW_026586218.1:358-2312 GCF_907164565.1 Psammomys obesus
CACACACACACACACACACACACACACACACACACACACACACACACACACATTTCCTTTCATAATACACTGACCAGGCTAGGACACTCACTGAAAGTCTTAAGCACATTCATTAAGAAAAATACCTTTTAACCTGTTATCAACTTAGGAACCTCAAATTGCACAAATCCAAACAATATACCACAATTTAAACGATAGAATAATATCCTCACATTAACGATAATTAATACAGATAGGTTCTAATTATTGCCATTTAGAACATATCAGGGTATAGATGTAAGTGGGTGTACATGGCCTAGATTGGTCTCTGTGTTTTTTAAGAAATACTGTTTTATTTGAGTAAATTTGGGGAAGAATGCCCTATTGTCCATCTAACCTCTATGCACAGATGCAAGTGCAAATAATTTAAATCAGATACATTGTGGAAAAACAATCAGAAAGTATGCAAATCTTACATAATCCCATCAGTCAAAATAGAGAAGCCCACATGTCATACTCATTAACTCCGGGACCTCTCCTTGAGCCCTGAGAAACAAATACCAAAGCAATAATCAGGAACCCTGAGTATTGTAACACCTATGCTTAGACAAAACTCCTGGGATCCTAGAACTAAAGCATTTGACCATTCATACCTATCATTGTGTACAAGGAATTTTTTGCAATCATGATAACTTGGGATGTCACTTTAAACTGTCCTTATTGTTGCACTTATTAAAAATTTCTTTACACTAAACTGCCATGGGCTACATCTGTGCAGGGGGTCTAGGTTATCTCCATGGATGGAACTTGGTTGGCGCATGAGTCGCTGGGAAGACCCCTGTGTTCAAATTTCTGGTTCTGTTGCTCTCCTTGTGCAGTTCCTGTCCACATAATCTGATTGGCCTGCTCTTTGATCACCTCCTCCTGAGTGGGGAGCAGCCTTAGCAGGCCACAGAAGACAACAATGCAGCCAAGCCTGATGAGATCTGATAGACTAAGATCAGAAGGAAGGAGAGGAGGACCTCCCCTATCAGTGGACTTGGGGAGGGGCATTCATGAAGAAGGGGATGGAAGGGTGGGATCGGGAAGGGAGAAAGGAGGGACTTATGGGGGATACAAAGTGAATAAAGTTTAATTAATAATAATAAAAATATATCTGAAAAAAATGTTCACAAGTTCCTGCGTTCATGTATATCAAATATTTATGTTTGTTTAGAAGAAATTCTATTAGAAAGAGTTTTTATATTTGTTTAAATTTTCTTGAAAATCATGTGTTATACACTTTTGTTGTTAAGTGTGTTTGATATTCATACCAGTACTTCATCAGACTGTCCTTTCTGTATCATTGTTTCCTTTTTCTATCTCAATTTTTGTGAAGCTTTCTGAAATTTCTGTTTAAAGTATATGTCAATTTTACATACTTATTTCCAAATTCTTGTCTGACTACAACATCTGTTTAATCTTAATAGTATACATTATGTGGCTCTCAGAAAGTTTTTGTTGGGCTTGTTCGTGCTGTAAAAAAAAAAAAATTATAATTGAATGTCAGGTATCTTACACAGAGACTGGGAAGACCAGGAAAAATAGGATTTATGTCTTTCAAAAAAATAAATGGTTTCTTAAGCAGTTCATATGAGTATTTTAGTTATTTAAAAAAAAAACAAGGTTTTGTACTTAGGAAATCTTGCACTGACTTTTGATTTTTTCTTTTTCTTTAATTGTACATTGTGTATTTATTTATTTATTAGTAGTAGTGGTTTTTTTTGCTGTTGTTGTTTTTTTTTTTTTATCCCGGCTGTAGTCCCCTCCCTCCTCTTCTCCATTTTCAGCCCCTTATCCCTCTTCTAACTATGGGCCTCCCCAAATCCTCTGATGGGGGGGGACCTTCCTCCTTTTCTGTCTGATCTTTCAGGTCTCATCAGGACTTTCAGCATCATCTTCCTCTGTAACCTTGCAAGGCTGGAGCCCCCATATG
>NW_026586219.1:0-845 GCF_907164565.1 Psammomys obesus
CTCTCTCTTCCTTCCTTCTCTCGTTCCTTCCTCTCTCTCTTCCTTCTTTCTCTTTCCTTCCTTTCTTCCTTCCCTCTTTCTTCCTTCCTTCTCTTTCCTTTCTCTCTCTTCCTTCCTTCTCTCTTTCCTTCCGTTCTTTCTTCCTCCCTTCCTTCTCTCTTTCCTTCCTTTTTCTTCCTTCCCTTTCTTCCTTCTCGTTCCTTCCTCTCTCTTCCTTCCTTCTCTTTCCTTCCTTTCTTTCTTCCTTCCCTCTTTCTTCCTTCCTTCTGTTTCCTTTCTCTCTCTTCCTTCTCTCTTTCCTTCCTTTTTCTTCCTTCTCTTTCCTTCCTCTCTCTCTTCCTTCCTTCTCTCTCCCTTCCTTTCTCTTTCCTTCTTTTTCTTTCTTCCTTCTCTTTCCTTCCTTTCTCTCTGATTCTTCCTTCCCTTTCTTTCTCTTTCTTTTTTCCTTCCTTCTCTTTCCTTCCTTCTCTCTTTTCTTCCTTCATTTCTTCCCTTCCTTCCTTCTCTTTCCTTCCTTTCTTCCCTTTCCTTCCTCTCTCCCTTCCTTCTCTCCTTCCTCTCTTTTTCTCTTTCCTTCCTTTTTTTCTTCCTTCCCTTCCTTCTCTTTCCTTTCTCTTCCTTCTCTTTCCTTCCTTCATTTCTTCCCTTCCTTCCTTCCCTTCCTCTCTCCCTTCTCTCCTTCCTTTCTCTCTTCCCTTCCTTTTTCTTTCTTCCTTCCCTTCCTTCTCTTTCCTTCCTTTTTCTTTCTTCCTTCCCTCTTTCCTTTTTCTCTTCCTTCTCTCTTTCCTTCCTTCATTTCTTCCCTTCCTTCCTTTTCTTTCTTTCCCTTCCTTCTCTTTCCTTCC
>NW_026586219.1:855-2434 GCF_907164565.1 Psammomys obesus
CTCTCCCTTCCTTCTCTTTTCTTCCTTTCTTTCTTCCTCCCTTCCCTTTCTTTCCTTTCTTTTTCTCTTTCTTTCTTCCTTCCCTTCTCTTTCCTTCCTTTCTTTCTTCCTTCCCTTCCTCCCTTCCTTCTCTTCCCTTCCTCTCTCCCTTCCTTCTCTCCTTCTTCCTCCCTTCCTTCTCTTTCCTTATTCTTTCTTTCTTCCCTTCCTTTTTTCCCCTTCCTCTCTCCCTTCCTTTCTTCCTTCCCTTTCCTTCCTTCCTTCCTTCTCTCTTTCCTTCCTTTCTCTCTGCTTCTTCCTTCCCTTTTTGCTTTCTTTCTTTCTCCCTTCCATTCTTCCTTCCTTCCCTCTCTCTCTCTTTTTTCCCACACCCCACCAACATTCCGTCTGCCCCTGTTAAATTCTCTCTCTCTCTCTCTCTCTCTTTTTTTGTTTTCTGGCCCCGCCAAGATTTTTGTTTTGTTTTGCTTCGTTTTGTTAATTATGGGGTGTGTGTGGGGGGGGGGAGGGGGAGGGAAGAGCGTCCTCCAAATGCAGAAAAGAAGCAGAAAAAGCAGAGAGAGAGAGAGAGAGAGAGAGAGAGAGAGAGCGAGCGAGCGAGCTGGGCCTCCCGGCTTTGCATCCCTAACGGAAATCCCTTTTTTATCGCTTTTTTTATTTTTTTTTTATTTTTTTGGGCTAGCCTCCACCACCACGGGGGAGGGGGGGGACCCCGGATGGCCGAGGTAGCGCCGTCCGTGAGGGGGAGAGAGAGAGAGAAAAAACAGCCCCCGGGAGCTCCAAATCCCTCGGCGGCGGCGGCGCCCCGGGGCGAGAGAAAACCAGGCGGCGATGCGCCATCGGCGGCCATGATGGCCGGGCCGGCTCCTCCCCGCCCCAGCCCCACCGCGCCTGCGCGGCCCCACGCCGCTTGCCAACTGCGCACGCGCGGCCCCACCCCGTCCCCTCACCGCGCACGCGCGGGCCCAACCCATAGGAACCGCGCACGCGCGGCACCCCAGACCCGTCCTGACGGCGCATGCGCAGCCACCCCTCCCGACCGCGCATGCGCGCACCCACCGCAATGTCCCGATTCATCCAGACGGCGCATGCGCAGCCCCAGCCCCCCCCCCACCGCGCATGCGCGCACCCACCGCAATCCCGCCTTCGCCCAGCCCACCGCGCACGCGCGCCGGCCGAGCCCGACCCGCGACGCCGGGGCCCCGCGCACTCCTTCCCGTCCCGCCCCGCCCCGCCCCCCCCCCGAGCGTGCTGACGTCACCTCCGCCTCCCCCCCACTCACGCCGAGGGGGGGCGGAGCCAGGCCGCCCGCGCCGGAAGCGCCCTCGCCTTCTCCTTCCGGCCGGAACCATCCTCGCCGGAAGGTGTCCCCGGGGGACGCTTTTGGGCGACGGACCTCCGAGCGGAAGTTGCCTTCCCGTCCGGGGGAGGGGGCGGAGCCGGCGGAGGCTGAACGTGGACGTTACCGGTGGATGGTGGAGCGCGCGTCCCGGCCGGTGAGAGAGAGAGAGAGAGAGAGAGAGAGGGAGAGAGAGAGAGAGAGAGAGAGAGAGAGAGAGGGAGGGAGAGAGAGAGAGAG
>NW_026586220.1:0-1422 GCF_907164565.1 Psammomys obesus
ATGCAGCCACTTTTGATGAGAACTGATAGACTAAGATCAGAAAGAAGAGGAGAACCTCCCCTATCAGTGGACTTGGGGAGTGGCATGCATGCAGAAAGGGGAGGGAGGGTGGGATCGGCAGGGGAGGAAGGAGGGGCTTATGGGGGGATACAAAATGAATAAAGTATAATTAATAAAAAATTTAAAAAAAAGAAAAAAAAATTGAATTGAGAGCTTTTGTTTAATTATTTATTTGTTGGAATGGTTGTTTTTTTCCTATTATTATTATTATTATTATTATTATTAATTACACTTTATTCATCCACACCGGTAGGATTTGCTGAAGGAATGGTTGTTTTATTTGATTTTTTGTGACCCAATAATTTATTGATTTATAATCTAATAGAGGAGGGGAATTTATACTAAACTACAATGGAATGAAATAGCCACAAATTTATGATTATGCAATGGTTATCTCGCTAACCTTCTTAAAATAGCTAAAGTCTTGCATTTGCCATTATATTCCTTTTACTCAATGTTTCCCATTTTGTGTTTTTTAATTTCATTATTAACTTTATATCCTTATTGTAGCACCATCCCGCCTCCCCTCCCAGCCCCACTCTTGCTTTGTCCCCCTCCTCCCTTCTCTTTTCCTTAGAAAAGGGGAGCTCCCTTTCCCATCCAGCACATCTCATCACATTTCATCAGTACTGTGCATGTCCTCTTCTGCTGTGACCTGGCAAAGGCAGTCCTGCCAAAGAGAAGTGATCAAAAAGCTGGCAAGTGAATCTGTGTCCTGAGTGGATATGAAGAGCACTTAAGCAGTAGCAGAAGCCACAGAAACTGAAAAAGATACCCTAGTCTCCTAGCAGAGGGAGCGGAACACCAAACCACGCACAAAAACTTCAACCCAAAATTTATCTCGCCTTCAAGATGCACAGAGATAAAGATAGAGCAGTTAGAGTAGAGGCTGAAGGAATGCCCAACCAATACCTGGCCCAACCAAAGACCTACCCTATCAAAGAGTGCCCACCCCTTATGCTATGAAAGAGGCTCTGCTAAACTTGCAGTCAGGAGCCTGACAAAGTTATCCTCTGAAAGACTCTACCAAGCAGCACCTCAAAATAGATGGTGAGACTCAGCCAAACACTGAGTTATGCACAGGACTGGTGTCTTGTGGAAAAGTGGGAGGAAAGAGAAAAGGACCTGGAGGCGACAGGAACTCCACAGGAAGTGGAGCCAACTAACCCAGTCCCAGAGGGGCTTCCTGAAACTGAAGCATCAACCAAGGACCATGCAGGAACTGAACCTATGACCCTTAAAGAGATGTAGCAGATGGGCAGCATAAGCCTCTTGTGTGTCCTCTAGTAAGGGCAACGGGGACCGAATTATTTGATCTTCTTCTTCTTCTTCTTCTTCTTCTTCTTCTTCTTCTTCTTCTTC
>NW_026586220.1:1432-6179 GCF_907164565.1 Psammomys obesus
TTCTTCTTCTTCTTCTTCTTCTTCTTCTTCTTCTTCTTCTTCTTCTTTTATCAAGGCAGTGTAGAAGAACAACTGTAACTCTGATCCTCCTAGATTGTCCTCAAAGTGCTAGGATTAAAAATATGTGCTCCCAACGTCCAACTATACTTGTGTTCTCCCTCCCTCTTTCCCTCCTCCCTCCTCTCTCTACCCTCTCTCTCTCTCTCTCTCTGTCCCTCCTCTCTTTCCCATCCTCTCTCTGTATATGACTATGTGTTTGTATGCCTGCTTAGTTATTTATGTGGGCATGTGGAAAAGCCAGAGGTTGACACTAGTTTGTCTTTCTCAACCACCTTTCCACCTTAAAATCTGTGACAGTGTATCTCATTAAACCTTATCAAAGTTTTGGTTAGCCTGTCAGTCACACCTCTGGAATTTACCTTTTTCCTCCATTCTAGCCCTCCATTAAGGCATTCCCACTACACCCAACTTTTTACATAATTCTGGGGATTCAAATTAAGGTCCTTGAGCTTTAACTGCATTCATTTTACCACTGAGCCATCTGCACAGCCCCAAGAAGTGCATATTTTAATGGGATTCTTATCCCATAAATTCAGAAAAAAAGAAAATAAAACATTATTTTCAGGAAAATCAGTGGAAGCTCGTGTTAAATGAAATAACGCAGACGCAGAAAGAAAACTATATCTTCTCTCTCCTCTCAGTGTAAAAAACAAAGAATCTGTAAGTAGGAAATGTACCACTTGGATTGGAAAAGGGTCCTTTGTAAACACAAGTGGCCGGTTGTTCTTCCACTAGCTGCTTACCAACACTTCAGCTTCTGAAGCAAAAATGACACAAAGCTGTGACTCAAAAGAGTACCCAAATACAAAAATGAATTAAATAGTGATTACTAAATAAACTTTACTGTGTTTAGGGCCACTTTTGTTGTAATTATTCACACACATTACCTGTATCATTTAATGGAGTTCATCATAACTTTTCCATGGAAGTATATATCATGCCTCAGTGATGTACAACCTCCTTTCTGTTCTGCTTTGCCCTACCTTCCAACACAAACCTTCAGCTCCTTTCCCATTCCTAGTGGTACCTTTTCTTTTCGCAGATTATCTTTTAGTTTTTATTTGTTTCTTTTAATTTGTTCATCAAAAAGAAAATATGCATGTTTGTACATCTGCTTTATTTCATTTACCATGATAGGCTGAAGTTCATCTAGTTTCCTGAAAATGACATAATTTTTTATCATTGTTGGCAAATAATATTGTACTGTGTATCAGTGCTATCTTTCTCTTATCGCTCCATTCTATAAGTAGGATCATACTCACAGGGTCAGTTGTTGCTCTCATTATCACTGTACACACATGAAAAATGCGAAGAATTCACCTCCAGCTAATCACTGCTGAAATCCTATATTGGTAAGTGTATGTTTTCACTGTCATCATTGTACTTTTGTTTCTTCTTATTAAAACATGACGTTAAATGAACCCTGAAAAATTAAACAAGGCATGCTAGAAAGGCGTTGCTATTTTCTATAGAGAAATTTACTTTTCTTACAACTAGTAAATTAAAAGTAATTTCCTGATAGTGTCACATGCTCAGCCTCTAATACAATCCCCATGATTATCTCTTAACAATTAATTTGTTTGAATAAGGGTAGATTACTTGTTTTCAACAACAGACACAGGCTTTTAAACAAAGTGTATCTGGACCATAATCACTGAACAAATGAATCAATATTCTTTCTACCCTGTCACAATAATATTCAAATCCATCAATCAATTATCCAGAAAAAAAATGGTTATGATGTGTCTGTTCAGAAAATATTCTGGATGATTTGGCATTTCACTTCTTATGTTTAACACTTTGCTAGAGAAATAGTAAGTTAGTTTCAACCTAACAAAGTATTTACATTAAATTCCATGCTTATCCAATTGCAATGTCACCCTTGTTGAAAGAACTCATAAGAGATTAGATGTTCTAAAAACTAACCATTGTGAATTATGTGAAAAATAAACTATCCCAATGTAATAATTTTAAAAAAAGAATAATAAAAGGATGAATTTTAGAAAACTAAAAATGAAAGTTTAAAAAAACTAGAAGAGAAAAAATCATTAAATTTGAGAGGTTACATATTTGTTTATAACATTAAAATTAATCTTCTGATGAAATAAATGCCAAAATAATTCCTTATTAGTCTCTATGGAGGTGCCATGAATATTGGCACTGTAGACAGACAAAACTGGCTTGTGTCTACACTCAGCTCACATTTGGGACTTAGTAAAGTTTGGTTAAACTTTTAACTCTCAGATTTTGCTCTTCTTTAACTCTGTTTTGCTTTCAAATTTAGTGTATTCATTTTATAAAGGATATTTTATCAAATTTAGTTTTTTATTTTATCACTGAATCAAAATAATCATGTGAAAAATATAGTTTTTCTTAGAATCGTATGATAAACAATCTGTAATGGTAATGCGTAGAACTTTTGGCATAAAATTTTGCTCAATAAATATAATTATTATTATAATAGAATTGGTAATCATGCACGTTATAACTTGATGTATAAAAAAGGTCAATACTGTCTCAAACCAGGCAAAGATATCACAAGAAAAGAGTGCTACGGACCAACCAACATCTGTCATAATGATGAGTAAGGACAATTCTTCAAAATTATGAGCAAGCCAAATCCATCAGCACAAAATTATGCACCATGGCCACGTGGGACTTATCACAGGGTTGTAGTGTTGGTTGAACATTAAATCAAGTAGCTTCTTCATCCTATATTATAAAGCTAGGATACATTTATAAATGAGAATGTACTATGTGTGTCTTTCTGCTTCTGAGATACCTCACTCAATATGATCATTTCTAGTTCCATCCATTTGCCTCCAAATTTCATGATTTCCTTGTTTTTAAGTGCTGAGTAGTATTCCATTGTGTAAATGTACCACAATTTCTGTATTCATTCCTCAGTTGAGGGACATATAGGTTGTTTCTAGATTCTGGCTATTACAAATAAAGCTGCTATGAACATAGTTGAGCAAATGTCATTGTGTATGGTTGATTATCTTTCATATATATGCCTAAGAATGGTTTAGCTGGATCTTGAGGTAGCAGTATTCCTAATTTTCTGAGAAAGCACCAGACTGATTTCCTAAAGAAGTTAAACAACAAGGAGTACCCTATGGAAGATGCTTAATTGTCATTCAGAAGGGCAAACAGGATAAACATCAGAAGTGGGAGGAGACAAGGAACAAGGCAGGAATCTAGGACAGAGGGTCTCTGAAAGAATCTGCCCAGCAGGGTATCCAAGCAGATGCTGAGGCTCATAGCCAAACTTCGGGCAGAATGCAGGGAATCTTATGGAAGAATGGGAAGATAAAAATACCTGAAGGGGACAGGAGCTCCACAAGGAGAACAACAGAGCCAAAAAAAATATCTGAGCCCAGGGGGACCTGCAGATACTGATACTCCAACCAAGGTCTGTGCATAGAGAGGACCAAGACCCTCTGCTCAGAGGAAGCCCATAGGTGGCTCGGTCTCAAAGTGGGTTCCCTAGTAAGGCGTGCAGGGGCTGGAAGCTTCTAGCCTCCAAACAATCTAATCTTCTGCAAGTTCAGATCTTGAAGGCCTCAGCTTCCAGCCTTTGTCTGCTAACCTAGGTCCAGAATGTTTTCAGCCTCCAAGACATGCTGATAAGTAAGCTCACCCTTCTAGTTCTTTCTGAACTATGACTGACAGGTTCAACTCAGCTGTTCTTGTTCAAAGCTCCTCTCTAAGCTGACTGATTCAAACTGGCTTCTCAATAACTAGCTCTGCTTGGAAAAACTGAACTCCATGGCTGACCTGCCTGAACTCAACTACACTCAACTGTATTGTACTGAACTGCACCGAACTGTACTATACTCCTGAACCTTACCATCCTGTCTCTACAAACTCAACTGCATTTCTGTTCCGTACTGTCCTCTACTGTACTGTCTGACTGTATTTCTGTATTGCTTTTAAGTAGCCCCTCCTCTCTCTCTCTCTCTCTTTGGACATATGCCATCTGTTACTTATTCTGGCAAATCTTTCTCTGATTCAAACTTTGTCAGCCTCTCAATTAGGTTTAATTGTTTGTGATTAAAAGTGTCTACTTAAAGGGTGTCTGTATTCCAGCCAGAGGGATTAAAGGTGTGTGTTCCCTCATACTCACACAGACCTAGGTTTTGGATGCAATCCCTTGCCAGAGTAGCCAAGTTGCTGGCTTAAAATTTCTCTACATGCACCTTTGAATAAATTTATGAATTTATACGCAAAAAAATATTATTCCTAAGAGCCAAAAGATCAAAATAAGCTCATGACTTATAAATTCAGGGGGCTACAGTATGCTTTAATAAAAATACAAATAGTGATAATTTGACTTCTTCCTTTCCCATCTGTAGCCCCTTGATCTCCTTCAACTGTCTTATTGCTCTAGCAAGGACTTCCAGCACTATGTTGAAGAGATATGGAGACAGTGGGTAGCCTTGTCTTGTCCCTGATTTCAGTGGGATTGCTTTAAGTTTCTCTCCGTTCAGTTTGATGTTGGGTATAGGCTTGCTGTATATCGCCTTTACTATGTTTAGATATGTGCCTTGTATCCCTGATCTCTCCAGTACTTTAAACATGAATGGATGTTGGATTTTGTCAAATGCTTTTTCAGCATCTAGGGAGATTATCATGTGGTTTTTTTCTTTCAGTTTGTTAATATGGTGGATCACATTGATGGATT
>NW_026586221.1:0-736 GCF_907164565.1 Psammomys obesus
TTCTGACTGAAAACACCTAGGAAATATAGGACACTATAAAAAAAAAATCAAATCGGGGGGGGCAAGATGGCGGCACCGGGAGAACACCATGTCTGAGAAGTGGGACAACACACTCCGTGCAGTGACCAGGAGACTGAACTCTGGGCCCTAAAACAACAGCAATCGATCGTGTTTCCCAGGTGAGGGGAGGCTCCCACGTGGGAATTGGTTGGGTTCACTCTCGTCTGCCCAGCCAGAACCCGGAAGAGAACCCGGCTAATGCGAGCTTTGGTCTCAGGGCTGGTGCCACAAGCCTGCTTGTCCCGATTGCTTTCCCAGGCTGATTGGTGGGCACAAGGGTGCCTGAGGCTGAGAGTCCCAGTCGCAAAAAAAAAAAACCCACGGGGAAGCAAAGTTGCCAGACTGGTCACGGGTCACCCAGTCTTTCCCTGGAAGGTCTCTCGGACCTCAGATACCTGCCGCCATCACAATCCAGCCCCCGCAGTGCACGGATTACAGCTGCGCAGCTGCGCGCCCAGCTCAAAATCACTACTCCCTCTTCGGAGGAGGCAGGAGGCATCCAGTAGAATCTGCCACAGACCACATTGTCTGTACCCCAACCCGAGATCAGGGCTGAGAAAACCCAATCCTTTCGGGCACTCCCCCAAACGCTGCCATAACCCTGCCACAGCTGAGCAGAAGGATAAAGAGGCACACAGCGGCTTCACAGTGCCGGAACTCCAGTGCTGCCGGCCGC
>NW_026586221.1:836-5658 GCF_907164565.1 Psammomys obesus
CCCCCCCCCCGACCCCTGGCAGAGAAACACCGGCTCAGGATCCAACTGAGAAGCCCCAACCCCTGCTGGCACTCCCCTGAGAGCACCTCCATAAACTTGCCCTAGCAGAGAGGAAGGTCAGAGGGGAAGGACAGAGAGGCAGCCTGCCAAGGATAAAGCACCCTTTCTCCAGCTCACCCAGCTGCCCCTAGCAGAGAAACCCAAGCTCTGGATCTGAGGACACTCAACCCTACCCGATACTTTCTTGGGATCAGCAAACATAGATTCTACCACTAGGCTGCTTCTGGCAGAGAGATCTGGGCCCGGGATCTGGGATTGAGTACACTCATCCTAACTCTTTCAGGCGCCACCCAGGGACCAGTCAACATAACCCCTTCTGGCAGAGGGAAAGTACAAAGAGGCAGCAAACAGGAAAGGTGGACACTAAGTCCTGCGGCCCCAAATACAAGAGCACCTACATTCGTAAATGAAACAATATTAAAGCTTAAATCACACATTGATCCTAAATCC
Source organism: Psammomys obesus (assembly GCF_907164565.1). Classification (NCBI taxonomy): domain Eukaryota; kingdom Metazoa; phylum Chordata; class Mammalia; order Rodentia; family Muridae; genus Psammomys; species Psammomys obesus. The sequence continues at coordinate 1,347 of NW_026586221.1, forward strand.
CTAATAGTGGGAGACTTCAACACTCCACTCTCACCAAGGGACAGATCAACTAGACAGAAAACAAATAGGGAAATAAAAACACTTACAGAGACCCTAAATCAAATGGACCTAATAGACGTCTACAGATCTTTTCATCCAAACTCAAAAGAGTATACCTTCTTTTCAGCACCCCATGGAACCTTCTCCAAAATAGACCATATAGTTGGTCATAAAGAAAGCCTCAGCAGATACAAAAAGATTGAAATAATCCCTTGTATTCCATCTGACCACCATGGACTTAAGCTGGACCTCAACAACAACAGAAATAACAAACAGCCTACACGCACATGGAAACTGAACAACTTGTTACTCAACGACAGCTGGGTTAAGGAAGAAATAAAGAAAGAAATTAAAGACTTCCTAGAATTTAATGAAAATGAAGGCACAACATACCCAAATTTATGGGACACATTGAAAGCAGTGCTCAGGGGAAAATTTATAGCACTAAGTGCCTGCAAGAAGAAATTCGTAACCTCACATACAAAGAACTTAATGGCCCAACTGAAAACCCTAGAAAAAAAAAGAAGCAGATACACCAAGAGGAGCAGAAGGCTGGAAAATAATCAAACTCAGGGTTGAAATCAATCAATTAGAAACAAATAAAACTATTCAAAGAATCAATGAAACAAAAAGCTGGTTCTTTGAGAAAATCAACAAGATAGACAAACCCTTAGCCAAACTAACTAAAAAGCAGAGAGAATCTATCCAAATCAACAAAATCAGAGATAAAAGGGTGACATAACTACAGACACTGAGGAAATTCAAACAATCATTAGGTCATACTACAAAAGCCTATATGCCACAAAATTTGAAAACCTAAATGAAATGGACAATTTTCTTGATAGATTCCATCTTCCAACATTAAGTCAAGATCAGGTAGAAAGACTGAAAAGCCCTATATTCCCCAAGGAAATTGAAGCAGTCATTCACAGTCTCCCCTCCAAAAATGCCCTCCTCTAGACGGTTTCAACGCAGAATTCTACCAGACCTTCAAAGAAGTGCTCACACCAATTCTCCTCAAACTATTCCACAAAATAGAAACAGAAGGTACATTACCAAACTCATTCTATGAAGCAACAGTCACCCTGATACCTAAACCACACAAAGACCCAACAAAAAAAGAGAACTTCAGACCTATCTCTCTTATGAACATTGACACAAAAATACTCAATAAAATACTTGCAAACCGAATCCAAGAATACATCAAAGATATCATCCACCACGACCAAGTAGGCTTCATCCCAGGCATGCAAGGGTGGTTCAACATACGGAAATCCATCAATGTAATCGACCACATAAACAAAATGAAGGAGAAAAACCACATGATCATCTCCTTAGATGCTGAAAAAGCATTTGACAAAGTCCAACACCCATTCATGTTTAAAGTCTTGGAGAGATCAGGAATACAAGGCACATATCTAAACGTAGTAAAGGCAATATACAGCAAGCCTATAGCCAACATCAAATTCAATGGAGAGAAACTTAAATCAATCCCACTGAAATCAGGGACAAGACAAGGCTGCCCACTCTCTCCATACCTCTTCAACATAGTACATGAAGTCCTAGCCAGAGCAATAAGACAACTAAAGGAGATCAAGGGGATACAAATCGGAAAGGAAGAGGTCAAAGTGTCACTATTTGCAGATGATATGATAGTATACATGAGCGACCCCAAAACTTCAACCAGAGAACTCCTCCAGCTGATAAACACCTTCAGCAAAGTGGCAGGATACAAAATCAACTCAAAAAAATCAGAAGCCCTCCTGTATACCAAAGACAAAAGGGCCAAGAAAGAAATTAGGGAAACAGCACTCTTCACAATAGCCACTAATAACATAAAGTATCTTGGGGTGACACTAACTAAGCAACTGAAAGACCTGTTTGAGAAAAACTTCAAGTCTCTGAAGAAAGAAATTGAAGAAGATCTCAGAAGATGGAAAGATCTCCCGTGCTCATTGATTGGTAGGAGTAACATTGTGAAAATGGCCATCCTGCCAAAAGCAATTTACAGATTCAATGCAATTCCCATCAAAATACCAACTCAATTCTTTACAGACCTTGAAAAAAAGATTCTCAGCTTCATATGGAGGAACAAAAAACCCAGAATCTCCGAAACAATCCTGTACAACAACAGATCATCTGGATGTATCTCTATCCCGGATCTCAAGTTGTACAACAGAGCAATAGTAATAAAAACTGCATGGTATAGGCATAAAAACAGAAAGGAGGATCAATGGAACCGCATAGAAGCTCCAGAAATAAACCCACACACATATGAATACTCGAATTTTGACAAAGAAGCCAAAACCATTCAATGGAAAAAAGACAGCATCTTCAACAAATGGTGCTGGTCCAACTGGATGTCCACATGCAGAAAAATGAAAATAGATCTATATTTATCATCCTGCACAAAACTAGAGTCCAAGTGGATCAAGGACCTCAACATAAAACCAGATACTCTAAATCTGTCAGAAGAAAAAGTGGGGAACAGCCTAGAACTCATTGGCACAGGAGACAACTTCCTGAACAGAACACCAACAGCACAGGCTCTAAGAGCAACAATCAATAAATGAGTCCTCATGAAACCAAAAAGCTTTTGTAAAGCAAAGGACACTGTCATCAAAACAAAACTCCAGCCTACAGATTGGGAAAGAATCTTCACTAACCCTTTATTGGACAGAGGACTAATATCCTAATATCGAGTATATACAAAGAACTAAAGAAGCTGAAAAGCAGCAAACCAAGTAATCCAATTAAAAAATGGGGAACAGAGGTAAACAGAGAATTCTCGACATAGGAATATCGAAAGGCAGAGAAACACTTAAAGAAATGCTCATCCTCATTAGCCATCAGGGAAATGCAAATCAAAACGACTCTGAGATTTCACCTTACACCCATCAGAATGGCCAAGATGAAAAACTCAAGGGACAACACATGCTGGAGAGGTTGTGGAGAAAGGGGAACCCTCCTCCACTGCTGGTGGGAAAGTAAACTGATACAACCACTCTGGAAATCTATCTGGCGCTTTCTAATACAATTAGGAATAGTGCTTCCTCAAGACCCAGCTATACCACTGCTAGGTATATACCCAAAGTTTGCTCAAGTACACAAAAAGGATATTTGCTCAACCATGTTTATAGCAGCATTATTTGTAATAGCCAGAACCTGGAAACAACCCAGACGTCCATCAACGGAGGAATGGGTACAGAAATTGTGGTATTTTTACACAATGGAATACTACTCAGCAATCAAAAAGGAGGAAATCATGACATTTGCAGGCAAATGGTGGGATCTAGAAAAGATCATCCTGAGTGAAATATCCCAGAAGGAGAAAGACAAACACGGTATATACTCACTTATATAGACCTATAAGATATGATAAACATAATGAAATGTATACACCTAAAAAAGATAATCAAGAGAGCGGACATGGGGTAAGATTACCAATCCTCGTTTAGAAAGACAAATGGGATGCACATTAAACATATGACAGGAGTCTACTGAGCACAATTGAAAGACTCTAACTAGCAGTGTTTTCAAAACAAAGACTCATGACCAAACCTTTGGCAGAGTACAGGGAACCATAAGAAAGAAGGGGAGTTAGTCTGATGAGGAAAGGATAGGAGCTCCACAAGGACCAAATATATCTGGGCACAGGGTCTTTTCTGAGACTGACATGCAACCAAGGACCATGTATGAATGTAACCTAGAACCTCTAATCAGATGTAGCCTGTGGTAGCTCAGTAACCAATTGGTTTCCCATAGTGAGGGGAACAAGGACTATTTCTAACAGGAACTCAATGACTGGCTCTTTGGCCTCCCCACCCCCCAAGGTAGGAGCAGTCCTGTTAGGCCACAGAGGAAAGCTTTACAGCCAGTCCTGAAGATACCTGATAAAACAGGATCAAATGAATGGGGAGGAGGTCCCCCCTACTAGTGGACTTGGGGCACGGTGGAGATGAGGGAGGGAGGGAGGGACTGGAAGGGAATGAGAGATCGGGACCTGGCTGGGATACAGAGTTAATAAAATGTAACTGATAAGAAAAAAATAAAATTAAAAAAAATAAAAAAAAAAAACAAATCTACAGATAATACAAGTAGAGGATAGGGAAGTAACCTACCTCAAAGTCATAGACAATATTTTAAACAAAATCACAAAAGAATAAATCTACTAATCTAAAGAAAGAGATTCCTATGAACTTACAAGAAAGATGCAGAACACCAAAAGATTGGACCAGAAAAGGAACTCTATTTGGCACATACTTATTGAAAT
>NW_026586222.1:0-3692 GCF_907164565.1 Psammomys obesus
GGGGGGGGGGTACAGAGCTAAACAGAAAATTCTCAATAAAAGAATGTTGAATGGCAGAGAAACACTTAAAGAGATGTTCCACATCCTTAGGCATCAGGGAAATGCAAATCAAAATGACAGTGAGATGTAAACTTACAATCCTCAGAATGGCTAAGATAAAAAACTCAAGTGACAACACATGCTGGAGAGGATTAAAAAAGGGGAACCCTCTTCCATTGCTGGTGGGAATGTAAACTTCTACAACCACTTTGAAAATCAATTTGGCACTTTCTCAGAAATTTAGGAATAGTGCTACCTCAAGATAGAACTATAGCACTCCTACGCATATATAGAAAATATACTCAAGTATACAACAAGGCATTTGCTCAACCATGTTCAAAGCAGCTCTATTCATAACAGCCATAAGCTGGAAACAACCTAAATATTCCTCAACAGGAGAGTGGATTCAGAAAGTGTGGAACATATACACAATGGAATACTCAGCAATAAAAAACAAGGAAATCATGAAATTTTCAGGCAAATGTTGGGAACTAGAAAAGATGATGCTGAGTGAGGTAAGCCAGAAACAGGAAGACACATTGGCTCTAAGAGCAACAATCAATAAATGGGACCTCATGAAACTGAAATGCTTCTGTAAAGCAAAAGACACCGTCGTCAGAAACAAAACGACAGCCTACAGACTGGGAAAGGACCTTCACCAGCCCTATATCTGACAGACGGCTGATATCCAGAATATATAAAGAACTAAAAAAGATGAAAAGCAATAAATCAAGTAATCCAATTAAAAAAATGTGGAACAGAGCTAAAGAGAGAATTCTCTGTAGAGGAATGTAGAATGGCAGAGAAACACTTAAAGAGATGCTCATCATCCTTAGCCATCAGAGAGATGCAAATCAAAACAACACTATGATTTCACCTTACACCCATCAGAATGGCTAAGATAAAAAACTCAAATGACAACAGATGCTGGAGAGGATGTGGAGAAAGGGGAACCCTCCTCCACTGCTGGTGGGAATGTAAACTGGTACAACCACTTTGGAAATCAATCTGGCACTTTCTCAGACTATTAGGAACAGTGCTTCCTCAAGACCCAGCTATACCACTCCTAGGCATATACCCAAAATTTGCTCAAGTCCACAACAAGGACATTTGCTCAACCATGTTTATAGCAGCTTTATTTGTGATAGCCAGAACTTGGAAACAACCCAGAGGTCCCTCAGTTGAGGAATGGATACAGAAATTGTGGTACTTTTACACAATAGAATACTACTCAGCAATCAAAAATGAGGAAATCATGAATTTTGCAGGAAAATGGTGGGATCTAGAAAAGATCATTCTAAGTGAGGTATCCCAAAAGGAGAAAGACACACATGGTATATACTCACTTATGTAGACCTGTAAGATATGATAAACATAATGAAATCTATACACCTAAAGAAGATAAACAAGAAAGAAGACTTGGGGTAAGATGATCAATCTTCACTTGAAAGACAAATGGGATGTGCATTGGACATAGGAAAAAACAAGTAACAGGACAGGAACCTACCACAGAGGTCCTCTGAAAGACTTTACCTAGCAGTGTATCAAAGCAGATACTAAGACTCATAACCAAACCTTCGGCAGAGTGCAGGGAATCATATGAAAGAAGGGGGAGTTAGTATTACATGGAGAGGATAGGAGCTCCACAAGGACCAAATATATCTGGGCACAAGGGTCTTTTCTGAGGCTGATACTCCACCATGGACCATGTATGGATATAACCTAGAAGCTCTGCTCGGATGAAGCCCGTGGTAGCCAATAACCAATTGGTTTTCTCTAGTAAGGGGAACAGGGACTATTTCTGACATGAACTCAATGGCAGGCTCTTTGACCTCCCCACCTCCCAAGGGAGGAGCAGTCTTGCTACACCACAGAGGAGAACTTTGCAGCCAGTCCTGAAGATAGCTGATAAAACAGGGTTAGATGAAAGGGGAGGAGGTCCTCCCCAATCAGTGGACTTCGAAAGGGGCAGGGAGGAGATGAGGGAAGCAGGGTGGGATTGGGAGGGAATAAGGTAATGGGATACAGCTGGGATACAGAGTTAATAAAAGGTAACTAATAATAAAAATTAAAAATGAGAATGAAAAAAGTAGATATTAGACATATAAGATAAACATACTAAAATCTATAATCCTAAAAAAGCTAAACAACAAGGAGGACCCTAGGGAAGATGCTTAATCCTCATTCAGAAGGGCAAAGAGAATAGATATCAGAAGTAGGAGAAGACAAGAACAGAACAGGACCCTTCCACAGAGGACCTCAGTATGACACCAGAGTGTCTAAGGAGATACTGAGATTCATAACCAAATTTTGGGCAGAGTGCAGGAATCCTTTTGGAAGAAGAGGGAGATAGCAAGACCTGGAGGGGTCAGGAACGCCACAAGGGGAACAACAGAGCCAAAAATCCAGAGCCAAAATAACCCTAGTAAGGGGTACAGGGTCTGTCTCTGACATGAAATCAGTGGCTGACTCTGATCACATCCCACTGGGGGCCAGGCCATAGAGGAAGATGATGCAACCATGTTTTGTTGAGACCCATTAAGCTAAGACCAGATAGAAATGGAGGAAGTCCTCTTCTATCAGGGGACTAGGTAACAGGCATAAGGAGAGAAGAGGGAGGGTGGGTGGGACTGTGAGGAAACGAAGGAGAAGGATGCAGTGGGGATACAAAGCAAATAAATTGTATAAATAAATATATAAACAAAATTAAATTTAAAAAATAAGAAGGAAAAACTTAGGAAAGATACTCAATCCTCATTCACAAGGGCAAACAAGATAGACATCAGAAGAGAGAGAACAGGAGAGGAGCCTACCACACAGGGTCTCTGAAAGACTCTATTGATCAGGGTATTGAAGCAGATGCTGAGACTCATAGCCAAAATATGGCAGAGTGTAGGGAACCTTATGAAAGAAGGGGAAGACAGAAAGACATGGAAAGGAGTGGAGCTTCACAAGGAGACCAACAGATCCAAAAAATATGGGCCCAGGAATTGGGGGGTATGTAGAAGCCTATGCTCTACCCAAGGATCATGCATGGAGAAGACCTAATACTCCTGCTCAGATTTAGCCAGTGCCCAAGTGAGTTCCCTAGTCAAGGAAGCACAGACTGTTTCTGATATGAACTCAGTGGCTGGCATTTTGATTACTTAACCCTGAGAGTGCAAGACAATACAGCCAGACCTGATAGGGTAAGGTCAGACAGATGTGGAAGAGAACCTCCACTATCAGTCGACTAGGGGAGGGATATAGGGGCAGAGGAGGGAGAGAAGGATGATGGAGAGGAGTAAACGAAGGGGGCTACAGCCAGGATACAATGTGAATAATTTCTAATTAATAATAATAATAATATATTATTTTTAAAAAAAACAGCTGAGCCCAGTGGCTCAAGCTTGTAATAGCGGTATTAAGGAGGGAGAGACAAGCAGATCTCTGTGATTTCTTCGCCTGCCTGGTTTACAAAGTGAGTCCAAGACTGACAAGGATACACAGACAAACCCTGTTTAAAAAAAAACAGAAACAAAAAAGCAAAGAAAAAGAATAAAAGAAAAAACTAAGTGATAAAATTATTTTGGGTAAACAGGTCACTAGTCCAATAGGCCAGAAATGCATTTCTGCATGTGTCCCTGACCTCAAGGTTATGAGAAGAGCCTGAT
>NW_026586222.1:6692-9619 GCF_907164565.1 Psammomys obesus
TTAACATATGTATGAATGACCAAATGATTTGGGGTAGGTAAGCAGTTTAAGATATGTATTATCTCAAAATTATAAGGGACTTTTAAACCTGAGATTGAAATTTATATTATATTCAACAGAAACACTACATAGACTGCAACATATTTGTGCATACATATAAACGTGAAAAAAATCTCCATAATAACAAGTAAGTGAAAAAGTAAGAACTAGGCCAACATGAATATTTGTGTGTAAATACAAACAAATGCCTACATATACCATATAATTTTTGTATCTATGGATTTTACTTTATTGTCATGTAAAATAATTCTTTGAGTATAAATTTTTTTGAGAAAAAGAACTGAAAATAAACTGAAAACATGAGGGTTTGAGAAAGCTGTACACATGAATTAACAGAATGGAAATGGGATTGAAGAGGAAGAAAAGAGAATAAATATCTTGGGAATCCCTGCTCTCCAAAGATAGCATTATCTGCCTCTTACACTAATGACAAATTTTAGCAGGGTTATAGGTGTCTGGCTCAGTTTAGATTCTTTGCAAGTTCTCAGAAACAACATTTGACCATTCATGAGGGTTTCCCATCTTCAATGAATTATCTTGCCCTGATTCTTAATATGGTCTCTATCAGCCTTCTCAGCTCTATGGCTGCCTGGCACATCATTTCTCTCTTCCCTTCTATTTTCCCTTCGCCAATTTTTATCCACTTTCTGATTAACTACAGAGAGCTTACTTTAGTTGGTGTATAAAGTGCAGTCTCCCTCAGTTGCTCCTTCGTTTGTGGTGCATGTGTGTTTTGTGTGTGTGTGTGTGTGTGTCTATGTGCTTACAAAATGTATTAACTATATACATGTGGGGGGTAACTTTTAATATTTTATTTTTTATTTATTACAATTTACTCACTTTCTATCCAGTCTGTGGTCCCCTTCCTCAAACCCTCCCAATTCAACACTCCCTCTCTCTTTTCCTATGTACCTCCCCAACTCCATTGATAGGGAGGGCCTCCTCCCTTTCTAACTGACTCTAGCATATCAGGTCTCATTAGAATTGGCTGCATTGTCTTCCTCTGTGGCCTTGCTAGGCTGCACTCCCCAGAGGGACGTGATCCAAGAGCCAGCCACTGAGTTCATGCCACAAACAGCCAATGTTCTCCTTAATATGTACGCACTAGGAGACTGAGTCTATGGGTTACAAATGAGCAGGGATTTTAGATCCTCTCCATGCATGGACCTTGGTTGTGTTATGAGTCACTGTAGGGCCCCAGGGCTTAGCGTTTTTTTCTCTGTTGGTCTCCTTTTGGAGCTCCTGTCCACTGCAGTTGTTTCTATCTCCTCCCCCCTTTCATAAAATTCAATGCACTCTGTGTTGCAGCCTCTGCTTTGATACCTTGATCAATAGAGTCTTTCAGAGGCCCTCTGTGGTAGGCTATTGTCCTGTTTCCTGTCTTCTACTGCTTCCAATGTCTATCACATTTGCCCTTGTGAATGAGGATTGAGCATCTTCCTTAGGGTCTGATGGAGTTAAGTTTTAAAAAAGAGAAATGTAAACTTCACATTGTGTTTTAAAAACCATTCATGCAAATGAGATGAATCAAGAGAGCAAAAGCATTGATCACTAAACCCAAAAAAGGAGTTGGATAAGTACAACCTATGTGAGTGGAATGAGAGAACAGACTCCTGCAAGTTCTCTTCCAATTTCTAAATCCCACCCAAGAAAAATAAGAAAATGTAAAAAGCCAGGAATTCACAGGATGGCCATGCCCAACACAGGGTTAGTGGGTGGTCTCAGGGAACCTTAAGGAAGAGATACCCTGAGGCTTAAAATAGACATGGTAGTCAGAGTGGGCCAAAAGCAGATGATCACAGGCTTAAGGTAGCCACGTCCTGCAAGTTGGAGACAAAGGGTGATGCTCAGAGGTTTAGGCTAGTCTTACCCTGCACATGGGAGTCAGAGGGAGCCTTAAGCTGGAGACACTATGAGCCTTAGGGCAGTCCTGCCCAGCACGTGGGAGCACTGAGTGAGAGATACCATGAAGCTTAGGGTAGCCCTTCCCAGAGATTGGGAGCATTAAGTGGGATATACCATGAGGCTTAGAGTAGTCCTGCCAAGAATTTGTGAGTCAGAGGGAGCCATAAGCTGGAGACACTATAAGGCTTAGGGTAGCCACACCCAGCATGTGGGAGTCAGATGGAGCCAAAAGGTAGAGACACTATGAGGCTTACAATAGCCATGACTAGCAGGTAGAGGTCAGAGGAATCATAATTTTGGGTAGCCACACCCAGCAAGTGGTGTTCAGCATGAACCAAATACACAGGACACCCTGAGGGTTTTCTATTCTAAACTACTTTAAAAATTACAAAGGGAAGTGAAGCATGTTGGCAGACAACTGTGGCAGCACTCAAGGGGGCAGAGGCAGGTAGATCTCTGTGAATTCCGGCCAGATCTACAAAGTGAGTCCAGGACAGCCAAGGTTACACAGAGAAATCCTGGAGACCTCTTCTGGGGAAAAAAAAGGAGGGAGAGACAGAGCACACCTATGGAATAGGTTCACTTAGTATTCGTGAAGACCCAGGTTAAATTTCCAGGTTGGTAAAAGCACAGGTTATTAAATAAATGTGTGAAAGAGTTGAAAACTATCTCTAAAATTCTTATGTACAGTTAGAAATAAGAGGGAAAGGGTAAATTGACCAGGACAAGGGTAAAAGGAAGTGATGAAATAGAACAATAGGTGAGGGAAGTGAGCAGCTTATGATCAATGTACAAAGTATACATGTATGGGCTTCTACGATAGATCCCTTAATTTACACAAAAAAAGGTCAGCAGCTGACCTTTTCTCTGATGAGAACTGATAGACTAAGATCAGAAAGAAGGAGAGGAGGACCTCCCCTATCAGTGGACTTGGGGAGGGGCATGCATGCAGAAAGGGGGGG
>NW_026586223.1:0-851 GCF_907164565.1 Psammomys obesus
TGTGGTTTTTCATTTTGATTTTACAGGGATTACAACTAAGAGACTGGCTGGGAGGGGCCAAGATGGCAGCACCGGGAGAACACCATGTCTGAGAAGCGGGACAACACACTCCTTGCAGTGTCCAGGAGACTGAACTCTGGGCCCTAAAACAACAGTGATCGATTGTGTTTCCCAGGTGAGGGGAGGCTCCCATGGCATGGGAATCGGTCGGGTCCACTCTTGGCTGCCCAGCCAGAACCCAGAAGAGAACCCGGCTAACATGGGCTTTGGGTGTCCGGGCTGGTGCCGCAAGCCTGCTTGTCCCGATCACTTTCCCAGGCTGATTCGTGGGCACGAGGGTGCCTGAGTCTGGGAGTCCCAGTCGCAAAAAAACCCCACGGGGAAGGAAAGTTGCAAGACTGCTCACGGGTCACCCAGTCTTTCCCTGGAAGGTCTCTCCGACCACGGGTACCTGCCGCCATCACAATTGAGCTCCCGCCGCGCACGGATTGCAGCTGCGTGCCCAGCTCAAAATCCCTACTCCCTCTTGGGAGGAGGCAGGAGGCATCCAGCAGAATCTGCCACAGACCACGTTGTCTGTACCCCAACCCGAGATCAGGGCTGAGAAAACCCAATCCTTTCGGGCACTCCCCCAAACGCCGCCATAATCCTGCCGCAGCAGAGCAGAAGGATAAAGAGGCAAACAGCGGCTTCACAATGCCAGAACTCCAGTGCTGCCGGCCGCTCCTAACAAACAAACTACAGCTCGGGATCTGGGACTGTGGTCATTCTACACATCCTGAGATTCTCCTGGGTCCAGCGCAATAAGGTCTAGCAGCAAGTTCTATCACAGGCGCCCCCCCCCCCCCCCC
>NW_026586223.1:951-3226 GCF_907164565.1 Psammomys obesus
CCCCCCCCCCCCCCGCCGATCCCTGGCAGAGAAACACCAGCTCAGGGCTCAAGATCTGACTGAGAAGCCCCAACCCCTGCTGGCAACTGAACAACTTGTTACTCAACGACAGCTGGGTTAAGGAAGAAATAAAGGAAGAAATTAAAGACTTCATAGAATTCAATGAAAATGAAGGCACAACATACCCAAATTTATGGGACACATTGAAAGCAGTGCTCAGGGGAAAATTTATAGCACTAAGTGCCTGCAAGAAGAAATTCGTAACATCACGTACAAACAACTTAATGGCCCAACTGAAAACCCTAGAAAAAAAAGAAGCAGATATACCCAAGAGGAGCAGAAGGCTGGAAATAATCAAATTCAGGGCTGAAATCAATCAATTAGAAACAAATGAAACTATTCAAAGAATCAATGAAAAAAAAAGCTGGTTCTTTGAGAAAATCAACAAGATAGACAAACCCTTAGCCAAACTAACTAAAAAGCAGAGAGAATCTATCCAAATCAACAAAATCAGAGATGGAAAGGGTGACATAACTACAGACACAGAGGAAATTCAAACAATCATTAGGTCATACTACAAAAGCCTATATGCCACAAAATTTGAAAACCTAAATGAAATGGACAATTTTCTTGATAGATTCCATCTTCCAACATTAAGTCAAGATCAGGTAGAAAGACTGAACAGCCCTATATCCCCCAAGGAAATTGAAGCAGTCATTCACAGTCTCCCCTCCAAAAAAAGGCCTGAGCCAGATGGTTTCAGTGCGGAATTCTACCAGACCTTCAAAGAAGTGCTCACACCAATTCTCCTCAAACTATTCCACAAAATAGAAACAGAAGGTACATTACCAAACTCATTCTATAAAGCAACAGTCACCCTGATACCTAAACCACACAAAGACCCAACAAAAAAAGAGAACTTCAGACCTATCTCTCTTATGAACATTGACACAAAAATACTCAATAAAATACTTGCAAACCGAATCCAAGAACACATTAAAGGTATCATCCACCACGACCAAGTAGGCTTCATCCCAGGCATGCAAGGGTGGTTCAACATACGGAAATCCATCAATGTAATCCACCACATGAACAAACTGAAGGAGAAAAACCACTTGATCATCTCCTTAGATGCTGAAAAAGCATTTGACAAAGTCCAACACCCATTCATGTTTAAAGTCTTGGAGAGATCAGGAATACAAGGCACATATCTAAACATAGTAAAGGCAATATACAGCAAGCCTATAGCCAACATCAAAGTCAAAGGAGAGAAACTTAAAGAAATCCCACTGAAAACAGGGACAAGACAAGGCTGCCCACTCTCTCCCTACCTCTTCAACATAGTACTTGAAGTCCTAGCCAGAGCAATAAGACAACCAAAGGAGATCAAGGGGTTACAAATCGGAAAGGAAGAGGTCAAAGTGTCACTATTCACAGAAGATATGATAGTATATATGAGCGACCCCAAAAATTCAACCAGAGAACTCCTCCAGCTGATAAACACCTTCAGCAAAATGGCAGGATACAAAATCAACTCAAAAAAATCAGAAGCCCTCCTCTATACCAAAGACAAAAGGGCCGAGAAAGAAATTAGGGAAACAACACCCTTCACAATAGCCACTAATAACATAAAGTACCTTGGGGTGACATTAACCAAGCAAGTGAAAGACCTGTTTGAGAAAAACTTCAAGTCTCTGAAGAAAGAAATTGAAGAAGATTTCAGAAGATGGAAAGATCTCCCGTGCTCATGGATTAGTAGGATTAACATTGTGAAAATGAACATCCTGCCAAAAGCAATCTACAGATTCAATGCAATTCCCCATCAAAATACCAACTCAATTCTTTACAGACCTTGAAAAAAAGATTCTCAGCTTCATATGGAGAAACAAAAAACCCAGAATCTCCAAACCAATCCTGTATAACAACAGATCATCTGGAGGTATCTCTATCTCCGATCTCAAGTTGTACTACAGAGCAATAGTAATAAAAACTGCATAGTATTGGCATAAAAACAGAAAGGAGGATCAATGGAACCACATAGAAGACCCAGAAATAAACCCACACACCTATGAATACTCGATTTTTGACAAAGTAGCCAAATCCATTCAATGGAAAAAAGACAGCATCTTCAACAAATGGTGCTGGTCCAACTGGATGTCCACATGCAGAAAAATGAAAATAGATCTATATTTATCACCCTGCACAAAACTAAAGTCCAAGTGGATCAAAGACCTCAACATAAAACCAGATACTCTAAATCTGTTAGAAGAAAAAG
>NW_026586224.1:0-1455 GCF_907164565.1 Psammomys obesus
CTCTTCCTCCTCCTCCTCCTCCTTCTCTTCCTCCTCCTCCTCCTCCTCCTCCTGCTCCTCCTCCTCCTCCTGGTGGTCTATCGGCATAGTCAGTCAGCCAGGGTGTGTCTGGTGTGCAATGCTCACTGGTGGGCGTGAGCGAAGGAGGATGCAGCCTCCCTAAGGGACCCCTGGCCGGGTCTTCGGGACCCCCAGACCTTCCGGCCGGAAGCTCTGCTCCTGCCTCCCCGCTCCCGAAGTCCCTGTCTTCATTCCCCGTTGCCGCTCGGTGAGGACATGCGGGATTTCGAAAACCTGGAGGCGGTGGTGTCACACACCTGGGACCCTGGCCCTCAGAGAGGCGGAGGCAGGGGGATGTCCTTGAGTTCGAGGCCAGCCTGGGCTACAGAGCTAGTCCAGGACAGCTAGTCTGGACTATATGGAGGGACCCTGTCTTGGAAACTACAAGAAGGGAAGAAAGTAATAAAGAAAGAGAGAGAGAAAGGCAGGAGGAGAGAGGGAGGGATAGGAAGAAGGAGGGAAGGAAAGGAAGGAGAGAGGGATGGAAGGAAGGAGGGAGGGAAGGAGGGAGGGAGGGAAGAAAGGAGGAAAGGAAGGAGGGAGGGAAGAAGGGAAGGAGGGAGGGAAGGAAGGAAGGAAAGAGGGAGGGATGGAGGGAGGGAAGGAAGGAGGGAGGGAGGAAGGAAGGAGAGAGAGAAGGAAGGAGGGAGAAAAGGAGAGAGGAAGGGAAGAAAGGAGGGAAGGAAAGAAGGAAGGAGGGAGGGAAGGAAGGAGGGAGGGAGGGAAGGAAAAAGGGAAGAAGGGAGGGAAGGAAGGAGGGAAGGAAGGAGGGAGGGAAGGAAGGAAAGAGGGAAGAAAGGAGGGAGGGAAGGAAGGAAGGAGGAAAGGAAGGAGGAAGGGAGGGACAGAAGGAAGGAGGAAAGGAAGGAGGGAGGGACAGAAGGAAGGAAGGAGGGAGGGAAGGAGGGAATGAAGGAGGGAGGGAAGGAGGAAAGGAAGAAGGGAGAGAAGGAGGGAAGGAAGGAGGGAAGAAAGGAAGGAAGGGAGGGAGGGAAAGAATTCCCAGGTTGCCCCATTGCTTGTGAGTTATTTCGAGACAGGGTCTCTCCGTGTGGCCCCAGCCAAGTCCCGGACTCGCTCTGTGGACAAGGCTGGCCTCGAACTCACGCCTCCCCGAGCTCCAGAACGCTGCAGGAACTGACTCACCGCCCTCCCCTCCCGTCTCCTCCCCTCCCTCCCCCAGCCGGGCCCCCACCGGGTTTGGACCCACTTGGCAGTGTAGACGCGTTCGAAGGCCAGCGTCCCGGTCCTCTGGAAGCTCCTGCCATTGTGGGTCTTGCTCTCATGCTCCACCTTGTGGGCAAAGAACGCTGTGGGGGGGAGGGGAGGGGAGGAGAGGGTCACAGTCAGACACAGTCCGGGAGTGGAAGTGAGGACGGGGGGGGGGGGGGGGGG
>NW_026586225.1:0-913 GCF_907164565.1 Psammomys obesus
TTAATGACCAGTGGCTGTTAGATCCTTTGATTTTGATGTTGGCTGTGTTCATAAGGTTGTGTGCTTGGTTGCTTTTTGTTTTGCTGTAGTAAGGTTAATTATTTCCTGTGTTTTCTTGACAGAAGCTAATTTTCTTGGGTTGTATTTTCCCTTCCAGTGTCTTCTGTAATGCTGGATTTGTGTGTAAGTATGGTTGAAATTTGTTTTTGTCTTTGAATATCTTGTTTTCTCCATCTCTGAGGACTGAGAGTTTTGCAGGGTATAGTAGCCTGGGTTGACATCTGTGTTCCCTTAGGGTCTGCATGATATCTGTCCAGGCCCTTCTGGCTTTCATAGTTTCTGTTGAAAAGTCAGGTGTGATTCTAATGGGTTTGCCGTTATATGTTACTTGGCCTTTTTCCCTTGCAGCTTTTAGCATTTTTTCTTTGTTCTGTATACTTCCTGTTTTGATTATTATGTGGCGGGAGGATTTTCTTTTCTGGTCAAAATTGTTGGGTGTTCTGTTGGCCTCATGTATCCTTATTGGCCTCTCCTTTAACTTGGGGAAATTTTCTTCAATGATTTTGTTGAAAATATTTTCTAGGCCTTGGATAAGGGAGTCTTCTTTTTCCTCTATTCCTATTATTCTTAGGTTTTGTCTTTTCATATGGTCTTGGATTTCTTGGATGGTCTGTGTCAGGAATTTTTTGGATTTAACATTTTCTTTGACAGATACATCGATTTCTTCCATTGTATCTTCTATACCTGAGATTCTTTCTTCCATTTCTTGTATTCTGTTGGTTATGCTTACCTCTGTAGTTCCTGTTTTCTTCCCTAAATTCTTCCTCTCCATTATTTCCTCCATTTGTGTTTTCTTTAATTTTTCTAGTTCTATCTTCAGGTCTTGAGTTGTTTTGTTTACTTCCTTCACCTG
>NW_026586225.1:1013-4098 GCF_907164565.1 Psammomys obesus
TGCTTGTATTTTCCTTTTTTTTTTTTTTTTTTTTTTTTTAGTTCCTTCAACTCTCTTTGATTTCTTTCAGTGATTTAATTATTTCTTCTCTAAAGGCCACAAGCTGTTTGGCTGCATCTTCCCATAATTCTTCACGGATGGCCCTAATCTGCTTGTCTTTATCTTCCTCCATTTCTTTATGGATAGCCATGATCGGTTTGGTATTATCTTCCTCTAATTCTTTACGTATTTTATTTGTTTCCTTTATTATCCTCTTCATCAACATAGATGTAAAGTCATCTTCTTGATTTTCTATTATGCTGCAATGTTCAGGGCTGTTCACCCCTGGATGGCTGGGTTCTGGAGATGCCATATTGCTTTGTCTTTTGTTGGTTGAGCCTTTACGCTGACCTCTACCCATTGGGCTGATTTAGGTGTTGGCTGTTAGTTTCTGTGCTTCCTGGAGTCCTGAGGTAGGGATTATCCCCTTGGCCGGAAGATGATTTTTCCTGAAGGAGTCCTTCTCTGTTTTTTGGTTATGGTCACTGTATGGCCAGTGTTTCTCAGGAGTTGCCACTGCTCACCTCAGGTTTATAGCCCTGATTAGTAGCTGTGGTCTATGTTAGGCAGGGGGGGATGTCCTCTTACCCATAGAATTTCTCAAGACAGCTGCTCCACTGCTGGGTTTCTTGTTATAAATTTAGTGTGCTGCTGCTCACTAAATTTCCATGTACAGTCCTCTTGACGAACCTGCTGATTCCCTAGCTGTGGGGTTTTCTCCTATCAGGGAAACTCATTCTGTTATCCTGGGGCGCACAGTTTTGTCTGGGAAAGTGGGAGGTGCACTCAGCAAGTCTCTGGGCCAGAGGCTGAATGCTCCACTCGGGGCCTGGAGAATGTGCACCTAGGTTGAGTTGGCGCCTGGGGACACTGCTCTGGTCTGGAAGCTGGGTGCCTCACTCTGGACTAGAAGCTGTGTGTCTCTGTCTGGGATGGCGGCTGCAGGCACTGCTCTGGTCCAGACGCTGTGGGTGCAGCCCTCTTGAAGGACCAGGGATTCCCACAGTTTTGACAGTCTAGCTAGGGATAACTGGTTGATCCTTGGCACAGTATCTGAGGGCTGCTGTAATGGCTCTCTCGCTTTTGTAGCTCTGAGGATGCAGCTGTGTGTCCCAGTGCCCTAGGGGAACTCAATAATGGCAGCAGAGCACAGCGCTCCAGCCTGCACTAGAGTCTGCATGAGTCCAGGAAGTGTTTTGGTGCTGGGTGTCCTAAGCGTTAGAGCTGCTGACCCCCTCCACTGGGGGTTTCCTCCTGCCAGAGACACGCAGTCTGGTGCCCTGGTGCCCTGGTGCCCACAGTTCTATCTGAGGCGGCGAATCAGGCGCGCAGGCAGGGCTCCGTGCTGGCGCCTGTGTCCCAGCTCTGGGTCTGGGGTGGCTCTTGGGGCACCCGTGGAACCCAAGACTTTTCCAGGGGATGTCTGGGTAAACTGAGGTCGGTCCCAATTGTTTCCTGCTCCGTGGGGTTATCTCTCGACTGGGAAATCTAGTCTATGGTGTTGTGGGCCCACAGTTCAGTCTGGGACCGTGACCAGATCACGCTGGCGTGTAGCTCTGGGCTGGGGACCAAGTGCCTGGCAGAACCCGGAACCGGGATCTCTTCCGCTGTTTAGCCAGGTGAGTTAAAACTGATTGAATCCCCCACCGTGGGGTATCCTCTCACCTGTGAAACACAATCACTTGTGTTTTATGGCACCGAGTTCTGATTGCTGGTCACTGTGCCAATCCTGCTGTACTGCTCCTCAGATTGAGAGTCCTCCCAGCGCCGCCATCTTGCCCCCGGAGCCCCAACTCCCTTCTTCTTTATCTTCTTACTAGAGAATTTTGTTACAGCACCCTGAGGTAACTATAGTTATAGTTACCTCAGTTTATATATATAGTTTATATATATAGTTTATATATACTATAAAGAATTATAGTCACAATTCTTTGAAAGAAAACATATGTACACTAAGACCCTACAACTTCTATGTCTTCACACAGGTTTTGCCAAGGGACATTATATAGAAATGATTTCGATAATATTAACTATATAAGATAAAAAAAATTATAGCAATGGAGTACATAGGCAAGTAGATTGTAGATATTTTCTTCTCTGTCTTTAGATTCTGAAAATAAATATTTTAAAAAAGTAGTTTGAGAAAAGTATGAAAGTACTCAGGAATAGTTACTTGTTCTGGGTCAAATAGGAGAAGGACCACCCTTATTGGTGGACTAGAGGAAGGTCATAAAATGAGAGAAGGAAGGGAGGGTGGGATTGAGAGGAGATGAGGGAGGAGGCTACAGCCAGGAAACAAACGGAAAAATTATAGATAGTAATAATAATAATAATAATAATAATAATAATAATAATATAATTCAAAGGTCTACAAACCTGATGATATCTCAAAGCCATTAAATTATACATATATTTTAATCATGTCAAATATGCCAATAATTAAAACAAAATATCTAAGAACAAAAAATTCACTGCCTAAATACAAAGAAAATCAATTTCAGAATATTCTAATGAGCATATTAGGTATAAACTATTTATACATTTATTATAATGTCTTTTTTAATTTTATTTTTCTTTTTAGTTACATTTTGTTAACTCTGTGTCCCAGCTGTATCCCGCTCCCTCATTCCCTCCCCAACCCCACACTCCCTCCCTGGTCTCCTCCCTGCCCCTTTCCAAGTCCACTGATAGGGGAGGAACTCCTCCCCTTTCATTTGACCCTGTTTTATCAGGTATCTTCAGGGCTGGCTGCAAAGTCTTCCTCTGTGGCCTAACAGACTGCTCCTCCCCTGGGGGGGGGGGTTAAACAGCCTGCCCTTGAGATCCTGTTAGAAAGAGTCTGTGTTCCCCTTACTTTGGAAAACTACTTGGTTACTGAGCTACCATGGGCCACATCGAGCAGAAGTTCTAGGTTATATCCATAGATGGTCCTTGGTTGAGTGTCAGTCTCAGGAAAGACCCTGTGCCCAGATATATTTGGTCCTTGTAGAGCTCCTATTCTTTCCATATCATACTAACTTCCCTTCTTTCATATGATTCCCTGCAC
>NW_026586226.1:0-1488 GCF_907164565.1 Psammomys obesus
GCTCAAGAGCAGTATGTTCTAATATGTTCTACTATAGTCAGCCTTGATGGAAAAGTGTACAAAAAACTCATATACTATACATGTGTTTTAAATGTATCTATGTGTATGTATGTGTACCTGAGGAAAAATATAGCAAGAAGCACACAAATAAGAAATCACAAAATATGACTGCAAAAACACAGCCAAGCATATCAGTAATAACCATACTCTCTCAGGGTTATGCTCATGCACAGTTGAATGTGCTTATTCCAAGTTCTTAGAACCAGAACTATTTCCAGTTTCCAGTATTTTTAGATATGAGGACTCTCTGAGATATATTGATATATCTATATTGTATGGTATGATTGATATTGATACACAGTGAGATGTATTAGGAATAAAATCCAAACCTGAAATTAAAAACAGAATGAGAGGGAGAGCTAGCTTATTCCGATGAAGTTCTCCATCAGTGTCAGCCTAATTTCTCTATGTCCTATGACTCAATTATTTGCTTTCTTCAGCAATATGAAGATATCATCAAGTTCTAAAATGTAATCAAGAATTATGACAATAGCCAGTAGTGTCTGGGTGTCTATGAGACCCTACTGACCAACAACTTTAAACCTGTACCTGGAACTCAGTTTTTCACTTAATAGTCTTTGGTATGTGGGTGAGGCATGGTTCTTTAATATAGGAAAACTCATATATATATATATGATTTACATTATATACATATACACATGTATATATATGTATATATATATGCAAATACTTAAGAAATGTTCTAGAGTGGATTTCAAAGGTAATTATTGCCATTAATACCTCTACACGACCTCATCCACCCTGCTCTTCCATCCTCCACCACGTTTATCCCCTCCTGTACTATAATTCCTCTTTTCCAACTCATACAAACTATATTTTATCCCAGTTCCTTGAAATCCACCCCTATAGCACCCCTATAAAACTCACTGGTTTTCTCACTCTTTAGGGTACTCCAGTTTAAACACACATATACAAAGTTTCAATTATAGCAGCCAAACATATTAGAGAATATGTAATATTTGTCTCTTTTTTAGGCCCAGGATACCGCTCTTAAAGTGATTATTTTATACTCTATCTATTTACTTATATCTTTCATAATTTCATATTTCTTTACAGCTAAATGATATTCTATTGCGGCATTTACATTGTCTGTTCATCAGCTGACAGACACTGGAATTGTTTATATTTTCTGTCTATTCTGAGAAACACAGCAATGAACCTGAATGAACAATATTTCTATAGTAATATATTTAGTCCTTTGGGGATATGACTAAGAGTGATAGAATTGGATTGTATGGTAGACCTGTTTCTAGATTCCTACAGGACCTCTTCACTGATTTCCATGGTTGCGGCTCAGTTTTCATGCCCACTAAAAGTGAATAAATGTGTTTTTTTTTTCTCCACATTCATACTGGCATTAGTTGTGTGTGTGTGTGTGTGTGTGTGTGTGTGTGTGTGTGTGTGTGT
>NW_026586226.1:1498-7441 GCF_907164565.1 Psammomys obesus
TGTGTGTGTGTGTGTGTGTGTGTGTGTGTGTGTGTGTGTGTGTGTGTTTTATCTTGACCATTCTGACTGGGGAAAGGTATAATACCAGTATAATTTACACTTATTTGGTGGCTAAGGGTGACAACATACTTAGATTTGACTGGGGAAGCAACCCTGTTTACAAAAGACACTTATTTAAGACAAAATCTTAAATAAGTCTAATAAAGGAGGTGAAAGACTTGTACAATAAAAATGTCAAGAGAATGAAAATAGAAATAGAAGATGTTAGTAATAATCAGACCTCCAAGGTACACGGAGTACAAAAGTAAATATTTTGAAAGTAATGATCTTACCAAAATCAATCTACATTTTTAATACAATTCTATCAATACTCCAATGCAATTCTGCATTGGCATTTAATATATCTAGCTAAAGTAACAAAAGCAGCATGGTACTCTGCTAAAAACAGACACAGTTACCAATGGAATAGTATTGAGAACTCAAACCATAGCCATGTTCCTACAGTCTACTACTTTCTGATGTAGAATCCAGAAATACACACCAGATAAAAGATAGAATCTTCCTCAAATGGTGCTAGTCAAACTGGATAGTTACATGCAAAAGAAATAAACTTGACCTTTATCTCTCACTCTACACAAAACTCAATCCACAACTTCACTAAGGAACTCAATACAAAATCTGATGTCATGAATGGCTTAGAGGAAAAAGTGGGGAATACACTTTAATTCAATGGAAGAAGAACAAACTTTCTGAACAGGATCCTGATAGCACTATCCTTATGAGCAGTAACTGACAAATAGGACCTCATGAAATGGGAAGCTTTCTATACAGGAATGAACACTACTGCAGTGAAAAGGTAGTCTATAGATTTGGAAAAAAGAAAAGAAACCTTGACATCTCTCACATACTTAGTTACTATGTAGGGTACAGGAGTAAAGAGATGTCTTTGATAATGAGCATTTCTACTTAGAGTTTGTATGTGAAAATTGACTATATATGTAAAGCAGCAATGATCAACTGCTAGTTTTGATAAAAGTTCTCAGAAACAAGTTTGAAATGAAATAACATTTATGCATTTTTTAATCCCCATGACAAACCACTCTAGAAATTAATGGCACAGTCTTCTGGTAAAGTGTAGTGATTACTAAGTCTGTATTGTGGTGGATAAGGCTTGATTGCAAGCCAGTTTTTAATTTTCTTAAAATGTTGTTAATGAAATGAATAAAAATAATCACTATTTTAGCCAGATGTGGTGGTGCATGCTTTTTTTTAAATCTTTTATTATTATTTTTTTTATTAATTACACTTTATTCATTTTGTATCCCCCCATAAGCCCCTCCCTCCTCCCCTCCCGATCCCACCCTCCCTCCCCTTTCTGTATGCATGCCACTCCCCAAGTCCACTGATAGGGGAGGTTCTCCTCTTCTTTCTGATCTTTTTAATCCCAGTCTCTGGGAGACAAAGGCAGGCAGATCACTGTGATGTTCAGAGGCAGGCCAACCTGGTTTACAAAGTGATTCCAAGAAAGCAAGACTATACACAGAGAAACTCTGTCTCAAAAATAAAAATCACTATTTTATCTTTTCAGGTGTAAATGGATGTTTTTATACTCATATCGTTAGGAGAATAATTTTAAAATTCAGTTCTAATTGAACTTATTAATTACTCTATTTGTCTTGGTTAAAATTTTGTCATCCTGAAGTCTTGTGTAAGAATCATTTAAAACCTAAAGAATCCATTCCTCAACTGAGGGATATTTGGGTTGTTTCCAGATTCTGGTTATTACAAATAAAGCTGCTATTAACATGGTTGAACAAATGTTCTTTGGTATAGCTAGATCTTGAGGTAGCACTATTTCTAATTGTCTGAGAAAGCACCAGATTGATTTATAAGTTTACATTCCCACCAGCAATGGAGTTGGGTTCCTCTTTCTCCACATCCTCTCCAGCATGTGTTGTCACTTGAGTTTTTGATCTTAGCCATTCTGATAGCTGTAAGGTGAAATCTCAGGGACATTTTGATTTGCATTTCCCTGATGACTAAAGATGTTGAGCATTTCTTTAAGTATTTCTCTGCCATTTGATGTTCCTCTATTGAGAATTATCTGTTTAGCTCTGTACCCCATTTTTTAATTGTGTTACTTGATTTGTTGTTGTTTAACTTCACACAATTGAATACTACTCAGCAATTAAAAACAAAAAAATCATGAAATTTGCAGGCAAATGGTGGGAACTAGAAAAGATCAGACTGAGTGATGTATCCCAGAAACAGAAAGACACACATGGTATATACTCACTTATAAGTGATATTAGACATATCATAGGATAATAGGTTAGGATAATCCTATTATGGATAATAATAATAATAATAGGATAGGATAGGATAATCATACTAAAATTTGTACATCTAAGGAAGCTAATCAAGAAGGACCCTGGGTAAGATGCTCAGTCTTGATTCAGAGAGGTAAACAAGACAGATATCAGCAGAAGGAGAAAAGAGGGAACAGGACAGGAGCCTATCACAGAAGGCCTCTGAAAGACTCTACTGAGCAGGGTATCAAAACATGCTGAGACTCATAGCCAAACATTGGGCAGAGTGCAGGAAATCTTTTATTTTAACTTTTTTTTATTTTTTATTAATTACACTTTATTCATTTTGTATCCCCCCATAAGCCCCTACCTCCTCCCCTCCTGATCCCACCCTCCCTCCCCTTTTTGCATGCATGCCCCTCCCCAAGTGCACTGATAGGGGAGATTCTCCTCTCCTTTCTGATCTTAGTCTATCAGTTCTCATCAAAAGTGGCTGCATTGTCCTCTTCTGTGGCCTGGTAAGGCTGCTCCCCCCTCAGGGGGAGGTGATCAAAGAGCAAGCCAATCAGATTATGTCAGAGGCAGTCCCTCTTCCCATTACTATGTAACTCATTTGGACACTGAACTGCCATGGGCTACATCTGTGCAGGAGTTCTAGGTTATCTCCACGAATAGTCCTTGGTTGAAGTATGAGTCTCTGGGAAGTTCCCTGTGTTCAAATTATCTTGTTCTGTTGCTCTCCTTGTGGAGTTCCCGTCCCCTCCAGCTCTTACTATTTCCCACTTCTTCGTTTTCTCAGACAACTAGGAATAGCGCTTCCTCAAGATCCAGCCATACCACTCCTAGGCATATACCCAACAGAGGCTCAAGTACACAAAAAGGACATTTGCTCAACCATGTTTGTAGCAGCTTTATTTGTAATAGCCAGAAGCTGGAAACAGCCCAGATGCCCCTCAACTGAAGAATGGATGCGGAAACTGTGGTACATCTATACAATGGAGTATTACTCAGCAATAAAAAATAAGGAAATCATGACATTTGCAGGTAAATGGTGGAACCTGGAAAGGATCATCCTGAGTGAGTTGTCCCAGAAGCAAAAAGACACGCATGGTATATACTCACTCATATAAACATACAACATAGAATAAACCCACTAAAATCTGTACATCTAAACAAACTAAGCAAAAGAGAGGACCCTAACTAAAATGCTCAATCCCCATCCTGAAAGGCAAAGAGGATGGACATCAGGAGAAAAAGAAAATAGGAAACAACCTCGGAACCTGCTACAGAGGGCCTCTGAAAGCCAGAAGAAAACAGGAAACAACCTTGGAACCTGCCACAGAGGGCCTCTGAAAGCCTCTGTTGTATAGACTGTCAAAGCAGATGCTGAGCCTGATGGCCAACTGATGGGCAGAGTGAATGGAATTTTATGTAAGAAGCAGAAAATCTTATGAAAGAAGGGAGAGATAGAAAGACCTGGAGGGAACAGGAGCTCCACAAGGAGAACAACAGAACCAAAAAATCTGGGCACAGAGGTCTTTTCTGAGACTGATACTCCAAACAAGGGCCATGCATAGAGATAACCTAGAACCCCTGCACAGAAGTAGCCCATGGCACTTCAGTGTCCAAGAGGGGTCCCCAATAATAGAAACAGGGCTCATCTCTGATATGAACTCATAGGCTGGTTCTTTGATCACCTCCACCTGAGGGGGGAGCAGCTTTACCAGTCCACAGAGGAAGACAAAGAATCCAGTCCTGATGAGACCTGATAGACTAGGGTAAGATGAAACAGGAGGAGGACCTCCCCTATCAAATTGACTGGGGAAGGGGCATAGGAGAAGAAGAGGGAGGGTGGGATTGGAGGGGGTTGAAGAAGGGGATATAGCTGCGATACAAAGTGAATAAACTGTAATTAATAAAAATAAAATAAAAACTAAAAAAAAAAAAAAAAAACCTAAAGTTATCTCTAAGAACTCTCTGATCTTCAAGCGGACCTACCTGTAACATTTTGTTCCGACAGTCTGATAATGATTACTGCCCACTCTTCTACCACTTAAAAGAAAGGAACTTAAAAATGTTTCTCCTTCGTTTATCTGATTTGACATAGGTCACTGAACAACTGAAATAATCCAGACAGTCGTCAAGAACATGAAACAAAGGTACACGCATTTTAATTTTCTTGATGTAAGAGAAGTGGGCAGAGATTCGTAAAAGCCATGTCACACACGTGGGACAGCATTTCTAGTTAACAACAGAGACAAAGACAAAGGTGGGAGTTGTCTTGGGACAAATCAATTAACCACAGAAACAGCCAAGAAAAGGCCAGAGGGGAAAGTGGTATGTGGATGAATCTGAGCTGAACATTGGTTGCTCTTGATAAGGATCAAAGAAAGAAACCTGTGATAAGCATGCAGTGTGGGGCAACGAGTCTGGATGAATGGTGGCTTTGAATTCAATCTTCAAACACTTTCTGTCATCTTGTGTTCAATTTAAAGCACTTTTAGCCTGCATGCAAAAACAATCTTCCATATCCCTATGAGATGAATTTCTACTCTGAGCCAAGAGCCTAGCATTCCAGAAATGTAAGCCATGGTACAGAAATCCAAATTCAATTCATCAACACCATCTGTATTACCAGCTGTTCACCTTTTAGACTTTTTTTTTCAAGTACCCTATATTTACAAGACAGTAAAATATTAAGGAAAATGCTCTTTGTGTTTTAAAGTCCCACATCTCAAAACTACCTCACAATGTTTCTGTCAATGTTGTTTATGCCACATGAGAAACAAATTCTATTTATTTGTCTTGGGGCTATTTAGTAATGTTTAGCAATGTCTTCATCTAAAAATTCTAAAAACACATCCCAGAGAAACAGCATGTGTTTCTGTGAGATTGACAAGATGGTCACACTCAGCAAATTCTGTGTCATTTGGCTCAGTATTCACCAGCCATTTCACACTTCTAGGGAGCCAAGTTCCCCTATTGATCTATGCTTCTGCAGAGCACTTGACTTCTCATTCATTCATTCATCCACTTATTCATTCACAGATTTGCATGATGCTCACTAATTACCATTATATAAGAATCAAAGTATGCCCCCTAAAATCTTTCCAATCTTTTCCAGTATTCAATTTTTATTCCTTAGATTTTTCTTGCAGCAAGCTTTTTATTATTTTTTTATTTTTTAATCATTTATTTATTTATTTTACATCCTGATCTCAGCTACTTCCCTTCTCTCCTCCCAGTCCCACCTTCTTACCACCTTCCCCCTTTTTTTTCCTCCCTTCTCCTCAGAAAAGAGAAACCCCACCACAAACCCACCCTGCCACATCAAGATGCATCAGGACTAAGCACATCCTCTTCCAAGGAGGCCAGACAAAGCAGCCCAGTTAAGGAAGACTGATCAAAAATAGCTAACAGAAGTTGAGAATTTTTCTTTCCAGGTCTGTAAAGAATTGTGTTGGCAATTTGATGGGAATTGCATTAAATCTGTAGATTGCTTTTGGTAAGATGGCCATTTTTACTATGTTAATCCTGCCAAGCCATGAGCATGGGAGATCTTTCCATCTTCTCATATCTTCCTCTAATTCTTTCTTCAGAGACTTGAAATTTTTTTCATACAAGTCTTTGACTT
>NW_026586227.1:0-513 GCF_907164565.1 Psammomys obesus
TTTTGCTTTTTGCTTCTTGCTTCTTGCTTTTTGCTTCTTGCATTTTGCTTTTTTGCATTTTGCTTCTTGCATTTTGCTTTTTGCTTCTTGCTTTTTGCTTTTTGCTTTTTTGCATTTTGCTTTTTGCTTCTTGCATTTTTCTTCTTGCATTTTGCTATTTTACTTTTAGCTTCTTGCATTTTGCTATTTTACTTTTTGCTTCTTGCATTTTGCTTTTTTGCTTTTTGCTTCTTGCATTTTTCTATTTTACTTTTTGCTACTTGCTTTTTGCTTCTTGCTTTCTGCTTTTTGCTTTTTGCATTTTGCTATTTTACTTTTTGTTTCTTGCTTTCTGATTTTTGCTTCTTGCATTTTGCTTTTTTGCTTTTTGCTTCTTGCATTTTGCTATTTTACTTTTTGCTTCTTGCTTTTTGCTTCTTGCATTTTGCTTTTTGCTTCTTGAAGTTTGGATTTTGCTTTTTGCTTCTTGCAGTTTGGGTTTTGCTTTTTGTTTCTTGCAGTTTGCATTTTGCT
>NW_026586227.1:523-1036 GCF_907164565.1 Psammomys obesus
TTTTGCTTTTTGCTTCTTGCTTCTTGCTTTTTGCTTCTTGCATTTTGCTTTTTTGCATTTTGCTTCTTGCATTTTGCTTTTTGCTTCTTGCTTTTTGCTTTTTGCTTTTTTGCATTTTGCTTTTTGCTTCTTGCATTTTTCTTCTTGCATTTTGCTATTTTACTTTTAGCTTCTTGCATTTTGCTATTTTACTTTTTGCTTCTTGCATTTTGCTTTTTTGCTTTTTGCTTCTTGCATTTTTCTATTTTACTTTTTGCTACTTGCTTTTTGCTTCTTGCTTTCTGCTTTTTGCTTTTTGCATTTTGCTATTTTACTTTTTGTTTCTTGCTTTCTGATTTTTGCTTCTTGCATTTTGCTTTTTTGCTTTTTGCTTCTTGCATTTTGCTATTTTACTTTTTGCTTCTTGCTTTTTGCTTCTTGCATTTTGCTTTTTGCTTCTTGAAGTTTGGATTTTGCTTTTTGCTTCTTGCAGTTTGGGTTTTGCTTTTTGTTTCTTGCAGTTTGCATTTTGCT
>NW_026586228.1:0-331 GCF_907164565.1 Psammomys obesus
ATGAATGTTACTGCTTTTTAATAAGTTATTAATTTATACCTGTTACCTGACACTCTTAAGTAATTTCAATGCTTGAATTGTGCATTTGAAATTGATTTAGTGAAGCTGTGACTGGAAGCACACAGATGCTGACTAGAATATTACAGCCCCACACTTACGATCCAGCTTTTCCAGATGAAGCAGCAGCAGCAGGAGGGTCACTGCAGAGACTGTGGGGAAGCCATCAAGCTAGAGATAAATCACAGGTTGCATAGCGTAAGTTAGGTAAGGATATAAAGATGTTCCCTGGAAAACTGTGTGTGTGTGTGTGTGTGTGTGTGTGTGTGTGTGT
>NW_026586228.1:341-1356 GCF_907164565.1 Psammomys obesus
GAGAGAGAGAGAGAGGTTATTGGAATACTGACACTAAGAATAGAGCAATATCATACCATGTGCCTGGGCTGCACAACAGGAGTTAAAAACTGAGAGTTATATAAAATATATTTGTGAAATAAAAGGAACTTTAAAAAAATGGAGGAAGTGTTCTGTTTTTGGTTGATGGTTGACTTGATCAGATCCATGGGCCCTGCCTCTACATTGGTGCAAATATTTTATGTGAATTATCCAAAACAAAAGGAAAAATTTCTAATGCTTGAAAGCATAAACTCATGTTTGTATCATTTGGTTTTTGTTTTGCTGATACGCTGTGGCCAGTGAGTTACTAACATTAGCAGGCATCATTTTGTTCCATTATTTCAAAACAATTTTATACTTCTACATTATCTCTTTTCCAGTTTATTTTTGTTGTGTGTGTGTGTGTGTGTGTGTGTGTGTGTGTGTGCCTGTGTGCATGTGTGTTTAAGAGAAATATGGAGGAGATCTCAACCTGTAGTTCAGACTGATTTCAAACAAATCCACGGTGCTTCTGCCTTAGCCTTGAAAATGCTGGACTCCTAGGTGTGTGTCACCACATCTGCCTTCATTTTCCATTTTAATCTTATATATATTAGTAAATGATATTCCAACAAAATAAAAATAAACTTGTGATATTCATGACCTAAATATACGTTTACCTTTCATTTCTTTGTGAATACATATTTTAATCAACAATCATATTTTGTAACTACTGAAAGACATATTCGGGTTGTTGACTTTAAATAATTTTATACTAGTTGAGAATTTGTTGAGAATTTGAAATACTTTTCTAAAAGCTAATGAAAAGCCTGCTCAATATTATACTGGTAGCAGCATTACAAGGTTTGATTTAGAAACTTGAAATATTAAAACTGAATTCTTTTTAACCAAAACACTTAAATATTTACTGGAAATCATCCAGTTTAAATTTTGTAAAAGTAACTTCACAAGAATTTCATAAATAATGTGGATTTCCAAATTCTTTTGAAATCCC
>NW_026586229.1:0-461 GCF_907164565.1 Psammomys obesus
AAAAATACAATAAAACAAGAATAAGAGCTGGGGAATGGGGTGATAGGTCTTTCATCCAGTACTCAGGAGACAGAAGAATGTGGATCTGTGAGTTCAAGGCCAGGCTGGACTACATAGTTAATTCTAGGACAGCCGGAACTACACAAAGAAAATCTATCCTGAAAAAAACAGAAAAAAATTAAAAATTAAAATTAAAATATAAAGTAATAATTCTGATAATAATGAAGAAGAAGAAGAGGAAGAAAAGAAGAAAAAGAAAAAGAAGAGGAAGTAGCAGAAGCAAAATAAGAAAAAGCAGAAGAATTTGAAGAAGCAGAAGAAAAAGTAGAAGCTGAAGCAAAAACAGAAGGAGAATGTGAAGGAGAAGTAGAAGGATCAGATGCAGGATCAGGTTATGGAAAAGAAGCAGGAGCAGCAGAGGCAGTGGCAGCAGGTGAAGAAGAAGAAGAAGAAGAAGAAGA
>NW_026586229.1:561-1061 GCF_907164565.1 Psammomys obesus
GCCAGAACTACACAAAGAAAATCTATCTTGAAAAAAACAGAAAAAAAATTAAAAATTAAAATTAAAATATAAAGTAATAATTCTGATAATAATGAAGAAGAAGAAGAGGAAGAAAAGAAGAAAAAGAAAAAGAAGAGGAAGTAGCAGAAGCAAAATAAGAAAAAGCAGAAGAATTTGAAGAAGCAGAAGAAAAAGTAGAAGCTGAAGCAAAAACAGAAGGAGAATGTGAAGGAGAAGTAGAAGGATCAGATGCAGGATCAGGTTATGGAAAAGAAGCAGGAGCAGCAGAGGCAGTGGCAGCAGGTGAAGAAGAAGAAGAAGAAGAAGAAGAAGAAGAAGAAGAAGAAGAAGAAGAAGAAGAAGAAGAAGAAAGAGGAGGAGAAGGAGGAGGAGGAAGAGGAGAAGGAGCAGGAGTAGTAGAAGAAAGACAAGAAGAAAGAGAAAAACAAGAACAAGAAGTAGAACAAGAAGAATAAGAACAAGAATGACAACAAGAAGAA
>NW_026586230.1:0-1268 GCF_907164565.1 Psammomys obesus
AGGTTTAGAAGGAAACAGAAAAGTGATATGTCACACTGTACAGCACAAATTTCTGTGAATAACGAAAGAACAGAAAACAAAGCATAGTGCTGTAAAGTAAAACACATATGTGTCGCCTGATTGACTACGATGAAAAGAAAACAGAAAACTAATATCTGAGGGTGTAAAACACAGAAACCGTTTCGAGCGAAAGAACAGAAATGCAATGCACAGCGTTGTAAACAGAAACACATATGTATCACCTGATTAACTACGTTAGGAGGAAAACAGAAAACTAATATCTGCTTTGTGTAGAACAGAGAAACCCGTTTCCAAGAAAGAACCGAAAAGAAATGCACAGCGTTATAATCTGAAATACATGGGTGTGGCCTAATGAACTAGGTTTAGAAGAAAACAGAAAAGTGACATCTCAGACTTTATAGCACAGAAATCTGTAAATAACGAAAGAACAGAAAACAAAGCATAGCGTTGTAAACTAAAACACATATGTGTCGCCTGATTAACTACATTGAAAGGAAAACAGAAAACTAATATCAGATGGTGTAGAACAAAGATACCCGTCTCCTGCGAAAGAACAGAAGCCAAATGCACAGCGTTGTAAACTGAAACAAATACGTGTCACCTAATTAACTAAGTTTAGAAGAAAATAGAAAAGGGATATCTTAAACTGTACAGCAGAGAAACTTGTATTCAACGAAAGAAGAGAAAAGCAAAGTAAAGCATTGTAAGCTAAAACGTATACGTGTTGCTTCATTAATTAGGTTGAGAGGAAAACAGAAAACAAATCTCTGACAGTATAGAAAACAGAAACCCATTTCCGGTGAAAGAACCGAAAAGAAATGCACAGCGTTGTATACTGAAACACATGTGTGTCGCCTATTTAACTAGGTTTAGAAGAAAACAGAAAAGTGATATCTTAACCTCTACAGCACAGAAACTTGTATTCAATGAAAAACGAGAAAAGCAAAGCACACCGTTGTAAACTAAAATACATATTGTCGCCTGCATAACTACGTTGAGAGGAAAAGAGAAAACTAATATCTAATGGTGTAGAACACAGAAACCCGTTTCCTGCGAAAGAACAGAACTGCACTGCACACTGTTGTGAACTGAAACACATACGTGTTGCCTCATTACCTACGTTGAGAGGAAAACAGAAAAGTGACATCTCAGACTTTACAGCACAGAAATCTCTAAATAATGAAAGAACAGAAAACAAAACATAGCGTTGTAAACTAAAACACATACGTGTCGCCTGATTAACTACT
>NW_026586230.1:1278-2546 GCF_907164565.1 Psammomys obesus
AGGTTTAGAAGGAAACAGAAAAGTGATATGTCACACTGTACAGCACAAATTTCTGTGAATAACGAAAGAACAGAAAACAAAGCATAGTGCTGTAAAGTAAAACACATATGTGTCGCCTGATTGACTACGATGAAAAGAAAACAGAAAACTAATATCTGAGGGTGTAAAACACAGAAACCGTTTCGAGCGAAAGAACAGAAATGCAATGCACAGCGTTGTAAACAGAAACACATATGTATCACCTGATTAACTACGTTAGGAGGAAAACAGAAAACTAATATCTGCTTTGTGTAGAACAGAGAAACCCGTTTCCAAGAAAGAACCGAAAAGAAATGCACAGCGTTATAATCTGAAATACATGGGTGTGGCCTAATGAACTAGGTTTAGAAGAAAACAGAAAAGTGACATCTCAGACTTTATAGCACAGAAATCTGTAAATAACGAAAGAACAGAAAACAAAGCATAGCGTTGTAAACTAAAACACATATGTGTCGCCTGATTAACTACATTGAAAGGAAAACAGAAAACTAATATCAGATGGTGTAGAACAAAGATACCCGTCTCCTGCGAAAGAACAGAAGCCAAATGCACAGCGTTGTAAACTGAAACAAATACGTGTCACCTAATTAACTAAGTTTAGAAGAAAATAGAAAAGGGATATCTTAAACTGTACAGCAGAGAAACTTGTATTCAACGAAAGAAGAGAAAAGCAAAGTAAAGCATTGTAAGCTAAAACGTATACGTGTTGCTTCATTAATTAGGTTGAGAGGAAAACAGAAAACAAATCTCTGACAGTATAGAAAACAGAAACCCATTTCCGGTGAAAGAACCGAAAAGAAATGCACAGCGTTGTATACTGAAACACATGTGTGTCGCCTATTTAACTAGGTTTAGAAGAAAACAGAAAAGTGATATCTTAACCTCTACAGCACAGAAACTTGTATTCAATGAAAAACGAGAAAAGCAAAGCACACCGTTGTAAACTAAAATACATATTGTCGCCTGCATAACTACGTTGAGAGGAAAAGAGAAAACTAATATCTAATGGTGTAGAACACAGAAACCCGTTTCCTGCGAAAGAACAGAACTGCACTGCACACTGTTGTGAACTGAAACACATACGTGTTGCCTCATTACCTACGTTGAGAGGAAAACAGAAAAGTGACATCTCAGACTTTACAGCACAGAAATCTCTAAATAATGAAAGAACAGAAAACAAAACATAGCGTTGTAAACTAAAACACATACGTGTCGCCTGATTAACTACT
>NW_026586231.1:0-406 GCF_907164565.1 Psammomys obesus
GGTTTGTAGACCAGGCTGGCCTTGAACTCACAGAGATCCAACTGTCACTGCCTGCCAGAGTGCTGGGATTAGAGGCATGCACCACCATGCTTGGATCTCCAAGTTAATTTAATCTTCCTCCTTTTGTCAAATTGGTGAGCAGGAACCCAATCAGAGAACTGGACAATCTCCATTGTGGTACCAGCATTAAGACCCAGGACTAGGAAGAATATGAATATCCTCTATGGAAAAAAAAAGCCCTCTGGTCCTTGTTGGCATGGAATTCACTGTTTAGTCCTCAGACTTAGAGATTGGCTTTCCTCTTCCCCTCAAGATATTGGAGTTGTGTACTACCATGCTCTGCCCAGGAAGAACACAGTAAAAACTATGTATATATATATATATATATATATATATATATATATAT
>NW_026586231.1:506-2135 GCF_907164565.1 Psammomys obesus
TGTTTGTTTGTGTGTGTGTGTGTTTGTGTGTGTGTGTGTGTGTGTGTGTGTGTGCATATATGCCTCGTGTGTGCTGGTGTCTATGATGGCCAGAAAATGGTGTTGAATCCCATGAAAGTGGAGTTTTAGGTTGCTGTGAGCTGCTCAGCTGTGGGTGCTGAGAACCGGCCTCAAGTTGTCTGCAAGGACAGCAATTGCTCGTTTCCACTCAATCACCTCCTAATGAGATTTCCATTCAAGACAAGAGTGTTAGAAGGTTCAGGCTCAGCGGCCTGAGAGTAGCTTATGGATGATTTTTCTTGAGTAACTTGGCTTACTCCATGAGCTTCTTAAATCTTCCTCTTGTTCATCCTCATCTTATAGAGCAACCAAGCCTCTGCAAAGCTAAAGTTCTCAGCATTCTCAATGTTCTCAATGTTCTAAAGTTCTCAATGTTCTCAGCGATTGTCGGGATATTTTGATGTTGGACCAGGTGCTGTGATACCCTTGGTACCCTAATTGTGAGGCCAAGCCCACGGTTATGGGCCTACTAGGGAGAACAAGGGATAGCCATATTCAGGGAACTCTATTTTGCCTTGGAGTCAAGTCCTGATATCCTAGGGCAAAAGATAAGTTTCTTCGGAATTTGAGGGATGCTCTGATGCTCTGGGGCAAAAAGGGGCCAGTATGTGCTGAGACTTGGGCTGCATGGAGATTTAAATCTATGCAAAATAAATGTGGGGAAGAGGAAGGCAAAAGTTAAGACATAGGCCAAAAGGCTGTGCCTCTGGACTGGGGAGAGGCACTGTTGGGCGGTGCTTAGAAAACTCTCCTTAATCCTGGAGCGAGAAGAGGATAAGGTGAGGACCTTATCAGCACCAAGTCATAAGTCTGTGTGACCTTGGTTCAGCCACACTTCTGTGGCTCAGCGTCCTCACCAGAGAACGTGGGTCGACCCCAAGCACAGAGGCTGGCAAGAAATCAAATACCCTACCTTTGACATTTCCAACGTGTGAGCGAGAGTGAAAGACCCCCAGGGGGTATCTTTCGTCTGAGAGACCCCCTCCCAAAGATCAGCGAGTCCAGGCTTTCGGATGCAAATAGCAAGAGGCTTTATTGGATACACAGGCACCCGGGCGGAAAGTCACTCAGAGGACTTTACGTGCCTTTCCGGGCAGCAAGCTGGGTTTTTTATAGGGTTTGAGCAGAGGCACTGATACAGAAGCAAAGCGAGAGGAAACCATAACATGAATCAAGTTGGCAGGGACATCAGAATTCCAGGAACTGGGTGGCCATAACAATTATGACGGCCTTGACTAGTGCCGCCATATGTTGCTTTTCCCAGGACTCTTATCTCAGCCGGACCACCTGTCAGATATCCCATGAGGGTGGTCAGGACAAAGTTGTTTTGTTTTTGGCTCAGCTAGGGCAGCCTTGACCGCCGAAATCCTGAGGGGAGTGACTGACTTAGCTGCTGGATTTTCTCAGAGTAATTTTTAGTTCCCATCCGGCCTTTACTATTTTTCCCAGAACTGTGGTACACTGCAAAATGGCATTAGCTATGTCTAACTCTGTTTAACTCAGGGGGATATGGGGTCTTTCAAGAGGACAAGTGCTGCCAGCTAAAAAAACAGAAAGGGTTGCTCGGGT
>NW_026586232.1:0-537 GCF_907164565.1 Psammomys obesus
ATTCTGTTTGTGATGCTTACCTTTGTGATTCCTGATGTCTTCTTCAAATTCTCAAGCTTCAGGATTTTCTCTGTTTTCTTTTTTTTTTAAATTTTTTTTTGAA
Source organism: Psammomys obesus (assembly GCF_907164565.1). Classification (NCBI taxonomy): domain Eukaryota; kingdom Metazoa; phylum Chordata; class Mammalia; order Rodentia; family Muridae; genus Psammomys; species Psammomys obesus. The sequence continues at coordinate 104 of NW_026586232.1, forward strand.
TTTTATTTTTTTCTTATCAGTTACATTTTATTAACTCTGTATCCCAGCTGTGTCCCGATCCCTCATTTTCTCCCAGTCCCTCCCTCCCTCCCTCATCTCCACCGTGTCCCTTGCCAGGTCCACTGATAAGGGGGGACCTCCTCCCCATTCATCTGATCCTGTTTTATCAAGTATCTTCAGGACTGGCTGCAAAGCTCTCCTCTGTGGCCTAACAGGACTGCTCCTCCCTTGGGGGGTGGGGAGGCCAAAGAGCCAGTCATTGAGTTCCTGTTAGAAATAGTCCTTGTTCCCCTCACTATGGGAAACCAATTGGTTACTGAGCTACCACAGGCTACATCTCAGCAGAGGTTCTAGGTTACATTCATACATGGTCCTTGGTTGCATGTCAGTCTCAGAAAAGACCCTGTGCCCAGATATATTTGGTCCTTGTGGAG
>NW_026586232.1:637-2332 GCF_907164565.1 Psammomys obesus
TTCCCTGTACTCTGCCAAAGGTTTGGTCATGAGTCTTTGCTTTGAAAACACTGCTAGTTAGAGTCTTTCAAATGCGCTCAGTAGACTCCTGTCATACATTCAATGCGCATCCCATCTGTCTTTCAAAATGAGGATTGATCATCTTACCCCAGGTCTGCTCTCTTGATTATCTTTTTTAGGTGTGTAGATTTCATTATGTTTATCATATCTTATAGGTCTATATAAGTGAGTATATACCGTGTTTGTCTTTCTCCTTCTGGGATATTTCACTCAGAATGATCTTTTCTAGATCCTACCATTTCCCTGCAAATTTCATGATTTCCTCCTTTTTGATTGCTGAGTAGTATTCCATTGTGTAAAAATACCACAATTTCTGTACCCATTCCTCCGTTGATGGACATCCGGGTGTTTCCAGGTTCTGGCTATTACAAATAAAGCTGCTATAAACATGGTTGAGCAAATATCCTTTTGTGTACTTGAGCAAACTTTGGGTATATACCTAGTAGTGGTATAGCTGGGTCGTGAGGAAGCACTATTCCTAATTGTCTTAGAAAGCGCCAGATAGATTTCCAGAGTGGTTGTACCAGTTTTCATTCCCACCAGCAGTGGAGGAGGGTTCCCCTTTCTCCACAACCTTTCCAGCATGTGTTGTCCCTTGAGTTTTTTATCTTGGCCATTCTGATGGGTGTAAGGTGATATCTCAGGGTCGTTTTGATTTGCATTTCCCTGATGGCTAATAAGGATGAGCATTTCTTTAAGTATTTCTCTGCCATTCGATATTCCTCTGTCGAGGATTCTCTGTTTAGCTCTGTTCCCCATTTTTTAATTGGATTACTTGGTTTGCTGCTTTTCAGCTTCTTTAGTTCTTTGTGTATACTGGATAATAGTCCTCTGTCAGATAAAGGGTTAGTGAAGATTCTTTCCCAATCTGTACACAGGCGTTTTGTTTTGATGACAGTGTCCTTTGCTTTACAGAAGCTTTTCAGTTTCATGAGGTCCCATTTATTGATTGTTGCTCTTAGAGCCTGTGCTGTTGGTGTTCTGTTCAGGAAGTTGTCTCCTGTGCCTATGAGTTCTAGGCTGTTCCCCACTTTTTCTTCTAACAGATTTAGAGTATCTGGTTTTATGTTGAGGTCTTTGATCCACTTGGACTTTAGTTTTGTGCAGGGTGATAAATACAGATCTATTTTCATTTTTCTGCATGTGGACATCCAGTTGGACCAGCACCGTTTGTTGAAGATGCTGTCTTTTTTCCATTGAATGGTTTTGGCTTCTTTGTCAAAAATCGAGTATTCATAGGCGTGTGGGTTTATTTCTGGGTCTTCTATGCGGTTCCATTGATCCTCCTTTCTGTTTTTATGCCAATACCATGCAGTTTTTATTACTATTGCTCTGTAGTACAACTTGAGATCGGGGATAGAGAAACCTCCAGATGATCTGTTGTTGTACAGGATTGTTTTGGAGATTCTGGGTTTTTTGTTTCTCCATATGAAGCTGAGAATCTTTTTTTCAAGGTCTGTAAAGAATTGAGTTGATATTTTGATGGGAATTGCATTGAATCTGTAGATTGCTTTTGGCAGGATGGCCATTTTCACAATGTTAATCCTACCAATCCATGAGCACGGGAGATCTTTCCATCTTCTGAGACCTTCCTCAATTTCTTTCTTCAGAGACTTGAAGTTTTTCTCAAATAGG
>NW_026586233.1:0-321 GCF_907164565.1 Psammomys obesus
ATCCAACGAAAACGAATTCACCCAAGAAAACAGGGCATACAGATAATATCCCAACAAAAATGAAAAGAAAACAAGCAATGAAACAAGGTAAGATCATCGACTCCATTACAAAAGGAACTAACATGCATTGGTCAATATTATCTATCAATATTAATGGACTCAACTCACCAATAAAAAGACACAGGCTAACAGAATGGTTACGGAAACAGGACCCAACATTCTGTTGCATCCAAGAAACACACCTATGCAACAAAGATAAACACTACCTCAGAGGAAAGGGCTGGAAAAATGTTTTTCAAGCAAATGGTTCCAGAAAGCAAG
>NW_026586233.1:421-1051 GCF_907164565.1 Psammomys obesus
TTTCAAGCAAATGGTTCCAGAAAACAAGCTGGAGTAGCCATCCTAATATCTAATAAAATAGACTTTCATCCGAAGTTAATCAAAAAAGATAAGGAGGGCCACTATATTCTCATCAAAGGAAAAATCCAACAAGAGGACATCACAATTTTGAATATCTATGCCCCAAATACAAGAGCACCTACATTCGTAAATGAAACAATATTAAAGCTTAAATCATACATTGATCCTAATACCTTAATAGTGGGAGACTTCAACACCCCACTCTCATCAAGGGACAGATCAACCAGACAGACACCAAATAGGGAAATAAAAGCACTCACAGAATCCCTAAATCAAATGGACCTAATAGACGTCTACAGATCTTTTCACCCAAACTCAAAAGAGTACACCTTCTTTTCAGCACCACATGGAACCTTCTCCAAAATAGACCATATAGTTGGTCACAAAGCAAGCCTCAACAGATACAAAAGGATTGAAATAATCCCTTGTATACTATCTGACCACCATGGACTAAAGCTGGACATCAACAACAACAGAAACAACAAAAAGCCGACACGCACATGGAAACTGAACAACTTACTACTCAATGACAGCTGGGTCAAGGAAGAAATAAAGAAAGAAATTAAAGAC
>NW_026586234.1:0-619 GCF_907164565.1 Psammomys obesus
GGGGGGCCCTGAAGTTCAAATCCTGGCCTACTTCCTGCCATAACCCTGCTTCCTGACCTCAGCAACTGTGATGCGGCTGGTCTTGCATTCCTGCCGGCACATCTGTGAGCTGCCCCACAGCCAGCCTTCCCCACAAGGAAGGACTGGATTCCCTCAAGGAGGAGCCACAGGGAGACCTTCCTCTGTTAAGCCGCTTTTGTCTGGTAGTCTTCCACGGAAGAAGGAACAGGGTGTGGCAGCGTGCACGCTCCTATCAGAAAGAGAAGAGGAGAGTATGGACAGGTGCAGTTAGAAGCGGGGTGCTCGAGGTCACCGCAGGCTGTGTTGGACACTTTACCTATCAGATTGTAAAAAAGTCAAGGACAGTTTATATCAAGATGATTTCAGTTCTTCACAAATGCTATTAATAAGTGGAATGATCTGAAAAATAATATTCAAATTCCTGACACAGACCATCCAAGAAATCCAAGACAATATGAAAAGACAAAACTTAAGAATAATAGGAATAGAGGAAAAAGAAGACTCCCTTCTCCAAGGCCAAGAAAATATTTTCAACAAAATCATTGAAGAAAATTTCCCCAAGTTAAAGGAGAAGCCAATAAGGATACATGAGGCCTAC
>NW_026586234.1:719-1045 GCF_907164565.1 Psammomys obesus
AAGATATTCAATGACAAAAACAAATTTCAACAAGACCTACACACAAATCCAGCATTACAGAAGACACTGGAAGGGAAAATACAACCCAAGAAAATTAGCTTCTGTCAAGAAAACACAGGAAATAATTAACCTTACTACAGCAAAACAAAAAGCAACCAAGCACACAAACTGATGAACACAGCCAACATCAAAAGCAAAGGATCTAACAGCCACTGGTCATTAATCTCTCTCAACATCAATGGACTCAACTCTCCAGTAAAAAGACACAGATATTAGAATGGCTACTCCTGCTTGTTTCTTGGGTCCATTTGCTTGGAAAGTCGTCT
>NW_026586235.1:0-637 GCF_907164565.1 Psammomys obesus
AAATGGTGGGATCTAGAACAGATCATTCTGAGTGAGGTATCCCAGGATACGATATATACTCACTTATATAGACCTATAAGATACGATAAAATTACTAAAATATGTGCACCTAAAGAAGGCAAACAAGAAAGAGGACCCGGAGTAAAATGATCAATCTTCACATAGAAAGACAAATGGGATGGACAGGTGAAGTAGGAGAAAACAAGTAACAAGACAGAAGCCTACTGTAGAGGTCTTCTGAAAGACTCTACAGTGTATCAAAGCAGATGCAGAGACTCATAACCAAACCTCTGGCAGAGTGCAGGCAATCATCTGAAAGAAGGGGGAGTTAGTACGACCTAGAGAGGACAGGAGCTCCACAAGAACAAAATATATCATCGGCACTGGGGCCCTCTATGAGACTGTTTCTCAAATCAAGGACCATATAAGGACATAACCTAGAACCCCTGCTTGGATGTAGCACATGGTGGCTCAGTAACCAAGTTGGTTTCCCTAGAAAGGGGAACAGGAACTATTTCTGACATGAACTCAACAACTGGCTCCTTTGGCCCCCCCCCCCCCCCGAGGGAGGAACAGTCTTGCTAGGCCATAGTGGAGGACATGGCAGCCAGTTCTAAAGATACCTGATAAGGAAGGG
>NW_026586235.1:737-1077 GCF_907164565.1 Psammomys obesus
AAACAAATATATTAAATAAATAAATAGAAATAAAAATATTTAAAAAAACGAAAAAAAAACTTGAAGTCAAGCATTTCTGCAATACAGAATAAGGGCCACATTCTCAGAATAAGTAGGAAAAGGAATAAGCAGAGATGGAGTTATTGACAGCAGCACAGTTGTTTTTCAAAGTATTATTGCAATATATTCTTCAGAGGTTTTGTATACTTTGAGAAAATACTCATTAAATATATTCTACATCTGTTTGTTTATTTGGCTGATTTTTTTTGCTGTTGGTGGTGGTGATGATGGATTTTTTTGTTTGTTTGTTTTTGAGACACAGTCTCATTATGTAACTCTG
>NW_026586236.1:0-567 GCF_907164565.1 Psammomys obesus
TTGCCTTTTTTCTACATGTAGACATCCATTTAGACCAGCACCATTTGTTGAAGATGCTGTCTTTTACTTTGAATGATTTTCGCAACTTTATGAAAAATCGTGTGTCCATAAGTGTGTGGATTTATTTCAGGGTCTTTTATGCGTTCCCATTATTCCAAAAGTCTGATACCATCACATGAGACTGGTTTGTTTTTAGTTCGTGAATCATTGATGTTGAGTCTTATCAATGAGATGTTGTTGTTGATTTTTTCCTATTTTGTTGCTCTTGTATGGGTTGTTTCCCTCAATCTTTTCATTTGGTTGACAGAGATTATTCTTTTAATTTTTAATTATTTATTTACAACAGTTTATTCACTTTGTATCTCAGCTGTAACTCTGTCCCTCATTCCCTCCAAATCCAACATTCCTTCCCTTGCCTCCTCTCAATAAGCTCTACAATTCCAGTGATGAGGTGGTCTGCCTCCCCTTCCATCTTACCCTAGCTTATCAGGTCCCATCAGTTCTGTCAAAGCTGCTCTCCTCTAAGGGGAGTGGTGGTCAAAAAGTAGAGCAACAGAAACAAAAAAA
>NW_026586236.1:667-1587 GCF_907164565.1 Psammomys obesus
GGCTATGGTCAGATGGAAGGGGAGAAAGACCTCCCCTATCAGTGGACTTAGGGAGGGGGATGGCTGGAGAGAAGGGATGGAGGAAAGGTGGGATTGAGAAGCAAAGTGACAGTGGAATATAGCTGGGATACAAAGGGAGTAAACTGTAATTAATAATAAAGTAATTTTGAAATCAAATTAAAACAAAAAATATTTAAAGAAGTAAATGGAGATTGTAACACTAATATGTTCAACAATTCTAGGATGTAAAATGGTATTGCCAATAAGGATTATTTTTTTTCCAAGTCATCCTGGCCGAATCAAGATATATGGGACCAGATTAGAAAATGTCATAATTAAAATAAATTACAACCTTTCTGAACTTCTATTTCCTCCCTCCAGCCTTCCCCATGTCTTCCTGAATTTATATCTTCTAAAATTCTTGACTTTATTAAATTCATATTCATCTTTAAATGTACCTAGGAAAAGATTAATATAGTCATACAACACACTAAGTTTAATTCCTGTTGCTTTATGAATATGATTCCAATGCAGAACACTTGGTATTGGATTACTAGCAAGTGGGGTCTTTTGGGGGGAAGTAGAATGTCCTCTACCAGCAGTCATTAGTTACCTTTCGTTCTGTGTGTAGTGATGAGTCACCTTGACATTTTCCCATCCCAAATCAACAAGTCTATTAATGTCCTTGTTTGGGCTTTGTTCTTTGTTTAGAAAACATGTTGTTTTCATCACCCCACATCCAAAAGATCCCATCCTCCATCCAGCCTGGAAAGTCCAGGGAGAACTTACCACTTCTATCTAAAATATACATCATTTGTTTTAAGAATGCCTGTGATATTTTAGAGTTCTGGTTCAGTATTTACTATATTCATGGAAAAAAAAAACAGATTTTTTTTTAGAAATCTAGCTAGTCTTTTGAA
>NW_026586237.1:0-390 GCF_907164565.1 Psammomys obesus
TTTAAGGGTGTTTGCTATGCAGCAAGTAAAAATTCCCATGTTAAAAAATGGGCATAATTTTTTGCTACCTAACAAAGAGGCCTATGATGAGAATTAATGCGCTCATAAAATGTTTAGACATCTCCAGAAGCCCTTCCTAAATGCGCAATCATTTCCCGTCCCTGCCCTTTGACTGTCTGCCTGTCTTAGTTGATATTCCTAAAGTGGCTCCCCCCCCCCCCCCATGAAGTTCGCAGGGACTCCTCATTCATTAATTAAATAACGAAAGAATAACTGTTGTAAGAGAGAGACTTCTTCTTCAGAAATGGTTTCCTGCGGCCCATTATGGATCCACTAGGGAATTCCTGGCTAAGCTCTCTGTGGCCCAGCAGGGATCAGTTTCTCTCCCTG
>NW_026586237.1:490-1074 GCF_907164565.1 Psammomys obesus
CCTGGAGCCACCCCCTCAGCTGGCACCACCCCCGCGCAGCATCTCCACAGCCTGCCTGCCCACCGGAAACAGACGGGAGAGCAGCGCCCCTCGCAGGCTCTCTGCTTCTTTTCCCCACTCACCCAGGCACGCCCACCAGCGCCCCTTGCTGTCCCACGACTCCGTGTCACGTGGCCGCCAGCGCCTGGCTGAGTCTTCCTTGCGCCCCCCGGCCCACCCACAGCGCGTCTCCTCAACCGCTGTGCTCCTACTTCCAGTGCGCGCAGACTAGGTGTCACAGTGATGGCGCCTCGTGGCTTCACAGTGACAGCGCCCAGGGAACCGCAGGAGGCTGCGGTTACTAGTGGAGGAGCCGCTCTCTGAGTCTCTGCAGGGATGTCTGAGTAGCCTCTGCCACCAGCCAACAATGGGGCCTCTGGCTCCGGAGATGCCCTGCCAGCGCCAATGACTGCCAGCACTGACTCCTCCCAGGCTGGCTCACCTGGTGGTGGCTTAGGGAATGAGGTGGCCTCCGTGCTGCCCCCTGCTGACGCCTCAGCGGCCAACCCCGCCAGCGCTCCACCTGGCCTGGCTGTGTCCCTGGC
>NW_026586238.1:0-2541 GCF_907164565.1 Psammomys obesus
TGTCTGCTTTGAAACACTGCTAGGTAGAGTCTTTCAGATGCCTTTTGCGGTAGACTCCTGTCATACATTCAGTGCACATCCCATTTGTCTTTCTAGCAGGCAGCCTCATCTTATAAAGGCGTTTTTCTCAACTAAGGTTCCTTCCTGTCAAAATACTTTAGCTTGCATGAAGTTGACATAAAACTAACCAGCACAATGATCATCCAAGACTATGTTAGAAATTAACCATGTTAAAAAATGAAGAATAGTGAGGGAAGAGGATCTTAGTGATGATCCATGAAAAGGCTCATCTGACTAGAGAACTGATTGATAAGAAAGAAGGCCAATGGGAGGCTGTATGAAGAGCATCACTTTTTTAAATTAAATTTTTATTTTTATATTAATTTTATTTACTTTGTATCCCAGCTGTAACCTCCTCACTCATTCCCTCCCAATCCAACCCTCCCTGCCCACTCTAAGTCCACTGATGGGGAAGGTCCTCCTCCCCTTCCATCTGATCTTAGCTTATGAGGTCTCTTCAGGACTGGCTACAATGTACTCCTCTGTGGCCTAGCAATGCTGCTCCTCCCTCAGGGGGTGGGGGTAGGTCAAAGAGCCAGCCATTGAGTTCATGTCAGAGACAGTCCCTGTTCCCCTAACTAGGGAACCCACTTGGATACTGAGCTGTGATGGGCTATATCTGGGCAGGAGTTCTAGGTTATATCCATTCCTGGTCCTTGGTTGGAGAAACAGTCTCATAAAAGACCCCTGGGCCCAGATATATTTGGTCCTTGTGGAGCTTCTATCCTCTTCAGGTCATACTAACTCCCCCTTCTTTCATATGATTCCCTTCACTCTGCCCAAGGTTTGGTTATGAGTCTCACCATCTGTTTTGATACACTGCTAGGTAGTCATCCAGGGGCCCTCTGTGGTAAGCTCCTGTCCTGTTACTTGTTTTCTCCTATTTCCAATTTCCATCCCATTTGTCTTTCTAAGTGAAGATTGAGCTTCTTAAAATGGGACCTCATGAAACCAAAAAGCTTCTGTAAAGCAAAAGACACTGTCATCAGAACAAAAGAACATCCTATTGACTGAGAAAGGATCTTCACCAACCCTATATATGACAGAGGGCTGATATCCAGAATATATAAAGAACTAAAGAAGTTAAAAAGCAACGAATCAAGCAATCCAATTTAAAAATGGGGTACGGAGCTAAACAGAGAATTCTCTGAAGAGGAATCTATATATATGGCAGAGAAACACTTAAAGAGCTGCTCAATGTCCTTAGCCATCAGAGAGATGCAAATAAAAACTACCTTGAGATTTCACCTTACATTCATCAGAATGTCTAATATCAAAAACACAAGTGCCAACACATGCTGGAGAGGTTGTAAAGAAAGGGGAACCCTCCTCCATTGCTGGTGGGAATGTAAACTTGTACAACCACTTTGGAAATAAATCTGGCACTTTCTCAGACAATTAGGAATAGTGCTTCCCCAAGATCCAGCTATTCCAAAGATCCAGCATATATCCAAAAGATGCTCAAGTACACAACAAGGACATCAAGAGCATCTCAAGCAAAGGCTATAAGATAACAATGAGCTTGAAAGTTTTGGGTTTAAATATAAAGCCAGTCTGAGTAATAACTCTGCATAAGGGAGAGTTTTAAGGAGATAATTCTGAGATGTAGACAGCTTAAGGAAGATGACAGCTGAGGCAAGAATTGAAGGGTTATGGCTGGAGAATGAACATCAATGAGAAAGTTCAGATGAGAAAAATGATGGTGGAAGGCTCATAAAAATAGTGAGGATTGAACAAGTACATTGTACAAAATAATAACTTTCATGATGAAATTTTCATAATTACATGGCATTTATTTGATAAGATAGGATTTGGTTTTTATTAAGTAAGAAGAACAGACTTTGAAGACAATTTCTAAAATTTGGGGAATTCTGATGTCTTGATGATATAGCTATGAGACAAGGTCAAATTTATACATAAAAGCTACAATCATAATTTCTCTTTTTCCTTTCAATATTCTTTTATTCTATTATTTCATTTTTATTGACATGTATCAATTTTATTCATCAATGAGGTCCAGCCTGATAAGCACACCCACATAATGTGATCAAATCAGCATAACTGGCATCAAAGTTTCTTTCAAAAAAATATAGATCTTTAATAGCAGAAAATGAAGAAACATTTTTCATGACATGTAAAACGGAAAAGTTTACCAAAAATATTTTTAATTTTATTCCATTTAGATAAAATTGAAACTTTTGAGACTCTACATTTTTTAAATGAAATTTCCTTCATGAAAGCCTGGTTTGTTCTAGATCCCACCACTTGCCTGCAAATTTCATGATTTCCTCCTTTTTGATTGCTGAGTAGTATTCCATTGTGTAAAAATACCACAATTTCTGTATCTATTCCTCCGTTGATGGACATCTGGGTTGTTTCCAAGTTCTGGCTATTACAAATAAAGCTGCTACGAACATGGTTGAACAAATGTCCTTGTTGTGTACTTGAGCAAATTTTGGGTATATACCTAGGAGTGGTATA
>NW_026586238.1:2551-3153 GCF_907164565.1 Psammomys obesus
TGGAGGAGGGTTCCCTTTTCTCCACAACCTCTCCAGCATGTGCTATCACTTGAGTTTTTCATCTTGGCCATTCTGATGGGTGTAAGGTGAAATCTCAGGGTCGTTTTGATTTGCATTTCCCTAATGGCTAATGAGGTTGAGCATTTCTTTAAGTGTTTCTCTGCCATTCGATGTTCCTCTTTCGAGAATTCTCTGTTTAGCTCTGTTCCCCATTTTTTAATTGGATTACTTGGTTTGCTGCTTTTCAGCTTCTTTAGTTCTTTGTATATACTCAATATTAGTCCTCTGTCAGATAAAGGGTTGGTGAAGATTCTTTCCCAATCTGTAGGCTGTCTATTTGTTTTGATGACAGTGTCTTTCTGAGTGAAGTATCCCAGAAGGAGAAAGACAAACTTGGTATATACTCGCTTATATAGACCTACAAGACATGATAAACATAATGAAATCTACACACCTAAAGAAGATAATCAAGAAAGTGGACACAGGCGAAGGTGATTAATCCTCATTTAGAAAGACAAATGGGATGTGCATTGAACTTATGACAGGAGTCTACCACAAAAGGCATCTGAAAGACTCTACCTAGCAGTGTTTCAAAGCAGACA
>NW_026586239.1:0-855 GCF_907164565.1 Psammomys obesus
GTACTGGAGATGCCATATGCTCTGTCTTTTGTTGGTTGAGCTTTTATGTTGACCTTTACCCATTGGGCTGATTTAGGTGTTGGCTGTTAATTTCTGTGCTTCCTGGAGTCCTGAGGTAGGGAGAATCCCCTTGGCCGGAAGATGATTTTTCCTGAAGGAGTCCTCCTCTTCTTTTTTGTTATGGTCACTGTATGGACAGTGTTTCTCAGGAATTGCCACTGCTCACCTCAGGCATATAGGCTTGAGTAGTAGCTGTGGTCTTTGTTGGGGGGGCTCTACTTTTACCCATAGAAGTTCTCAAGACAGCTGCCCCACTGCTGGGTTTCTCGTTAGAAATTTAGTGAGCTGCTGCTATTGTTACAGTTTTCCAGGTACAGTCCTCTTGTAGAACCTGCTGATTCCCTAGCTGTGGAGTTTTCTCCCAACAGGGAAACTCAGTCTGTTATCCTGGGGCACACAGTTCTGTCCAGTAAAGTGAGAGGAGCGCCCAGCAAATCTCTGGGCCAGAGGCTGAGTGTTTCGCCTGGGCCTGGAGAATGTGCACCTAGGTTGAGTTGGCACCTGGGGGGGGTGCCCTGGTCTGGAGGCTGGTAATTGAGGGCTCCACTCTGGTCTGAAGGCTGGGTGCCTCACTCTGGACCGGAAGCTGTGTGTCCCTGTCTGGGATGGTGGCTGCAGGCACTGCTCTGGTCTGGACTCTGTGGGTGCAGCCCTCTTGAAGCACCAGAGATTCCCACAGTTTTGTCAGTCTAGCTAGGGATAACTGCTTGATCCTTGGTACAGTATCTGAAGGCTGCTTTAATGGCTCTCTGGCTTTTGTAGCTCTGAGGATGCAGCTGTGTGCCCCAGTGCCCT
>NW_026586239.1:955-1631 GCF_907164565.1 Psammomys obesus
CCCGCTGTGGGGTTTCCTCCTGCCAGGGACATCCAGTCTTTGCTTTGGGGACCGCCGTTCTGTCTGGGGTGGCGAATAGAACCCACAGGCACAGACACCGGCCCGTGGCTCCACCTTTCTGGCCTTTGGGAGCCTGGGCATCTGCCTAAACTGGGTAATTTTCCCAAAACCTTTTCAGGGTGGTGGTATCAGGTGAGTGCTCTGAGATCAGACCAGCCGTTTCCCTCCTTGTGGGTTTGCACCCGACAGTGAAACTCAGTCTCTGCTGCCCTGGGGCCCACAGTTCTATCTAAGGCCGCGAGTCAGGCGTGCAGGCAGGGCTCTGTGCAGGCACCTGGGTCCCCAGCTCTGGCTTCGGGCTGGCTCCTGGTGTGCCCGTGGAACCCGAGTCTTTTCCAGGGGATGTCTGGGTGATCTAAGGTCGGTCCCAATTGTTTCCTGCTCTGTGGGGTTATCTCTCGACTGGAAAATCCAGTCTGTGATGTTCTGGGCCCACAGTTCAGTCTGGGACAGTGACAGATCACGCTGGTTTGTGGCTCTGGGCTGGCGACCAAGGGCCTGGCAGAACCAGGATCTCTTCCGCGGTTTAGTTGGGTGAGTTAAAGCTGATTGAATCCCCCACCGTGGGATATCCTCTCACCTGGGAAACACAATCACTTGTGTTTTATGGCCGCGA
>NW_026586240.1:0-993 GCF_907164565.1 Psammomys obesus
TGAGTGACCCCAAAAACTCTACCAGGGAACTCCTACAACTGATAAACACCTTCAGCAAAGTGGCCGGATATAAAATTAACTCAAAAAAAATCAGTAGCACTCCTGTATACAAAAGACAAAAGGGCTGCGAAAGAAATTAGAGAAACAACACCATTCACAATAGCCACAAATGACATAAAGTACCTTGGCGTAACCCTAACCAAGCAAGTCAAAGACTTGTATGAAAAAAATTTCAAGTCTCTGAAGAAAGAATTAGAGGAAGATATGAGAAGATGGAAAGATCTCCCATGCTCATGGCTTGGCAGGATTAACATAGTAAAAATGGCCATCTTACCAAAAGCAATCTACAGATTTAATGCAATTCCCATCAAATTGCCAACACAATTCTTTACAGACCTGGAAAGAAAAATTCTCAACTTCGTATGGAATAACAAGAAACCGAGAATTGCTAAAACAATCCTCTACAATAAAAGATCTTCTGGAGGTATCTCCATCCCTGATCTCAAGCTGTACTATAGAGCAACAGTTATAAAAACTGCATGGTACTGGCATAGAAACAGAATGGTGGATCAATGGAATCGAACAGAAGACCCAGAAATAAACCCACACACTACGGACACCTGATTTTTTACAAAGATGCCAAAACCATACAATGGAAAAAAGATAGCATCTTTAACAAATGGTGCTGCTCCAACTGGATGTCTACATGTAGAAAAATGAAAATAGATCCATACTTATCACCCTGCACAAAACTGAAGTCCAAGTGGATCAAAGACCTCAACATAAAACCAGACACATTAAATCGGCTAGAAAAAAAAGTGGGGAATACCCTAGAACTCATTGGTACAGGAGAAAACTTCCTGAACAGAACACCAACAGCACAGGCTCTAAGAGCAACAATCAATAAATGGGACCTCATGAAATTGAAAAGCTTCTGTAAAGCAAAGGACACCGTCATCAAAACAAAGCGACTGCCTACAGATTGGGAAAGAA
>NW_026586240.1:1093-11374 GCF_907164565.1 Psammomys obesus
AAAAATGGGGAACAGAGCTAAACAGAGAATTCTCTGTAGAGGAATATCGAATGGCAGAGAAGCACTTAAAGAAATGCTCAACCTCATTAGCCATTAGGGAAATGCAAATCAAAACAACCCTGAGATTTCACCTTACACCCATCAGAATGGCCAAGATGAAAATCTCAAGGGACAACACATGCTGGAGAGGTTGTGGAGAAAGGGGAACCCTCCTCCACTGCTGGTGGGAATGTAAACTGGTACAACCACTCTGGAAATCAATCTGGCGCTTTCTCAGACAACTAGGAATAGCGCTTCCTCAAGATCCAGCCATACCACTCCTAGGCATATACCCAAAAGAGGCGCAAGTACACAAAAAGGACATTTGCTCAACCATGTTTGTAGCAGCTTTATTTGTAATAGCCAGAAGCTGGAAACAACCCAGATGCCCCTCAACTGAAGAATGGATGCAGAAACTGTGGTACATCTATACAATGGAGTATTACTCAGCAATGAAAAATAAGGAAATCATGAAATTTGCAGGTAAATGTTGGGACCTGGAAAGGATCATCCTGAGTGAATTGTCCCAGAAGCAAAAAGACACTCACGGTATATACTCACTCATATAAACATACAATATAGAATAAACCCACTAAAATCTGTACATCTAAACAAACTAAGCAAAAGAGAGGACCCTAACTAAAATGTTCAATCCCCATCCTGAAAGGCAAAGAGGATGGACATCAGAAGAAAACGAAAATAGGAAACAACCTCAGAACCCGCTACAGAGGGCCTCTGAAAGCCAGAAGAAAACAGGAAACAACCTTGAAACCTGCCACAGAGGGCCTCTGAAAGCTTCTGCAGTATAGACTGTCAAAGCAGATGCTGAGCCTGATGGCCAACTGATGGGCAGAGTGAATGTAATTTTATGTAAGAAGTGGGAAATAGTAAGAGCTGGAGGGGACAGGAACTCCACAAGGAGAGCAACAGAACAAGATAATTTGAACACAGGGAACTTCCCAGAGACTCATACTCCAACCAAGGACTATTCGTGGAGATGACCTGTTACCCCTGCACAGGTGTAGCCCATGGCAGTTCAGTGTCCAAGTGGGTTACATAGTAATGGGAAGAGGGACTGCCTCTGACATAATCTGATTGGCCTGCTCGTTGATCACTTCCCCCTGAGGGGGGAGCAGCCTTACCAGGCCACAGTAGAGGACAATGCAGCCACTTTTGATGAGAACTGCTAGACTAAGATCAGAAAGAAGAGGAGAACCTCCTCTATCAGTGGACTTGGGGAGTGGCATGCATGCAGAAAGGGGAGGGAGGGTGGGATCGGCAGGGGAGGAGGGAGGGTCTTATGAGGGGATACTAAATGAATAAAGTGTAATTAATAAAATAAAAATAAAATATGACTTAATAAAAAAATACTTGCATATCGAATCCAAGAACACATAAAAAATATCATCCATCATGACCAAGTAGGCTTCATCCCGGGCATGCAGGGGTGGTTCAATATACAGAAATCTAGCAATGTAATCTACCATATAAACAAACTGAAGGTGAAAAACCACATGCTCATCTCCTTAGATGCAGAAAAAGCATTTGACAAAATACAGCACCCATGTTTAAAGTCTTGGAGAGATCAGGGATAAAAGGCATATACCTAAACATAGTATAGACAATATACAGCAAGCCTATAGCCAACATCAAACTAAATGGAGAGAAACTTAAATCAATCCCACTGAAATCAGGGACAAGGCAAGGCTTCCTACTCTCTCTGTATCTCTTCAACATAGTATTTGAAGTCCTAGCTAGAGCAATAAGACAACTAAAGGAGATCAAGGGGATACAAATCAGAAAGGAAGAAGTCAAAGTATCACTATTCACAGATGTACTATTCACGATCATGTACAACAACAGATCTACTAGAGGTATCTCCATCCTTGATATCAAGCTGTACTACAGAGCAATAGTAATAAAAACTTCATGGTCATGGCATACAAACAGAATGGTGGATCAGTGGAACCGAATAGAAGACCCAGAAATAAATACATACGCCTACGGATACTTGATTTTTGACAAAGAAGCCAAAATCATTCAATGGAAAAAAGAATAGCATCTTCCACAAATGGTGCTGGTCCAACTGGATGTCTACATGCAGAAAAATGAAAATAGATCCACATTTATTACCCTGCACAAAACTAAAGCCCAAGTGGATCAAAGACCTCAACATAAATCCAGACACACTAAATCGGTTAGAAGAAAAAGTGGAAAAAAAGCCTAGAACTCATTGGCACAGGAGACAACTTCCTGAGCAGAACACCAACAGCACTGGCTTTAATATCAAAAATCAATAAATGAGACCTCATCAAACTTAAAAGCTTCTGTAAAGCTAAAGCTACTGTCTTCAGAACAAAACAACAGCCTACAGATTGGGAAAAGATCCTCCACAACCCTATATATGACAAAGGGCTGATATCCAGAATATACAAAGAACTGAAGAAGTTAAAAAGCAGCAAATCATGCAATCCGATTAGAAAGTGGAGTATGGAGCTAAATAGGGAATTCTCTGTAGAAGAATATAGAATGGCAGAGAAACACTTAAAGAAATGTTCAATGTCCTTAGCCATCAGGGAGATGCAAATCAAAACGACCCTGAGATTTTACCTTACACCCATCAGAATGGCTAAGATAAAAAAACTCAAGTGACAATACATGCTGGAGAGGATGTTGTGAAAGGGGAAACATACTCCACTGCTGATGGGAATGTAAACTTGTACAACCACTTTGGAAATCAATCTGGTATTTTCTTAGAAGATTAGGAATACTGCTTCATCAAGATCCAGCTACACCACTCCTAGGCAGATACTCAAAATTTTCTTAAGTACACAACAAAGACATTTATTCAAACATGTTTATAACAGCTTTATTTGTAACAGCCAGAACCTGGAAACAACCCAGATGTCTCTCAACAGAGGAATGGATACAGAAATTGTGGCACATTTACACAATGGAATACTACTCAGGAATTAAAAACAAAGAAATCACGAAATTTGCAGGCAAATGGTGGGAACTAGAAAAGATCATCCTGAGTGAGGTAACACTAGAAGCAGAAAGACACACATGGTATATACTCATTCATAAGTGGTTATTAGATATAATATAGGATAAACATACTCCTATATACTCCTAAATAAGCTTAACATGAAGGAAGATCCTAGGTAATTTGCTCAATCCTCATTAAGAAGAGCAAACACATTGGAAGCAGGAGAATACAAGGAACAGGGATAGAAGTTTACCACAGATGGTCTCTAAAAGACTCCACTGACTGAGGTATCTAAGCAGAGCCTGAGATTCATAACCAAACTTTAGGCAGAGTTCAAGATATATTATGAAAGAAGGAAACAGAAAAACCTGGAGGGGACAGGAGCTCAAAAATGAGACCAACAGAGTAAAAAGGACTGGGCCCTGAGGACTCTTCAGAGACTGATACCCCATCCAAGGACCAAGCATGGAGAGGACCTAAAACCCCTGCTCAAATGTAGCCCATAGGCTCATTCCCCAAGTTGGTTCCCTAGTAAGGGGATAAGGGGCTTTCTCTGGAATGAACTCAGTGGCAGGCTCTCTGGTCACCTTCTCCTTGGGAATGCAGCCTTGCCAAGTCACAGAGGAAGACAATGCAGCCAGTCCTTTTGAAACCTGATAGGCTAGGGTCAGATAGATGGGGAGGAGGTCTTCCCCTACTAGTGGACTAGGGGAGGGGCATAGGGGAAAAAGAGGGAGGGAAGGTGGTATTGAGAGGAGCCAAGGGAGGGGACCACAGCCAGGATACAAAGTGAATAATAAACTCTAATAAATAATAATAATTAATAAAAAGGCAAAAAAAATGGTGCCCAGAACTAAACAGAGTTCTTATAGAGTATTATCAAATGGCTGGGAAACATTTAAAGAAATGCTCAACTTCCTTAGTCATTATGGAAATGCAAATCAAAATGATCCTGAGATTCCATCTCACACCAGTCAAAATGGCTAAGATCAAAATCTCAAGTGACAGCACGTACTGGCAAGGGTGTGAAGAAAGGGGAACCCCCCTCTACTGCTAGTCAGAGTGTAAACTTGTACAACCACTTTGAAAATCAATCTGGCACTTTCTCAGGGAATTGGGAATAGCTTTACCACAAGACCCAGCTATATCTCTCCTGGGTATATACCCAAAAGACACTCTGCTATATAAAAAGGACACATACTTAACTATGTTTGTCACAGATTTATTCCTAACAGCCAGAATCTGGAAACAACCTAGATATCCCTCAACCAAAGAATGAATAAAGAAACTGTGCTATATTCGCACAATATATTATTATTACCCAGCTATTAAAAACACAAATCATGAAACTTGCAGGCAAATGTATAGAAATAGAAGAAAATCATCCTGAGTGAAGTAACCGAGACACAGAAAGACACACATACTGTGTATGAACTTAGAAGCGGATTTTAGCTGTCTAGCACAGGATAACCATACTCTGAGGCACAAACCCAAACAAGAGAAGTAACATAGAGGATACAAGGGAGGATGCATAAACCTCCATTGAAAGGGGAGATAGAATAGAGAAAGGTAGTGATTGAAGAGAAGGAACAGGTTAGGAGCGGAGAAACACAATGTTAAGAGGGTAGAGATCATTCCTGGAGAGAGCGAGGGTGATAAGACAGAAGGCCTGTAGAGAAAAGAGAAACTGAGGGCTGGGGTATGTCTGTAACCCAGACCTGTAACTTATGGAGACCTAAGTCAGGGTAGGCTCCCAGGAGGATATGAGAGGTACTCAAGCAGAGAGTCCTAGTAGCAGAGACCACAGAGACTGAAGAGGACATCCTCTAACTAGACTAGGCTCCTAGTAGAGGGAAGGGAACACCAACCCACCCACAAAAACTTTGACTCAAAATTTATCCTGCCTACAAATGTGCAGGGATAAAAATAGAGCAGATAGAGCATAGATTGAAGGAATTCCCAACCAATGCCAGGCCCAACAAAAGACCCACCTTGTAAGAGGGTGCCAGTGCCAGACACTATGAAGGATGCTCTGCTAAAGGTGCAGACAGGAGCATGACAGAGTTTTCCTCTGGGAGGCACAGAGGAAAGAGAAAAAAGACCTAAAGGTGACAGGAGCTCCACAAGAAGACAAACAAAGCCAACTAACCAGGGCCCAGAGGAGTTTGCTGAGACTGAAACATCAACCAGAGACAATGCAAGAGCTGGACCTTGACCCCCTTCAAAGATGTAGCAAATGGGCACCTTTGGCCTCATGTGGGTCCTCTAGTAAGAGAAGTGCGGACTGCATTGGACATGGACTTACTTGATAGCTTTTTGGTCTCTTTTCCCTGGCACGACATTCTTGCCAGGCAGGGAAGAGGATGCCTGTCCTGATGCAACTTAATGAGCTAGGGTGGGTGGAAAAGGGAGCTCCCCTTTGGAAAGGGGAGGGTATAGGCAAAGGGAACGAGAGGGGAGGAGGGATGGGGTTGCAACAAGGATGTAAAGTTAATTTCAAAAACTGTGTTTCTCAGTTTTTCTCTTAACCCACCTATCACACAAATAATTGAGACTCTTATATCTTTAATAATCATCTTTACAGCACAAGAATCGACCAGTTATTTCTCTATACCTAACCCTCTAAGCTAATCTTGTTTCCTTCCAGCATACATTTCAGAGATACTTATACTCTTGCTGAGCTCTCTCTTTCTGTCTCTCTCTCTCTCTCCTGGTCCATTCTGGGCATCTGCCCATGGTTTTGCTTTAAAGTCTATTTTGTCAGATACTAAAATGGCTATACTAGCTGGTTTCTTTTTTTACTATAATTTTTTTATTTATTACAATGTATTCACTTTGTATCCCAGCTGTAGCCCCTACCCTCCTCCCCTCCAATCCCCCCCTCCCTCTCTCATCTCCTCCCATGCACCTTCCCCAGTCCACTGGGAAGGATCTCCTCCCCTTCCACCTGACCCTAGCCTATCAGGTCTCATCAGGACTGTCTTTCATAGACTTCCTCTGTGGCATGGTAAGGCTCTCCCCTCCCCCAGGGGGAGGTGAACAAAGAGCCAGCCCCTGAGTTCATGTCAGAGACAGCCCCTGTTCTGCTTACTAGGGAGCCTATTTGGAGACTGAGCTATATATAGCTCAATCTATCTATCTAATCTATCTAATCTAATCTATCTATCTATCTATCTATCTATCTATCTATCTATCTATCTATCTATCTACCTATCTATCACCATAGGCTATATCTCTGCAGGGGTTCTAGGATATCTTCATGAATGGTCCTTGGTTAGAGTATCAGTGTCAGAAAAAAAGATCCCTGTGCTCAGAATTTTTAGTTCCGTTGCTCTCCTTGTGGAGCTCCAAAACCTTCCAGGTCTTTCTATCTCCCCCTTCTTTCATACGATTCCCTGTACTCTGCCCAAAGTCTGGCTATGAGTCTCAGCATCTGCTTTAATACCCTGCTGGGTAGAGTCTTTCAGAGGCCCTCTGTGGTAGGCTCCTGGTCTTGTTCCTTGTTTTCACTTTCTTTCAATTTCTATCTTGTTTGCCTTTCTGAATGAAGACTGAGCATCTTACCCAGGGTCCTCCTTCTTGCTTAGCTTCTTTAGGTGTACAGATTTTAATATGATTAGCCTATATTATATGTCTAATATCCACTTATAAGTGAGTACATACCCTGTGTGTCTTTCTGCTTCTGGGATAGTTCACTCAGGATGATCTTTTCTAGTTCCCACCATTTGCCTGAAAATTTCATGATTTCCTTGTTTTTAATAGCTGAGTAGTATTCCATTGTGTAAATGTACCACAATTTCTGTATCCATTCCTCTGTTGAGGGACATCTGGTTGTTTCCAGATTCTGGCTATTACAAATAAAGCTGCTACGAATACACTTGAGCAAATGTCCTTGTTATATAATTGTGCATCTTTGGATATATGCCTAGGAGTGGTATAGTCAGATCTTGAGGTAGCACTATTTCTAATTGTCTGAGAAAGCACCAGATTGATTTCCAAAGTGGTTCAACTAGTTTACATTTCCACCAGCAATGGAGGAGGGTTCCCCTTTCTTCACAGCATGTGTTGTCACTTGAGTTTTTGATCTTAGCCATTCTGATGGGTGTAAGGTGAAATCTCAGGATTGTTTTGATTTTCATTTCCCTGATAGCTAAAGATGTTAAGCATTTCATTTTTTTCTCTGCCATTCGGTATTTCTCTATTGCGAATTCTCTGTTTATGTCTGTAAACAATTTTTTAATTGGATTACTTGGTTTGTTGCTGTTTATCTTCTTGAATTCTTTACATATTCTGGATATTAGCCCTCTGTCAGATATAGCGTTAGTGAAGATCCTTTCCCAATCTGTAGACTGTCATTTTGTTCTGACTACAGTGTCCTTTGCTTTACAGAAGTTTTTCAGTTTCATGAGGTTCCACTTATTGATTTTTTTGATCTTAGAGCCTGTGCTGTTAGTGTTCTGTTCAGAAAGTTGTCTTCTGTGCTAATGAACTCAAGGCTCTTCCCCACCTTTTCTTCTAACAGGTTTAGTGTGTCTGGTTTTATATTGAGGTCGTTGATCCACTTGGACCATCTTACCAAAAGCAATCTGCAGATTCAATGCAATTCCCATAAAATTATCAACGCAATTCTTCACAGGCCTTGAAAGAAAAATTCTTAAATTCTTAAAACAATCCTCTACAAAAAAAAAAAAAAAAACACACACACACACACAAAACTAAAGATATTTTTTAAAGGACAGAAGGCCTGCCTCTTACTCTTCAGTAGGAAAAAAATGGTCTAAACATTGATTGTTTTAGCCATGTTAGCCAAGTTAATGATTTTTTTTTACTAGAAATATGTGCCTTTTAAACAGAAATACAGAGACCTATAGCTTTAAAAGATTAAAAAAATAAAATAAAAGATCTTCTGGAGGTACCTCCATCCCTGATCTCACACTGTACTATAGAGCAACAGTAATAAAAATCTGCATGGTACTGGCATAGAAACAGGCTGGTGGATCAATGGAATAGAATAGAAGACCCAGAAATAAACTGACATACTTGTGGACACCTAATTTTTGACAGAGGATCCAAAACCATACAATGGGAAAAAAGACAGCATCTTCAACAAATGGTGCTGGTATAACTGGATGTCAACATGTAGAAAAATGCAAATAGATCCATAGGATCACCCTGCACAAAACCAGCTTGTTTCTTAGGTCAAGTTGTTTGAAATGCTTTTTTTCAACCTCTTACCCTGAGTTGATGTCTCTCCTTGATGTTAAGTTGTGTATCTAGGAAGAAGCAGATAGAGGAATTCTGTTTTCACAATTATTCCGTTAGTCTTACTTCACTGGAAAATTGTGGCTGTGGATGCTGAGAGATAAATAACCAATAATTGTTTATTCTTATTGTTTTCTTTCGTCTATCTCTCTGACTCTGCCTCTCTGTGTGTCTGTGTCTCTTTCTCTGTCTCTCTCTGTTGTGTGTGTGTGTGTGTGTGTGTGTGTGTGTGTGTGTTTCTCCTCTTTTGAATTTGCAGCTTCGGGGTTACCTATTACTCTCTGTGTCCTCTTGGATATAGCTAGTCTTTTTAGGTTTTAATTTATCACCTTATATAAGGCTAGATTTGTAAGTAGATAATGCCTAAATTTGTTTTTATCACAGAATGTCTTATTTTCTCAACGTAGGGTAAGTGAAAGTTTTGCTTGGTATAGTCTGGGATGACATCTGTGGTTACTTAGAGTTTGGAGCATATTTTCGCTGGCCCTTTTGCCTTTTAGAGTCTGCATTAAGAAGACAGGTGTAGCTCTAATAGATCCACCATTATATCTTACTTTTTTTTCCTTTCAGCTATTAATATTTTTTCTGTAGTTTTAGTGTTTTATTATATACTGAGAGGACTTTTTTTGGTCCAGTCTAGTTGGTGTTCTGCATGCTTCTTGTACTTTTATGGGCATCCCCATCTTTACATTAGTAAAATTTGCTTCTGTGATTTTATTGAAAATATTTTCTGTACTTTTGACCTAGGTTTCTTCTCCTTCCTCTATTCCTTTTATTCTTAGAGTTGTTCTTTTCATTGTGTCCCAAATTTCTTGGGATGTTTTTGGTCAGGAGTTACATAGATTTGACTTTATTGACCAATGTATTCAGTTCTTCTATTGTGTCCTCAGTGCATGAAATTCTCTTTTCCATTTCTTTTTTTTTAAATCTTTTATTTTTTTTTATTAATTACACTTTATTCATTTTGTATCCCCCCATAAGTCCCTCCCTCCTCCCCTGCCGATCCCACCCTCCCTCCCCTTTCTGCATGCATGCCACTCCCCAAGTCCACTGATAGGGGAGGTCCTCCTCTCCTTCTTTCTGATCTTAGTCTATCAGTTCTCATCAAAAGTGGCTTCATTGTCCTCTACTGTGGCCTGGTAAGGCTGCTCCCCCCTCAGGGGGAAGTGATCAACGAGCAGGCCAATCAGATTATGTCAGAGGCAGTCCCTCTTCCCATTACTATGTAACCCACTTGGACACTGAACTGCCATGGGCTACACCTGTGCAGGGGTTCCAGGTCATCTCCACAAATAGTCCTTGGTTGGAGTATGAGTCTCTGGGAAGTTCCCTGTGTTCAAATTATCTTGTTCTGTTGCTCTGCTTGTGGAGTTCCCGTTCCCTCCAGCTCTTACTATTTCCCACTTCTTACATAAAATTCCATTCACTCTGCCCATCAGTTGGCCATCAGGCTCAGCATCTGCTTTGACAGTCTATACTGCAGAAGCTTTCAGAGGCCCTCTGTGGCAGGTTTCAAGGTTGTTTCCTGTTTTCTTCTGGCTTTCAGAGGCCCTCTGTAGCGGGTTCCGAGGTTGTTTCCTATTTTCGTTTTCTTCTGATGTCCATCCTCTTTGCCTTTCAGGATGGGGATTGAACATTGTAGTTAGGGTCCTCTCTTTTGCTTAGTTTGTTTAGATGTACAGATTTTAGTGGGTTTATTCTATATTGTATGTTTATATGAGTGAGTATATACTGTGAGTGTCTTTTTGCTTCTGGGACAATTCACTCAGGATGATCCTTTCCAGGTCCCAACATTTACCTGCAAATTTCATGATTTCCTTATTTTTCATTGCTGAGTAATACTCCATTGTATAGATGTACCACAGTTTCTGCATCCATTCTTCAGTTGAGGGGCATCTGGGTTGTTTCCAGCTTCTGGCTATTACAAATAAAGCTGCTACAAACATGGTTGAACAAATGTCCTTGTTGTGTACTTGCGCCTCTTTTGGGTA
>NW_026586241.1:0-677 GCF_907164565.1 Psammomys obesus
TCTACACACCTAAAGAAGATAATCAAGAAAGTGGACACAGGCGAAGGTGATTAATCCTCATTTAGAAAGACAAATGGGATGTGCATTGAACTTATGACAGGAGTCTACCACAAAAGGCATCTGAAAGACTCTACCTAGCAGTGTTTCAAAGCAGACACTAAGACTCATAACCAAACCCTCGGCAGAGTGCAGGGAATCATATGAAAGAAGGGAAGTTAGTATGATATGGAAAGGATAGGAGCTCTACAAGGACCAAATATATCCGGGCACAGGGTCTTTTCTGAGACTGACACTCAACCAAGGACCATCTATGGATATAACCTAGAACTTCTGCTCGGATGTGGCCCGTGGTAGCTCAGTAACCAAGTAGTTTTCCAAAGTAAGGGGAACACGGACTATTTCTAACAGGATCTCAAGGGCAGGATGTTTGACCCGCCCCCCCCCCCAGGGGAGGAGCAGTCTGTTATGCCACAGAGGAGGACTTTGCAGCCAGCCCTGAAGATACCTGATAAAACAGGGTCAAATGAAAGGGGAGGAGGTCCTCCCCTATCAGTGGACTTGGAAAGGGGTCGGGAGGAGACCAGGGAGGGAGTGTGGGGTTGGGGAGGGAATGAGGGAGCGGGATACAGCTGGGACACAGAGTTAACAAAATGTAACTAAAAAGAAAAAAAAAAAAA
>NW_026586241.1:777-1798 GCF_907164565.1 Psammomys obesus
TACAGAGGAGGACTTTGCAGCCAGCCCTGAAGATACCTGATAAAACAGGGTCAAATGAAAGGGGAGGAGGTCCTCCCCTATCAGTGGACTTGGAAAGGGGTCGGGAGGAGACCAGGGAGGGAGTGTGGGGTTGGGGAGGGAATGAGGGAGCGGGATACAGCTGGGACACAGAGTTAACAAAATGTAACTAAAAAGAAAAATAAAATTAATTAAATAAAAAAAACAAAAAAAAAAACACAATTAAAAAAACCCAAAGCAATACAGCGTCTATAGAACCCAGCTATCCAAGGGTAAGCAGCCCTGGGTACCCTAACATAAGTGAAACTGAAGAAAATGACCTTAAATCTATGCTTATGAAGATGATAATGGAGAAAACGAATAAAATCTGTAAAGAAATATAGGAAGAAACAATGGCCTTTAAAGAGGAAATAATTAAAGCACTGAAAGAAATGAAAGAATCAGAGGAAAGTTCAAACAGGTGAAGGAATTGAATAAAAGATAGAAAAATGCAAACAGGTGCAGGAAGTCATCAAAAAAAAGAAAATAATATGTACAAATAAATATTTAAAAATTTTCACTGAAAAAATGAATTTGAAGAAAGTTATCTTGTATGTGTATGAGGGCTACTGGAATCTTTTTAAGGTAGCTGTCATGGAACCACAGACCCACAGCAGGAGGCCAAACATGAAACACCCATGAAAATAAATGATGATTTTATAATAATGATTTAAAGTTACATGTTATTTACTAAATATTTTCTAATTTTGTATTTACTCAATCTTTTGTATTTTTGCTTGTGAATTTTACACTTCATGATCTTTCAGGCTCCATTAAAGAAACAGGGACAAGATATGTTACCATAATATACAATAATACAGAGTGCACTTGGAAATCCACCATCCTGGGCAGCAATGTAATTCACCATCTTGGATTTCCTGGTTTTCTGCAGTTGCTGAACACACACAAAGTGCTACCATGCCTGACCTTGCAGAACAATAAATAATCCTCAAACAATGGAAAA
>NW_026586242.1:0-1084 GCF_907164565.1 Psammomys obesus
AACACATGCTGGAGAGGTTGTGGAGAAAGGGGAACCCTCCTCCACTGCTGGTGGGAATGTAAACTGGTACAACCACTCTGGAAATCTATCTGGCGCTTTCTAAGACAATTCGGAATAGTGCTTCCTCAAGACCCAGCTATACCACTGCTAGGTATATACCCAAAGTTTGCTCAAGTACACAAAAGGGATATTTGCTTTCTGCACCTTTTGAACAAGGAACTTAGAGCATCTACTTCTTCCTTCTTTGGGGCTCTGGAAGCCTGAAAGGCCCAGTTGAGCCAGTTCTAACTGGTAGGGACTACAGCACAATAGTTTCTTGTATCTTGCATTCCCCATTTGTGAATTCAACTGTTTGGCAAAGATATCTGGGGGGGGGGGGTCCCTCAATATAAAAGAGTCACTGTTTTATAGCATTAACACTATATTAGTTTTTAAAGTAATTTTGAAGATACTTAAATATTTGAAACAGTAGCTATGAGTTATATGCAAATACTGAGCCATTTTTGAGAAAAGGACTTGAGCATTATTTGATTTTGGGACCAATCCCTCACGGATGCCAAAGAACAAGTATAATTAACCTTTGAGCCTCAGTTTTCTCCTTTGCTGCTTGAATTAGACCCTTGATGATATTACAATCATAAAGAGCTTGGGAAATGGTAGAACTCAGTAAAATGAATACTCTCTGCTAACCTCATTTGTGTGCATATGCATTTTATTAGGATAATTTATTAGAATTTGATTAGCTGGTCTGAATTCACCTGAGACTTCCCCACTTTTATCACCAAATGACTGGTGTTAAAAAAGCCACTTGGTCCTGGGCCAAACAAGGTGACTGGTGCTATGGTTTTGATCTTGACTGCCAGCCAAATGCCCATCTGTTCAAAGCTCGGCCCCAGGGTAGTGCTGCTGAGATATGTAACATTTTAGAGATTCCTAGTGCGGTGACTTTGGGTCATTCGAGTCATGTCTGCAAAGCAAGTATGCGACCCTGGTCCTTTCTTCTTATTTATCTTCCTGACCACAAGGTGACCAGCTTTTTTCTAACTGTCTAACACATCACCATTGTATGATGCCTTATGACAAA
>NW_026586242.1:1094-4557 GCF_907164565.1 Psammomys obesus
TATTGCTCTACAGCTCTTCTTACTGTACATTCACAGACAGCAGGGCACACAATATTTTATTTCTCCTTATATCCTTCACCCAACTCTCTATTTCTTAAATGCTGTGCTCAGATGAGTGATGGCTAGAGACTGTTTCCAGGGTGGCACTACTGGAAGACACTGTGGACGGGGGGCTCTTTCAAGAACTGAGTGACAAATCCTTTTGTTGACTGGGTGTCCTCAAAAGAGATGGTGTCTCCTTTCTCTATATTTCCGGGCTTGTGAGGTTTTTTTTTTTTTTTTTTTTTTTTTTTTTTGTTTTTTTTGTTTTTTTTTTTTTTTTTTTTTTTTTTTTTTTTTTTTTTTGCTTTCAGACATGCTCTTACTCTGGCCATCTGGTTCTGGTGTCTTCGCTAAGATTCCAAAACAATAGGCACTCCCTGGTATTAAGCATGGCTCTCCAGATTTGTGAATAAAGCTCTTTCTCTTTATTGAAATCTCTCTGTGTGTGTGTCTGTGTCTCTCTCTCTCTCAGAAACACTGAACATTACTAGTGCATAAACTTTAGTATACTTAGAATCATCTGGATATATTATTTTTTAGATTTTTAATTGAATTTAAAATTTCCTGTTGTTTTTCCCAGTACCTTTTCTCTCCACCCTTTTCTCTCTGACCCTCCTGTTTCTATACCTACCTTCCCAGTCCTTCCTCCCAACACCCACCCCAGTCCACCTGTGATGTCTATTGTATGTCCCCTTCCCCGGGAAACTTATGACCCCCTGCCTTGAGCCCTCCTTGTTACCAGTCTCTTTGTATTTCTGGATTGTAGCATGGTCATCCTGTACCTTAGAGCGAATGTTCACTTATAAGTGAACACATACCATGTTTATCTTTCTGGGTCTGGATTACCTCATTCATGATGATTTCTTTTCTAGTTCTATCCATTTGTCTGCAAATTTCATGATGCCATTGTTTTAAACAGTTGACTAATACTACATTGTGTAAATGCACCACATTTAAAAAAATCTATTCTTGGGTTGAGGGACATCTAGGTTGTTTCCAGTTTCTGGCTATTATGAATAAAACTGCTATGAGCATAGTTGAGCAAGTGGGTATACTATTAAAATAAACTATGTCAATCTCTGTGCCTGAGATTCTTGTGTATCCAGGGGGAAGACCCAAATCTATGTAAATATTAAAGACAATTTTCACGTCTGACTGACGGGAAAATGTTGAGAAAAACACAAGTCTGTTCTTTTATGGTATATTTAGAGGACAGCCATGGTTTGCTTAAGGTGGTCTAGTTTCATAGTTGTTGATCCATTGAAATTGTTGTTAAAGTCTCCTTTAAGTCCTTGCTGTCCCTGATGGATTCTGCAGCAGATAGATATACAATCACTTCATCCATAAGCCTATGCACGAATACTTATTGCATCCTGCAGACACAGTATTTTCATTAGCCATTCCTCTGCTTTCTTGATTCCCCCATCTCTCTCTCTGTGTGTGTGTGTTTTAGTTCTTACAGCCTGTCCTCTTCAAACATGTAATGAAACTAGCCATCAATATCACTTTAAAATATTGTACATAATCACAAAGTTTATAAGCCCAGGGGAAGATTCCAGTCTATGCTTTGTAATCGGATGGGAAACTCAGCACATGTCTACCAACTTCATAAAATACTTATGTTTCCATAATGGTGATATTGTAACCTGCTGTTTCAATGGATACATGATTGTTATGAAAAGTCTTACCTCTATGAGAGGGAATATCTTTATTCTAAAAAGTAGTCCCTGGAAACCAATCCAAAAATACTGATGACATTTTTTTTTCCAGTTAGAGGCCTTCATTGCAAATGCTGCAACTCAATTCCATAACAATGAAGTAAACTATTTCCTCTAGACTTCTGAAGGTACATGCCGCCTAGACTCAGGTTACTGAAGTCTCTTTAGTCATGAGTGTAATGCGTGAAAACTCTTTGTATTTCTAGCCTAGTTTAAAAAAAAGTGAATATATTGGATAAGAAGAGATGACACATAATTTAGTGACTAAGACTTTAGGATATATGTTATTTGTATGCGGAGTCTTGTTCTACTATTTTTATCAGTGTGAAATTACATTAGCTCTCTTGTCTTCATCTTCAATACTCACTTTAATAAATGGTGAAGATACTGGAAAATAGGGTTATAAGGATTAAATGACATAACCCACACAACAACTTCCTTATGGGCATAGCACCTCCTCAGCAACCTCTGATTTCAGCCACAGCCTCATCCAACAATTTTGATTCATACAAATGATTCTCCACACATTGTTTTTTTTAAATTTATTTTATTAATTACACTTTATTCACTTTGTATCCCCCCATAAGCCCATCCCTCCTCCCCTCCCGGTCCCACCCTCTCTCTCCTTTCTTCACACATGCCCCTCCCCAAGTCCACTGATAGGGGAGGTCCTTCTCTCCTTCCTTCTGATCTTAAGACTAAGATCAGATCACATCAGGAGTGGCTGTATTGTCATCTTCTGTGGCCTGGTAAGGTTGCTTCCCCCTCAGGGGGAGGTGATCAAAGAGCAGACCAATCAGATTATGTCAGAGGCAGTCCCTCTTCCCATTAGCATGTAACCCACTTGGACACTAAACTGCCATGGGCTACATCTGTGCAGGGGTTCTAGGTTATCTCCATGCATGGTACTTGGTTGGAGTATGAGTCTCTGGGAAGACCCCTGTGTTCAAAATTTCTGGTTCTGTTGCTCTCTTTGTGGGGTTCCTGTCCTCTCCAGCTCTTACTATTTCCCACTTCTTACATAAGATTCCTTGCACTCTGCCCAGCAGTTGGCCCTAAGTCTCAGATCTGCTTTGATAGTCTGCAGGGCAGAGCCTTTCAGAAGGCCTCTGTGGCAGGTTCCTAGGTTGTTTCCTGTTTTCTTCTTCTTCTGATGTCCATCCTCTTTGCCTTTCGGAATGGGAACTGAGTGTTTTAGTCAGGGTCCTCTCTCTTGATTAGTTTCTTTAGATGTACAGATTTTAGTAGGTTTATCCTATGTTATATGTCTATATGAGTGAATATATACCGTGTGTGTCTTTCTGCTTCTGGGACAGCTCACTCAGGATGATCCTTTCCAGGTCCCACCATTTACCTGCAAAGTTCATGATTTCCTTATTTTTCATTGCTGAGTAACACTCCATTGTATAGATGTACCACAATTTCTGCATCCATTCCTCAGTTGAGGGACATCTGGGCTGTTTCCAGATTCTGGCTACTACAAATAAAGCTGCTACAAACATGTTTGAGCAAATGTCCTTATTGTGTACTTGAGCCTCTTGTGGATATATGCCTAGGAGTGGTATGGCTGGATCTTGAGAAAGTGCTATTCCTAGTTGTTTGAGAAAGTGCCAGATTGCTTTCCAGAGTGGTTGTACAAGTTTACATCCCCACCATCAGTGGAGGAGGGTTCCCCTTTCTCCACAACCTCTCCAGCATGTGTT
>NW_026586243.1:0-515 GCF_907164565.1 Psammomys obesus
CACTTGATCTCCTTCAACTGTCTTATTGCTCTAGCAAGGACTTCCAGCACTATGTTGAAGAGATATGGAGAGAGTGGGCAGCCTTGTCTTGTCCCTGATTTCAGTGGGATTGCTTTAAGTTTCTCTCCGTTCAGTTTGATGTTGGCTATAGGCTTGCTGTAAATTGCCTTTACTATGTTTAGATATGTGCCTTGTATCCCTGATCTCTCCAGTACTTTAAACATGAATGGATGTTGGATATTGTCAAATGCTTTTTCAGCATCTAGGGAGATTATCATGTGGTTTTTTTCTTTAAGTTTGTTAATATGGTGGATCACATTGATGGATTTCCATATACTGAACCACCCCTGCATACCTGGGATGAAGCCTACTTGGTCATAGTGGATAATATCTTTGATGTGTTCTTGGATTCAGTTTGCAAGTATTTTGTTAAGTATTTTTGCATCAATGTTCATAAGGAAGATTGGCCTGAAATTCTCTTTCTTTGTTGAGTCTTTGTGAGGTTTAGGTACCAA
>NW_026586243.1:615-1407 GCF_907164565.1 Psammomys obesus
GTATTTTGTTAAGTATTTTTGCATCAATGTTCATAAGGGAGATTGGCCTGAAATTCTCTTTCTTTGTTGAGTCTTTGTGAGGTTTAGGTACCAAGGTGATTGTGGCTTCATAGAATGAGTTTGGTAATGTTCCTTCTGTTTCTATTTTGTGGAATAGTTTGAAGAGAATTGGAGTTAGCTCTTCTTTGAAGGTCTGGAAGAATTCTGTGCTGAAGCTATCTGGTCCTGGGCTTTTTTTTGAAGTGAGACTTTTGATGACTGCTTCTATTTCTTTGGGGGATATAGGACTATTTAATTGATTTACCTGGTCCTGATTCAGCTTTGGTGAGTCAAATCGATCAAGAAAATTGTCCATTTCATTTAGGTTTTCAAATTTTGTTGAGTATAGACTTTTGAAGTAAGTCCTAATGATTGTTTGGATTTCCTCAGTGTCTGTAGTTATGTCCCCTTTTCATTTCTGATTTTGTTGATTTTGGTGGTGTCTCTCTGCCTTTTAGTTAGCATGGCTAAGTGTTTGTGGATCTTGTTGATTTTCTCAAAGAACCAGCTCTTGGTTTCATTGATTCTTTGAATTGTTTTATTTGTTTCTAGTTGATTGATTTCAGCCCTGAGTTTGATTATTTCCAGCCATCTACTCCTTTTTGGTGTGTCTGCTTCTTCTTTTTCTAGGGTTTTTAAGTGGGCCATTAAGTTGCTTGAATGAGCTGTCTCGAATTTCTTCTTGAAGGCACTTAGTGCTATGAATTTTCCTCTTAGCACTGCTTTCATTGTGTCCCACAAGTTTGGGTATGT
>NW_026586244.1:0-801 GCF_907164565.1 Psammomys obesus
TCTTTTTTTCAAGGTCTGTAAAGAATTGAGTTGGTATTTTGATGGGAATTGCATTGAATCTGTAGATTGCTTTTGGCAGGATGGCCATTTTCACAATGTTAATCCTACCAATCCATGAGCACGGGAGATCTTTCCATCTTCTGAGATCTTCTTCAATTTCTTTCTTCAAAGACTTGAAGTTTTTCTCAAACAGGTCTTTCACTTGCTTGGTTAGAGTCACACCAAGGTACTTTATGTTATTAGTGGCTATTGTGAAGGGTGTTGTTTCCCTAATTTCTTTCTCAGCCTTTTTGTCTTTGGTATACAAGAGGGCTTCTGATTTTTTTGAGTTGATTTTGTATCCTGCCACTTTGCTGAAGGTGTTTATCAGCTGAAGAAGTTCTCTGGTTGAATCTTTGGGGTCGCTCATGTATACTATCATATCATCTGCAAATAATGACACTTTGACCTCTTCCTTTCCGATTTGTATCCCCTTGATCTCCTTTAGTTGTCTTATTGCTCTGGCTAGGACTTCAAGTACAATGTTAAAGAGATATGGAGAGAGTGGGCAGCCTTGTCTTGTCCCTGATTTCAGTGGGATTGATTTAAGTTTCTCTCCATTGAGTTTGATGTTGACTATAGGCTTGCTGTACATTGCCTTTACTATCTTTAGGTATGTGCCTTGTATCCCTGATCTCTCCAAGACTTTAAACATAAATGGGTGTTGGACTTTGTCAAATGCTTTTTCAGCATCTAAGGAGATGATCATGTGGTTTTTCTCCTTCATTTTGTTTATGTGGTGGATTACATTGATGGATTTCC
>NW_026586244.1:901-1089 GCF_907164565.1 Psammomys obesus
GAGTATTTTTGCATCAATGTTCATAAGAGAGATAGGTCTGAAGTTCTCTTTTTTTGTTGGATCTTTGTGTGGTTTAGGTATCAAAGTGACTGTGGCTTCATAGAATGAGTTTGGTAGTGTTCCTTCTGTTTCTATTTTATGGAATAGTTTGAGGAGAATTGGTGTTAGTACTTCTTTGAAGGTCTTGT
>NW_026586245.1:0-1175 GCF_907164565.1 Psammomys obesus
GCCAGATAGATTTCCAGAGTGGTTGTACCAGTTTACATTCCCACCAGCAGTGGAGGAGGGTTCCCCTTTCTCCACAACCTCTCCAGCATGTGTTGTCCCTTGAGTTTTTCATCTTGGCCATTCTGATGGGTGTAAGGTGATATCTCAGGGTCATTTTGATTTGCATTTCCCTGATTCTGCCATCCTTTTTGTGCATTATTTCACAATATTGTTTGGTTGCAATAGTTTTACAGTGTGTTTGGAAGATGTCCAGAATCAGTTCTTTAACTTTGTCATCGCCTTGACATATACTGTTGGACACTTTTGCCTGTTCATATAAACTTGGAATCATTCTTTTGTAGCTACACAGTCATTTCTATTTTGATTGGAACTACCTGGGAAGAACCAGACCATGAACAATACTGACCTCCATTTCTTAAAACTTAAAAAGGAATAAATCTCCACTTATTTGGGTTTCTTGGATCATATTTTTCTTTTTTTAGTTTTCTTCACGTAGATCTTGTACACATTTTGTCTGATGTGCAGAATTTTTGTTCGAGGACATTAATAGCATAAATAGCATGGTATCTCTAATTTCAAATTCCATTTGTCTGCTCTGATTCAGAATAGTGATTGGTTTCTGTGTATTAATCTTGTTCAATGAAACCTTACAATAACTGCTTATTAGGTTCACATATCATTATTTGAAGTGAGTAACATAGACATCCATGCCATCTGTGACTATGGTCAATTTTATTCTTTTCTTCCTGGTCAAAATACCTTCATGTTAGGTAGAATTCCCATCACTGTAACCAAATAACAAGTAGACAACTTGAAGAAGTGATCTGTTGGCTTATGGTATCAGAGGGCTCAGTGCAAGGTGATGTTGAAATCATGGCACAGCAGCTCAGTTTACAATGTGGCTGGCCAAAGCATACACAGAGAAGGGAATAATATTCTCTCTAATTTCTTAGCTTTTTATTCTATCCAGAAATCCCTAACCCATAGAATAGAATTATGCTGTTTATGAAGTTGCTTTCTGATAAATTCTTCCAAATGTTTCCTGGACAAGGAAGAGTGTGCCTCAGTCTCCTGAGTGACTTTAAATCCAGTGATGTGGATAACAAAGATTAACCACACAGTCTTTTCCTTTCTTTCTTTCTTTCTTTCTTTCTTTCTTTCTTTCTTTCTTTCTT
>NW_026586245.1:1185-1283 GCF_907164565.1 Psammomys obesus
TTTCTTTCTTTCTTTCTTTCTTTCTTTCTTTCTTTCTTTCTTTCTTTTTTCTTTCTTTCTTTCTTTCTTTCTTTCTTTCTTTCTTTCTTTCTTTCTGC
>NW_026586246.1:0-550 GCF_907164565.1 Psammomys obesus
ACATTGGAGTTCAAGGTTTTCTCGCTCCCCAGCTATCTAGAGTTCATGTTGACCAGACAGAGAATTCTGTGTTAGTGCTGTAGATATGCAATAGTTAAGAACCTTCCGAATCTCAGTCAGGTACTTTTGCACATGGATGCTGAGTTTGAATTTTTAGTATTTTTAGCTGAAATAAAATTGCATCACTTTCCCTTTCTCTTACATTCTTACAGATCCTTTAAATCATCAGCCACAGAAGGTTTGGCTAGGGTTTTAGGTGGATCCTCACACCTGGAAAGATCTGGGTTTGGGTGGGTCTTTCTACATCAAATAATTCAATCAAGAAAAATCCCTGAAAAGAAAAATTCCAGCTGGGCAGGTGTGGTGGAACATGCTTATAATCCTAGCACTCAGGGAGGCAGAGGCAGGTGGATCTCTGTGAGTTCAAGGTCAGCTTGGTGTCCAAAGTGAGTCCAAGCCAACAAAGACCAGATAGAAACACCCTGTCTGAAAAAAAAAGAAAAGAAAGAGAGAGAGAGAAAGAGAGAAAGAAAAAAGAAAGAGAGAGAGA
>NW_026586246.1:650-2013 GCF_907164565.1 Psammomys obesus
AAAAAAAAAAGAAAAGAAAGAGAGAGAGAGAAAGAGAGAAAGAAAAAAGAAAGAGAGAGAGAAAGAAAGAAAGAAAGAAAGAAAGAAAGAAAGAAAGAAAGAAAGAAAGAAAGAAAAAAAGAAAGGAAGAAAGAAAGACTCAGCTAAGTAGTAAGTCTAAGAAAGAAAGAAAGGAAAGAAAGAAAGAGAAAGAAAGAAAGAAAGAAAGAAAGAAAGAAAGAAAGAAAGAAAGAAAGAAAGAGAGAGAGAGATTCCAGCCTCCAGGGTTTTAGTTAACTCCAGATGCAGTCAAATTGACAAGCAAAAATAGCCATCACAAGGGCTGACCACTTTGTGTTAGGTGATCAGTTAGGGAGCTCATCCCTGATAGAGGCTAATTCTTCATCTAGGTGTGGGACTTTTTCAAAAATTTCCACTACCACATCAATATGTCCATGTTCTAGTCCTATTTATGCAGCCGTTTCTAGAACTGACACTTTCACAGCAGACTTCCTGGTATTCTGGCTCTTCCTAGATTTCTCACCCTCTTCCACAATGTCTCTAGAGCCAATGATGCAGGGGCTGGGATCTAGGTGTATCTGTTGGAGCGGGGATCCCCATGATCTGTTGGTTTTTGCAGTCTGTCCAGCTGTGATGTGCCTTCAGTGTCTCTTCTATGTTCTTGTAAATAAGCATTTTTTTGTTTGTTTTTATTAGACTTCAATCTAATGTTTTGTTTACTTTTATAGTTAATCAAATCAATGCTAAATTAATGGTGTTTCAAAAATTATCAAAAGAGGACTGGCAGGAAAAGAGTGTTTAGGACTATTTTATGTTACTTGCCAGTTTTTCTCATTGAGATATGCTTAGTATTCAGAGAGCCCAAGGAACCATATGAGTATGTTGAGACAGATGCCAACAAGTGTGTACTAATGATGAGAAAGAGGTTAAAATTACATGTAAATCATCCATTAAATCCTCGAATATGGCACTGGATTTGTCATCTGATGAAGATTTTTTATGTATGTAAAATTTTTTGAGTCCTGTAGCTAGAAATGTGGTTCAGATAAGGACTGCAAAAATTCCATGAATGAAAGTCAGGCCGTACACTTTCATTGATGCTGTAGATTTTTCGGGTAACTGGATTAAAATCAGTGATGTAACAGAAATTTCTTGTGGCAGACCAGATGGTGGAGATCCTCCCATTCCCTTAGTACATTTCTTTTCACCTAGAGTGATAGCCAAATCATGAAACAAACCTCTCAACCTTAGTTGAACAGGTTACTAGAAACCATTAAGCTTCTGCCTTAGAGAATCCTCAGGTGGGTGTGTGTGGGAGGAAGGTGTGGTTCATTTAAACGAAGGTGTGGCAAAGTTTTAGGGT
>NW_026586247.1:0-855 GCF_907164565.1 Psammomys obesus
TCAACCCACAGTTTCATGCATACCAGGAAAGCACTGCACTAACTGAGACACAACACCAGACACAAATCACAGAAAAAAATCTTATTGCATTTTCTAAAATTTCTCTTTAATTATTAATAGCCTTGGCACCCTTCCTCCTGTGGGATAGATTGTTCACTCTGCTACAGTTTGAATAATGGATTGTGAAGCTATCTACCTTGATTTTGGCAGGAAGGAAAGTGTGCCTGAAAGACCCCTGCTTCACTCTAAGTTAAACATAGCTAACGCCATTTTGTGAGACACCACTGTTTTGTAAAACTCTGAAGGCCAGATGAGAAACTGGAAAATTACTGAGAAATCCTAGCTGTGTCACCCACTTGGGATATCTGCGGTCAGGCTGCCCCAGTCAAGCTAAAAACAGTTTGTGTTAATCACCCTCATAGATATCTGTGAGACTGTTTCAGTTAAGATAGAGAAAAATAAAATAACAGGTGGCGGGCCACGTCAAGGGTCATCATAACCCCCTTGACCATCCAGTTCCTGGAATCTTGGTGCCCCTGCCAAACTTTGACGCAAATCGTGGTCTCATGTAAACGTACCAATCAGCCCCCTGTAACCATGCCCTCTCACTTCTATACCAGTGCTTCTGCTCTAAAACCCTATAAAAACCCCAGCTTCCCATCTAGGGAGCATGCAAAGTCATTTCGAGTGACTTTCGCCCCAAGTACTCGTGTATCAAAATAAAAGCCTCTTGCTGTTTGCATCCGAATGGCCTCGTTGTTCCTTGGGAGGGGGTCTCTCAGACGAAAGATACCCTCCGGGGATCTTTCATTTGGAGGCCCCAGCGAGATCTGAGACCCCCCCCACCCAGGGACC
>NW_026586247.1:955-1390 GCF_907164565.1 Psammomys obesus
CTTGGGAGGGGGTCTCTCAGACGAAAGATACCCTCCGGGGATCTTTCATTTGGAGGCCCCAGCGAGATCTGAGACCCCCCCACCCAGGGACCACCGACCCACCTTCGGGAGGTAAGCTGGCCAGCCGTCTTTTCTGTTGTATGTATCTGTCTTGTCTGTTGTGTGCTTCTGTGTCTGTTCTGTTTGCAATCTGAGACTTGATCAAGTCATCTGAATCAGGCGGAAAGTAAGAAGGGGTTGACGAACCCGGACTTCTGTTCCGCATCTCTGGAATACGTTCCAGGGTGTCTGCGAGGGTCTGAGTGGGTTCGAGTCCCACCGGCTCTCACCTGAGAGGGTCTGAGTGGGTTTGAGTCCCACCGGCTCTCACCTGAGAGGGTCTGAGTGTGTTCGAGTCCCACCGACTCTCATCTGAGTGGGGGCCAATTTGTTGGC
>NW_026586248.1:0-1608 GCF_907164565.1 Psammomys obesus
CTAGGTATATACCCAAAATTTGCTCAAGTACACAACAAGGACATTTGTTCAACCATGTTCGTAGCAGCTTTATTTGTAATAGCCAGAACTTGGAAACAACCCAGATGTCCATCAACGGAGGAATGGATACAGAAATTGTGGTATTTTTACACAATGGAATACTACTCAGCAATCAAAAAGGAGGAAATCATGAAATTTGCAGGCAAGTGGTGGGATCTAGAAAAGATCATTCTGAGTGAAGTATCCCAGAAAATAAATTTTTTATTAATTACAAATTATTCATTTTGTATTCCAGCTGTAGCCCCTCCCTCATCCCCTCCCAATCCCACCCACTGTCTTTCTTCACCTCCCTTGCCCCTCCCCCAGTCCACTGATAGGGGAGGTCCTCCTCTTCTGTCTAACCCTAGCCTATCAGGTCTCATCAGGACTGCTGTATTGTCTTTCTTTGTGGCCTGGTAAGGCTGTTTCTCCCTCAGGGGGATGTGATCAAAAAGCCAGCCACTGAGAGAGACAAACCCTCTTCCCCTTACTAGGAAACCAACCCACTTGGAGACTGAGTTGCCATGGGCTACATCTGTGCAGGGGTTCTAGGTTATCTCCATGCATGGTCCTTGTTTGGAGTATCAGTCTCAGAAACAACCTTTGGGCCAAGATTTTTGGTTCTGTTGCTCTCCTTGTGGAGCTTCTGTCCCCTCCAGGTCTTTCATCTCCCCTTCTTTCATAAGATTCCCTGCACTCTGCCCAATGTTTGGCTATGAGTCTCAGCATCTGTTTCGATACCCTGCTGGTGATTTTTATACAATCTGTAAAAGCATGTTTTGTTTCAGAAAATGAAGATGTGGTATTCTAGGCACCTCTTTTCAGTATAATAAACAATCAGAACACTTTCTTCTAAATATACTGTATTTAATAACTTCCTGTTCTATACTCATTCTTTCTAAGTTGCAATCTTCACTTTTTCCAAAATGTACTGACTGTTGTAATTATGGATGTGTAACTTTTAAATCGTTGTTAGTTCCTTATCTATATTATTGATGCTAATTAACACATGCTAGGGAAAAGAACATGGAAAGAAGAATGCCAGAGGAGAAACTTACCAATCAGAAGTATAAGGTTTTTTTTTTTTTTGAAGTATGTTTTCTTTTTTATTTTTTTTTATTTTTGTTTTTAGTTAAATTTTGTTAACTCTGTGTCCCAGCTGTATCCCGCTCCCTCATTCCCTCCCCAACCCCACACTCCATCCCTGGTCTCCTCCCTGCCCCTTTCCAAGTCCACTGATAGGGGAGGACCTCCTCCCCTTTCATCTGACCCTGTTTTATCAGGTATCTTCAGGGCTGGCTGCAAAGTCCTCCTCTGTGGCCTAACAGACTGCTCCTCCCCTGGAGGGGGGGGTGTCAAACAGCCTGCCCTTGAGATCCTGTTAGAAATAGTCCGTGTTCCCTTTACTTTGGAAAACTACTTGGTTACTGAGCTACCACAGGCCCACATCCGAGCAGAAGTTCTAGGTTATATCCATAGATGGTCCTTGGTTGAGTGTCAGTCTCAGAAAAGACCCTGTGCCCAGATATGTTTGGTCCTTGTAGAGCTCCTATCCTTTCCATATCATAC
>NW_026586248.1:1618-3226 GCF_907164565.1 Psammomys obesus
CTAGGTATATACCCAAAATTTGCTCAAGTACACAACAAGGACATTTGTTCAACCATGTTCGTAGCAGCTTTATTTGTAATAGCCAGAACTTGGAAACAACCCAGATGTCCATCAACGGAGGAATGGATACAGAAATTGTGGTATTTTTACACAATGGAATACTACTCAGCAATCAAAAAGGAGGAAATCATGAAATTTGCAGGCAAGTGGTGGGATCTAGAAAAGATCATTCTGAGTGAAGTATCCCAGAAAATAAATTTTTTATTAATTACAAATTATTCATTTTGTATTCCAGCTGTAGCCCCTCCCTCATCCCCTCCCAATCCCACCCACTGTCTTTCTTCACCTCCCTTGCCCCTCCCCCAGTCCACTGATAGGGGAGGTCCTCCTCTTCTGTCTAACCCTAGCCTATCAGGTCTCATCAGGACTGCTGTATTGTCTTTCTTTGTGGCCTGGTAAGGCTGTTTCTCCCTCAGGGGGATGTGATCAAAAAGCCAGCCACTGAGAGAGACAAACCCTCTTCCCCTTACTAGGAAACCAACCCACTTGGAGACTGAGTTGCCATGGGCTACATCTGTGCAGGGGTTCTAGGTTATCTCCATGCATGGTCCTTGTTTGGAGTATCAGTCTCAGAAACAACCTTTGGGCCAAGATTTTTGGTTCTGTTGCTCTCCTTGTGGAGCTTCTGTCCCCTCCAGGTCTTTCATCTCCCCTTCTTTCATAAGATTCCCTGCACTCTGCCCAATGTTTGGCTATGAGTCTCAGCATCTGTTTCGATACCCTGCTGGTGATTTTTATACAATCTGTAAAAGCATGTTTTGTTTCAGAAAATGAAGATGTGGTATTCTAGGCACCTCTTTTCAGTATAATAAAC
The DNA here is from genome assembly GCF_907164565.1 of Psammomys obesus. Lineage (NCBI taxonomy): Eukaryota > Metazoa > Chordata > Mammalia > Rodentia > Muridae > Psammomys > Psammomys obesus. The sequence goes on from NW_026586248.1 coordinate 2,493, forward strand.
AATCAGAACACTTTCTTCTAAATATACTGTATTTAATAACTTCCTGTTCTATACTCATTCTTTCTAAGTTGCAATCTTCACTTTTTCCAAAATGTACTGACTGTTGTAATTATGGATGTGTAACTTTTAAATCGTTGTTAGTTCCTTATCTATATTATTGATGCTAATTAACACATGCTAGGGAAAAGAACATGGAAAGAAGAATGCCAGAGGAGAAACTTACCAATCAGAAGTATAAGGTTTTTTTTTTTTTTGAAGTATGTTTTCTTTTTTATTTTTTTTTATTTTTGTTTTTAGTTAAATTTTGTTAACTCTGTGTCCCAGCTGTATCCCGCTCCCTCATTCCCTCCCCAACCCCACACTCCATCCCTGGTCTCCTCCCTGCCCCTTTCCAAGTCCACTGATAGGGGAGGACCTCCTCCCCTTTCATCTGACCCTGTTTTATCAGGTATCTTCAGGGCTGGCTGCAAAGTCCTCCTCTGTGGCCTAACAGACTGCTCCTCCCCTGGAGGGGGGGGTGTCAAACAGCCTGCCCTTGAGATCCTGTTAGAAATAGTCCGTGTTCCCTTTACTTTGGAAAACTACTTGGTTACTGAGCTACCACAGGCCCACATCCGAGCAGAAGTTCTAGGTTATATCCATAGATGGTCCTTGGTTGAGTGTCAGTCTCAGAAAAGACCCTGTGCCCAGATATGTTTGGTCCTTGTAGAGCTCCTATCCTTTCCATATCATAC
>NW_026586249.1:0-685 GCF_907164565.1 Psammomys obesus
GATAGATGATGGATAGATGATGGAGAGATGATGGACAGATGATGGAGAGATGATGGATAGATGATGATAGATGATGGATAGATGATGATAGATGATGGATAGATGATGGATAGATGATAGATGATGGACAGATGATGGACAGATGATGGACAGATGATAGATGATGGATAGATGATGGACAGATGATGGACAGATGATGGACAGATGATGGACAGATGATAGATGATAGATAGATGATGGACAGATGATGGATAGATGATGGATAGATGACAGATGAACTCGCGACCCTCCCCCCTCCACCCCGCCACACCCCCGCGATGACCGAGCCTGCGCCAGCGGCGATCCCGGTCTGGGCGTGCGGCCGGGACTCGAACCCGCGGCCTCGGGGCGGGAGGCCGGGACTCGAACCCGCGGCCTCGGGGCACGCTACCCGCGGGCCGCCCTCCCTCCCGGGACGGTGCACCGGGTCCGACAGGGTCCCCGCCCCCCACCAGGGTCAGCCCGGCTCCCGGGATCCCTACCAGGGCCCGACAGGGACTCGCTCCCAGCCGGAGAAGCCTCCGCGGGGCCGTCAGGCGGCGTCTTCCGGTCAGGCCGGAAGCCGGGAGCCCCGCGCAGGCGCCCTGGCGCCGCGGCTTCAGAGCCCGGAGTTCCGCGCGTGCGCACTCCGGCCGCCACCGCCGCC
>NW_026586249.1:695-1380 GCF_907164565.1 Psammomys obesus
GATAGATGATGGATAGATGATGGAGAGATGATGGACAGATGATGGAGAGATGATGGATAGATGATGATAGATGATGGATAGATGATGATAGATGATGGATAGATGATGGATAGATGATAGATGATGGACAGATGATGGACAGATGATGGACAGATGATAGATGATGGATAGATGATGGACAGATGATGGACAGATGATGGACAGATGATGGACAGATGATAGATGATAGATAGATGATGGACAGATGATGGATAGATGATGGATAGATGACAGATGAACTCGCGACCCTCCCCCCTCCACCCCGCCACACCCCCGCGATGACCGAGCCTGCGCCAGCGGCGATCCCGGTCTGGGCGTGCGGCCGGGACTCGAACCCGCGGCCTCGGGGCGGGAGGCCGGGACTCGAACCCGCGGCCTCGGGGCACGCTACCCGCGGGCCGCCCTCCCTCCCGGGACGGTGCACCGGGTCCGACAGGGTCCCCGCCCCCCACCAGGGTCAGCCCGGCTCCCGGGATCCCTACCAGGGCCCGACAGGGACTCGCTCCCAGCCGGAGAAGCCTCCGCGGGGCCGTCAGGCGGCGTCTTCCGGTCAGGCCGGAAGCCGGGAGCCCCGCGCAGGCGCCCTGGCGCCGCGGCTTCAGAGCCCGGAGTTCCGCGCGTGCGCACTCCGGCCGCCACCGCCGCC
>NW_026586250.1:0-535 GCF_907164565.1 Psammomys obesus
GGGGCGGCGGCTTCTGGGACTTTCTTCATCTATCGGGGCGCCGGGGCTCGCTCTAATCGTGTGTGTGTGTGCACACGGCTCTGGCTGCACGTGTGTGCACTCGCTCTAATCGTGTGTGTGTGTGCACACGGCTCTGGCTGCACGTGTGTGCACTCGCTCTAATCGTGTGTGTGTGCACACGGCTCTGGCTGCACGTGTGCACTCGCTCTAATCGTGTGTGTGTGCACACGGCTCTGGCTGCACGTGTGTGCACTCACTCTAATCGTGTATGCACTCGCTCTAATCACGGGTGTGCGCGGCTGTCTACACGCGCGTGCGCTCGCTCTAATCACGTGTGCACTGGGCTCTCGCTGCATGGGTGTGCGCTCGCTCTAATCGTGTGTGTGCACACGGCTCTGGCTGCACGTGTGTGCGCTCGCTCTAATCACATGTGCGAGGGGCTCTGGCTGCATGTGTGTGCGCTCGCCGGCAGGGGGCGCCGGGGCTCGCTATGGTCATGTGTGATCTCGCTCTAGTCACAGGCGTGATCTCGCTC
>NW_026586250.1:545-1080 GCF_907164565.1 Psammomys obesus
GGGGCGGCGGCTTCTGGGACTTTCTTCATCTATCGGGGCGCCGGGGCTCGCTCTAATCGTGTGTGTGTGTGCACACGGCTCTGGCTGCACGTGTGTGCACTCGCTCTAATCGTGTGTGTGTGTGCACACGGCTCTGGCTGCACGTGTGTGCACTCGCTCTAATCGTGTGTGTGTGCACACGGCTCTGGCTGCACGTGTGCACTCGCTCTAATCGTGTGTGTGTGCACACGGCTCTGGCTGCACGTGTGTGCACTCACTCTAATCGTGTATGCACTCGCTCTAATCACGGGTGTGCGCGGCTGTCTACACGCGCGTGCGCTCGCTCTAATCACGTGTGCACTGGGCTCTCGCTGCATGGGTGTGCGCTCGCTCTAATCGTGTGTGTGCACACGGCTCTGGCTGCACGTGTGTGCGCTCGCTCTAATCACATGTGCGAGGGGCTCTGGCTGCATGTGTGTGCGCTCGCCGGCAGGGGGCGCCGGGGCTCGCTATGGTCATGTGTGATCTCGCTCTAGTCACAGGCGTGATCTCGCTC
>NW_026586251.1:0-475 GCF_907164565.1 Psammomys obesus
AAAAGAAAAATAAAATAAAAATAAAAAAATTAAATAATAAAAAAAAATGGATAGTAGTGCTAATATAAAGAGGTAACATGAAATAATGAATTAAAGAAATAAATCCCTATGATAGTGGATTAAATATTGATTTCCTAGATATGCTACTAGAAGCCAAAAACTAAAAGCAGAAAAAAAATCAGGATAAATCAAACTTTTAGAACACTTTTATTTCCAAAGCATCATGTAGAAAATGAGCAACAACCAAGACTCAAACCTTTAATCCCAGCAGTTGGGAGGCAGAGGTAGGCAGACCTCTATGAGTCTGAGTCCAGCCTGGTCTACAAAGAGAGTCTCAGGACAGCCAAGGCTACACATAGAAACTCTGTCTCAAAGAAAGAAGAAAGAAAAAGAAAGAAAGAGCGAGAGAGGGAGAAAGAAAGAGAGAGAGAAAGAAAGAAAGAAAGAAAGAAAGAAAGAAAGAAAGAAAGAAAGA
>NW_026586251.1:485-22600 GCF_907164565.1 Psammomys obesus
AGAAAGAAAGAAAGAAAGAAAGAAAGAAAGAAAGAAAGAAAGAAAGAAAGAAAGAAAGAAAGAAAGAAAGAAAGAAAGAAAGAGAAAGAAAGAAAGGGAGCAAGAAATACAACAACAGAACAGAGGAGAAAAAGCTTATGAAATCAGTCAAGAGAGACTCATTCAATTTGAAAATGAGCAACAGGATTTCCTTTGTAATTTCTCTAAAGAAGATAAATAAGTGTCCACTGTGCCCATGGAAAGAAAAGCTATTTCATTCATTACTCACTGGGAACTGTAAATCATTGTCACAATGAGATAACATTTCACAAAACTAGGATAACTATGTTTAAAAAATACAAACCAATAAAATTGTAAGCAAGAAGATGAGGGAACATGGACCTTCACACAACACAACTCTTTTAGATAATAATTTGGAGAAGCCTGAACGTTAATTTACTCTATGAACCAGCATCTCTATTAAAGCATACAGAAACAAATCTAACGAATAAGAACTACACAAATACTATGTGAAACCTTGCTACAAACAAACCATCAATCAAAAGAAATGAAGCTCTTATACACACTACCTTGAAAACAATAATCTGCATTGTATGATTTCATTTATACAAAGTAACCAAATGTGTAAAGACACAGGGTCTGGTGTTCTCCAAGATCTTTAGTTTAGAAACGTGGTAACTGACTGTCAACAGATATTTTCATGGGAGGTAGGTACCAGAAAAGAGACTGCAGTGATAATTTTAAATTCCATGAATTTACCAAACAACTGAATTGTATATTTGAAGTGGATGTGCATTAAAACATCTGAATAAAAGCTTTCAAAACAAATTTTAAACTAATGCTTAATGCATGGTTATTAATTTCCTCATAGTATGCTATTTATATTAGTTTTATTTTACCCATGTTAGTCACAGTTTTCTCCCTAAAAAAAAAAAATACCTGAGATAACAATTAAGTTTATTTCATATACACTTTGCTTAGATCCTAGAGCCATATATAGTATATTGAGTACTGATTTAATGATGAATAAATGCTTAGAGCTTCATTGAACGACTAATGACTAAATATAAGTTCCTTTTTATTTTATGGTATTTTCCAGGGACTAAGAAATAGATTTATTTGCAATTTAAAAAAAATCAGTGAAAATTATAATTCCCTATTAAATATAGTATGATTTGGAAAATCTATGTAATCTTTTACTTCTGATTATATCAATGTTTTATTGTAGCCTGGTGAACTACTTGAAATGAGTGTTTTTTTTCTTAGAGTGTAGAGATCATTGTGGGTTTATTTGTTTAGGACATTCAATAGGGACGAGCTGAAGAAAAATGACATTCACTTTACTTCCAAAACTCCCTCAAAATTTTTATATGCACAGTAGCCCAAGTCCTACAGTTTAAAAAAATGTAGATGATGTTCCTTTAGTACTTAGTAAGAGCTTTCTCTGCATAAGCTTTTCTGGCTCAGTAGATGCTGACTGAGGATAAATACCTCTTGCTTGCAGGAAAATCGTTAGGCACAGGTACACATAAGTAATTAGAAAAAAAGGTGTTCATGGTTTAAAAAAATCCCCATGCTCCTGTTTGTAATCTGAATCACCTGGAATTTATATTGGAAACTAGAACCTTAATCTTACACACAAAGAAATGCTTGTGGCTTCTAGCCTTCCAGGGAAACCAAAGGTAGGAAAATGAGGACTATTGGTCAGAAATGCATAATAGATAACCATCCATGTTGCCTAATTTAAGCATTAGTTAGACCTTATCCCTTAAAACTATCTCCATCTCTGGCTTCTTCAGGTCTGAGGCACTAGATTACTCCAAAGAAAACAACCGTGAAGGAGTAATGTGGTTAATAATTTTCCATGTTCAATGAAGTATAAAATTTAATAGATCTATCTTTTGAATGAATAAACTGAGGTATAAGAGAGCTTGTAAAAGAATCCATGGCTAATTAGTTAACAAATGGGAGGAATAACATTCAAATTCAGGTATTATGCCCTGGTTCTTATGCTGATAATATAGAATCTTCCGTATTATATAATGGTTATTGCTTTCTTTCAGTCCAAATGAAGGAAGAGTTGATTCTCCTATACTTTTCAAACTGGTAAGAATAGGAAATGGCAACTTCTTTGATACACCTCTAGGTAGAGTCTTTCAGAGGCCCTCTGTGGTAGGCTCCTGTCCTGTTACTTGTTTTCTCCTACCTCCAATGTCAATCCCACTTCCCTTTCTAAGTAAGGATTAAGTCTCTTACTTAGGGTCTTCCTTGTTTATCTTTTTGAGGACTATAGGTTTTAGTATGTTTATTCTATATTATATGTCTAATATCCACTTACAAGTGAGTATGAGTGTCTTTCTGCTTTCGGGTTACTTCACTTAGGATGAGCTTTTCTAGTTCCCAACATTGGCCTACAAATTTCACTATTTCCTTGTTTTAAATAGCTGAGTCGTATTCCATAGTGCAAATGTTACACATTTTCATTATCTATTCTTTCGTTGAGGGATAGGTTGTTTCCTGTTTCTAGCTATTACAAATAAAACTGCTACAAACAAGCAGATATCATTAGGGTATGGTGGAATGTCTTTTAGGTCTATGCCCAGGAGAGGTATAGCTGGATCTTAAGGTAGAATTATTCCTAATTGTCTGAGAAAGCCCATATTGATTTTTGACGTTGTTGGACATGTTTGCATTCCCACCTGCAATGGAGTTTCTCCTTGCTCCACATTTTTGCCAGCATGTGTTGTCACTTGAGTTTTTTGATCTTAACCATTATGAGGGGTGTAATATGGAATCTCAGAATCAGTTTGATTTACATTCCGTTAATAGCTAAGGACATTGAACATTTCCTTTCTTTTTTAATTTTAATTTTTTTATTAATTACAGTTTATTCACTTTATATCCCAGCTATAGCCCCCTCCTACATTCCCTCCCAATTCCACTAACCCTCCCTCATCTCCTCCCATGCTCCTCTCCAAGTCCACTCTAAGGGAGGTCCTCCTCCCCTTCCATCTGACCTGAGCCTATCAGGTCTCATCAGGACTGATTGAATTGTCTTCCTCTGTGGGCAGGTAAGGCTGGTCCCCTCTCAGGGGAGGTGATCAAACAGCCAGCCACTGAGTTCATGTCACAGACAGTCCCTGTTCCCCTTATTGGGGTACCCACTTGGATACTGAGCTGCCGTTGTCTACATCTGTGCAGGGGTTATAGGTTATCTCCATGCATGGTCCTTGGTTTGAATATCAGTCTCAGAAAACACCCCTGGGCCCAGATATTTTGGTTCTGTTGCTCTCCTTGTGGAGCTCCTGTCCACTCCAGGTCTTTTTATCTCCCCCTTATTTCACAAGATTCCCTGAACTCTGCCCAAAGTTTGGCTATGGATCTCAGCATCTGCTTTGATATACTGCTGGGTATAGTCTTCTAGGGGCTCTCTGTGATAGGCTCCTGTCCTGTTCCTGTTTTCTCCCTCTTCGATGACTGTCCCATTTGCTTTAAGTGGTTCTCAGCCATTCAAGATTTCTATGTTGAGAGTTCACAACTTTATGAGTGGAGAATCCCTATCTACTAAATATCCTATAGTTTGAAGATGCTTTAAAAACTATATTAGCATGCCTTGCTTTTTGACTCTTCTTTTTCAGAATAGTCTAGTATAGTTTAGGCAGACATCTGACCATGAACTTGAGGAAAGCAAGAAAGTCTGATACATGAAAGGCTTTGGAGGGAAGAAAAGGAAGAGGTAAATGTTGTAATTATGTTTTACCTCTAAACAAACAAAAAAGCTAATTAATTAAAATTAACATTTAAGTGCCTGGTCATTTTTAGAAAGACTGTGCTGACTGACCCTGTAGAGAAAAAAGTAAACTTAGGATTCCTAAGAATCTTTATTTGGCAAATCATTTGTATTGAGATTCCTATAATGAAATACCTTAGGCTGCTTAGTTTATAGACAATAGAAATGTACTTCTCACAGATCAGTATGCTGGACGATACAACATAAAGGCAACAGAAGATTCTATCTACCTGCTTCTTGATGACTTCTACATATTCTCACAGTATAAAAAGACAAAAGCTTCCAGTCTCCTCAGTTCAGTTTTTCAGAAGTACTAAGTCCACTTATAAGAGCAGAGCCCTTATGATCAAGTCACACTGTAAAATCCCTATGGAAATTGTGTTTCAACATACAAAGTTTGGAAAGACACAAACATACAATAGCAGGAAGTTAATTACAAAATTCAGACTACAGAACAGGTCTACTTCAGTCTACTAAATCTCATGTTTTCTTCAGCACAAAAGTTCAGTTATAGATAAAGTTATGATTTGTGAAAATATAGAATTTATACCAGCTTTATGCTAAAAATGATAACATTTTCTATTTGTTGATGTTTATAAGTTAAATGTAAATTCAAAAATTTTCAGAATAAGAGCTCCAAGACCACGATGACCAGCCTGCACCATATCTGAGAGGCAGAAGATTCGAAAATCTGAAACTGGTGAGTGGAGGGGAACTGAAGCCAGAATATTGATGTTGAGGCTTCCTAGGCTGGAGGGGACAACCTTTGAGCTGGGACAGTTTGGATCCAGGCACAGGGCTCCCTGGTCTGCTGGTACTTCAGCAGCTGCCACTGCCCTAAGCAGGAGACCTCCCTGCTTGGTGACTGAGACTGCAGAAGCAGCTGCTGTACTGGCCTCCCAGCTCCTTGGGTGAGACAGTGGAGGAAGCAGCAGTAGGGCCTCCCTGCTTGAGTACAGGAATCCCTTTTTGGCTCTTGCAGAGAGCAGCTGCTGAGCTTTCATGCAAGAAGCTTTCAAGCAAGAGCTTCCATGCACCTTGACTGAGATGGCAGAGGCAGCCTCAACTACAGGACTTCCTGCATGGGGGCCAAACAGCAGACACCACTGACAGATCTCCTACACTTTCTTTTGCAAAAGTGGAGAACCAAGGGGAAGCTTGTGCTTTCTGCATAGGTCTGAGCGTGTGTGAGCTCACCTAAAAGCCAGTGCATGCAGAGCCCCAGATCCAGGGTTCCTCTACACTAGTAGCCAGATGGCAGATCCCTCTCATCCACACCCCCAACTGTGGGTAGCATAGGGATCCCTTGGACAACATTTTCAACATTGAAGACCCTGTTCTGTGGGTCTCTGAGTGGAGTATAGGCAAATAATTATTGGAGCCAAGATGGTGAAACCCAGACAGATCTGAACACTTGAAACACAACACCAACAAAGGCCTGTGGGCCACTGAGCCATTCATAGTACTTGTGCATGCACACTGTGCTTGCGAAGTGCCTCAGTACCACCACCTGCACTTAAGCTCCAGCCTTGCAGGCAACTACATACTCAAGAACTTTGTCCTTCAAGGCACCCTTTCACATACAATCCTGTGCTTGCACAAATGGGCCTGCAAACTTCCTCCCTTAACTACAACTGAGAAATGAACACCCACTTTCGACTGCTGAACCTCTCTCATCTTTCTGGAGACTACTCCAGAATCTAGAGACAGATGGACCAGATCTGAAGAACAGACTACAGGAAAAGACAGCAAAGGTTACAGATGGCTAGATGTTGGCCTAAAAGACATCTAACGGGGAATACCCTTACCAGGCCACAGAGGAAGACAATGCAGCCAGTTCTGATGCAACTTAATAGCCTAGGGTTAAATGGAATGTGAGGAGGACCTCCCCTATCAGTGGATAGGGGGAGGAGCATGGGAGGAGGTGAGAAGGGGATGGTGATATTGGGAGAGGATGAGGAAGGAGACTACAGCTGAGATACAAAGTGAATAAACTATAATTAATAAAAAATAAATTAATTAATTTTAAAAAGAACACATCAAACAAAATCAGGATATCACGGCATCACCATCAACTCCAAAAATCAAGGACTACTTTAATTCATGGGAAACATATGAAAAGGATCTCAAATATATGCTTATTGAATTATTAGAGGCACATAAAGAGAAAGCAAACAAAGCTCTTTAAGAAATAGAGGAAACTACAGCCAAACAAATAGAGGAACATGTGGAAGTACAAATAGAGGTACACAGAGAGAAAAAAAACAACAACAAAATATAGAGGCCATCATGGAAAGACAGAAATCCACGTTCAAACAGATAAAGGAAATGGTACAAGACATGAAAACAGAATTAGAATCAATAAAACACACACACACAAAATACAAACACACAAACAGACAAAACAGGTAAGCATCACCAACAGAATATAAGAGATGGAAGAGAGAATCTCAGGCACAGAAGATACAATTGCAGAAATTGATACATCTCTCACAAAAAAAAATAAATAAATCGGAAAAGATTCAAACACAGAACATCCAAGAAATCAAGGACTCCATCAAAAGATGACATCTAAGCATGCTGGAGAGGTGGAGAAAGGGGAACCCTCCTCCTCTGCTGGTGGGAATGTAAACTTGTACAACCACTCTGGAAATCAAACTGTTGCATTCTCAGGCAACTAGGAATAGCACTTCCTCAAGATCCAGCCATACAACTCCTAGGCATATATCCAAAAGAGACTCAAGTACACAATAAGCACATTTGCTCAACCATGTTTGTAGCAGACTTATTTGTAATAGTCAAAAGCTGGAAACAACCCAGATGCCCCTCAACTGAAGAATGGATACAGAAATTGTGGTACATCTACACAATGGAATATTACTCAGCAATGAAAAATAAAGAAATCATGAAATTTTCAGGTAAATAGTGGGATCTGGAAAGGATCATCCTGAGTTAACTGTCCCAGAAGTAGAAAGACACACAAGGTATATACTCACTCATATAGACATATAATATAGGATAAACCTACTAAATTCTGTACCTCTAAAGAAACTAATCAAAAGGGAGGATCCTAACTAAAATGCTCAATCCCCATCCTAAAAGGCAATGAGGATGGACATCAGGAGAAAAAGAAAACAGGAAACAAGTTAGGAATCTGCCAAAGAAGGCCTCTGAAAGCCTCTGCCCTGCAGACTATCAAAGCAGATGCTGAGACTTATGGCCCACTGTTGGGCAGAGTGCATGGAATCTTATGAAAGAAGTGGGAAATAGTAAGATCTGGAGAGGACAGGAGCTCCACAAGGAGAGCAACAGAATCAGAAAATTTGAACACAGGGGTCTTTCCAGAGACTCATATCCAACCAAGTACCATGCATGGAGATAACCTAGAACCCCTGCACAGATGTAGCCCATGGCAGTTCAGTGTCCAAGTGGGTTATGTAGTCATGGGAAGAGGGACTGCCTCTAACATAAACTGATTGGCATGCTCTTTGATCACCTCCCCCTGAGTGGAGAGCAGCCTTACCAGGCAACAGAGGAAGACAATGCAGCCACTCCTGATGAGATCCGATAGACTAAGATCTGAAGGAAGGAGAGGGGGACCTCCCCTATCAGTGGACTTGGGGAGGGGCATGCATGAAGAAGAGGGGGAAGGTAGGATTAGGAGGGGAGGAGGGTGGGGCTTATGGGGGGATACAAAGTGAATAAAGTGTAATTAATAAAAATTAAAAAAAATAGGTAAATAATAGACAAAAAAGAGGATTCCAGGCTCCAAGGTCCAGAATATATTTTCAAGAAAACAGTAGTTGAAAAATTTCCCAACTTAAAGAAAGAGATGTCCATAAACATGCAAGAGACCTACAGAACACCAAATAGACTAAACCAGAAAAGAAACTCTTCATGTTTAATAATAGTCAAATCACTAAACTTACAGAACAAAAAGAATATATTAAAAGCAGCAAGGCAAAAAGGTCAAGTAACATATAAAGGTAGACCTATCAGGATCACACCAGACTTATCAAAAGAAATTATATGAGCTAGAATGGCCTGGGCAGATGTCATGTAGACTCTAAGAGACCACAGACGTCAACTCAGAATATTATACACAGCAAAACTTTCAGTCAACACAGATGCAGATAATAAAATATTTCTGGATAAAACTGAACTTAATATCTACACAGCAACCCAGCCCTACAAACAATACTAGAAGGAAAACTCCAATCCAACATATTCAGCTACACCCAAGAAAACACAGGATATAGATAACTTCATAACAAAAAAATAAAAGAATTTTGGTTCTGTAAAATCTGAGCACAGGGGTCTTTCCTGAGACTGATACTCCAAGCATGGAGATAACCTAATACCCCTGCACAGATGTAGCCCATGACAGTTCAGTATCCAAGTGGGTTCCATTGTAATAGGAACAGGGACTGCCTCTGACATGAACTGATTGGCCTGCTCTTTAATTACCTCCTCTTGAGTGGGAAACAACATTACCAGGCCACAGAAGAAGACAGTGCAACCACTCCTGATGAGACCTAATTGACTAGGATCAGAAGGAAGGAAAAGAAGACCTCCCCTATCAGTGGACTTGGGGAAGGGCATGCATGCAGAGGGTGAAGCAAGGAATGGATTGGGACAGGAGGAGGGAGGGAACCACAGGGGCGGATACAAAATGAATAAAGTGTAATTAATAAAGAATAAAAAAGAAAAGAAAAGAAAACAAGCATAGGAGCACAGTAACACTACCAACTCCATAATCAAAGGAATTAACATTCATTGTCACTATTATCTATCAACATCAACAAATTCATCTCTCCCATAAAAAGATACAAACAAACAGAATTGTTACTGAAAGAGGATTGAATATTCTGCTGCATCCAAGAAACACACCTCTGCAAGAAAGATAAACACTACTTCAGAGAAAAACACTAGAAAAGACATTTCAAGCACAAGGGACCCAGAACACAACCTGGAGTAGCCATCTGAATATCTAATGAAACAGACTTTCAACCAAAATTAGTCCAAAAAGATGAAGAAGGACCCTTCATAATCCTCAAAAAATAATTCTACCAGGAGGACATCACAATCCTGAACATCTATGCACAAAATACAAGAGCAATGTCCTTTGTAAATGAAACATTATTAAACCTAAAATCACACATAGATTCTAATACCTTAATAGTGGGAGACTTCAACACTCCACTCTCAACAAGGGAAAGACCATCTAGACAGAAACTAAATCAGGAAATAATGACACTTACAGAGGCCCTAAATCAAATGGACCTAATAGATGTCTACAGAACTGTTCACCAAAACTCAAAAGAGTATACGTTCTTCTCAGCACCTCACAGAACCTTCTCAAAAACTGACCATAGAGTCAGACACAAAGCAAGCCTCAACAGATACAAGAAGACTGAAATAAGCTCTTGTATCCTATCAAACTACCATGGCCTAAAACTAGACTTCAACAACAACAGAAATAACAAAAGCCTACACACACATGAAACTAAACAACACTCTATTCAATGACAGCTGGGTCAGAGAAGAAATAAAAAAAAAATTAGAGACTTGAATGAAAATGAAGTCAAAACTAACATAAATTTATAGGAGACAGCAAAAGCAGTGCTAAAAAGAAAATTCATACCACTAAGTACCTTGGGAAAGATTAGAGACTTCCCAAACAATATAATTGCACACCTAAAAGCCCTCGGGGGAAAAAAGAAGCAGAAACCCAGGAAAAGTACATGACTGGAAGTAATCAAAATCAAAGCTGAAATCAATAAATTAGAAAAGAAGAAAACAATTCAAAGAATCAATGAAACCAAGATATGGTTCTTTGAGAAAATCAACAAGATAGATCAACCCTTACCCAAACTTACAAAAAGGCAGAGAGAAACTAGCCAAATCAGCAAAATCAGAAAGTAAAAGTAGGACATAGCAACAGACGTTGAGGAAATCCAAACAATCATTAGGTCTTACTACAAAAACCAATATGACACAAAGTTTGAAAATCTAAATGAAATACAAAATTTTCTTGATAGATTACATTTACCAAAATTAAATCGAAATCAGGTAAATAGATTAAATAGTCATATATCCCAAAAGGAAATAGAAGCAGTCATCAAAATCTCCCCTCCAAAAATAGCCAAGGGCTAGATGATTTCAGCATAAAATTCTACCAGACATTCAAAGAAGAGCTAACTCCAATACTCTTCTTCAAACTGTTCCACAAAATAGGAACAGAAGGCACATTACCAAATTCACTATATGAGGCCACAGCTGCCACAATACCTAAATCACAAAAACACCCAACAAAAAAAGAGAACTTCAGAACTAACTCTCATATGAACATTGATGCAAATTTGCTCAATAAAATACTTGTAAACTGAATCCAAAAACACTTAAAAGACATCAACCATCATGACAAAAAAGGCCTCATCCCAGGCATGCAGGGGTGGTTCACTATATGAAAATCCATCAATATAATCCACCATATAGGTACAAGCACTTTGGAAGTCAATCTGGCGCTTTCTCAGACAACTAGGAGTAGTGCTACCTCAAGACCCAGCTATACCACTCCTAGGTATATACCCAAAATTTGCTCAAGTACACAAGGACATTTGTTCAACCATGTTTGTAGCAGCTTTATTTGTAATAGCCAGAACTTGGAAACAACCCAGATGTCCATCAACAAAGGAATGGATACAGAAATTGTGGTATTTTTACACAATGGAATACTACTCAGCAATCAAAAAGGAGGAAAACATGAAATTTGCAGGCAAGTGGTGAGATCTAGAAAAGATTATTCTGAGTGAAGTATCCCAGAAAGAGAAAGACAAACATGGTATATACTCGCTTATATAGACCTACAAGATATGATAAACATAATGAAATCTACACACCTAAAGAAGATAATCAAGAAAGAGGACACAGGCAAAGATGATCAATCCTCATTTAGAAAGACAAATGGGATGTGCATTGAACGTATGACAGGAGTCTACCACAAAAGGCATCTGAAAGACTCTACCTAGCAGTGTTTCAAAGTGTTTCTAAGACTCATAACCAAACCCTCGCGCAGAGTGCAGGGAATCATATGAAAGAAGGGGAGTTAGTATGATATGGAAAGGATAGGAGCTCTACAAGGACCAAATATATCCAGGCACAGGGTCTTTTCTGAGACTGACACTCAACCAAGGACCATCTATGGATATAACCTAGAACTTCGGCTCGGATGTGGCCCGTGGTAGCTCAGTAACCAAGTAGTTTTCCAAAATAAGGGGAACACGGACTATTTCTAACAGGATCTCAAGGGCAGGCTTTTTGACCCCCACCCCATTGGAGGAGCAGTCCTTTTAGGCCACAGAGGAGGACTTTGCAGCCAGCCTTGAAGATACCTGATAAAACAGGGTCAAATGAAAGGGGAGGAGGTCCTCCCCTATCAGTGGACTTGGAAAGGGGCAGGGAGGAGACCAGGGAGGGAGTGTGGAGTTGGGGAGGGAATGTGGGAGTGGGATACAGCTGGGACACAGAGTTAACAAAATGTAACTAAAAAGAAAAATAAAATTTAAAAAAAATAATCCACCATATAAACCAACTGAAAGAGAAAAATCACATGATCATCTCTTTAGATGCAGAAAAAGCATTTGACAAAATCCAACATGCATTCATATTTAAAGTCTTGGAGAGATCAGGGATACAAGGCACATACCTAAACATAGTAAAGGCAATATACAGCAAGCCTATAGCCAATATCAAGCTAAGCAGAGAGGAACTCAAATCAATCCCACTGAAATCAGAGACAAGGCAAGGCTGCCCACTCTCTCCTTATCTCTTTAACATAATACTTGAATTCCAATCTAAAGCAATTAGAAAATTAAAGGATCAAGGGATTAAAGGTAGAAAAGGAAAAAATCATATATGAAAGTATATATGAGTAACCCCAAAAATTCAAACTATGGATTCCTTCAGCTGATAAACACCTTCAGCAAAGTGGCTGGATACAACAATAAAAATCAGTATCCCTCCTGTATACAAAAGACAAAAGGGCTGAGAAATAAATTAGGGAAAAAACATCCTTCACTATACCTACAAATAACATCATGTACCACGGTGTGACTCTAACCAAGCAAATGAAAGACCTGTTTGAAAAACAAACTTCAAGTCTCTGAAGAATGAAATTATAAAATTAAAGTAGATCTCAGAAGATGGAAAGATCTCCCACGCTCATAGTTCAATAGGAAATAAAATAGTGAAAGTGGTCATCTTGCCAAAAGCAATCTATAGATTCAGTGCAATTTCCATCAAAATTCCAACACAGTTCTTTACAGACCTTGAAAGAAAAATTCTTAATTTCATGTGAAAAAAACAAAAAACCCAGAATAGCAAAACAATCCTGTAGGTATCTTCATCCCTGATCTCAAGCTGTACTACAGAGCAACAGTAGTAAAAACTGCATGGTACTGGCAAAGAAACAGATTGGTGGATAAATGGAAATGAAGAGAAGTTCTAGAAATAAACCCATACAGCCACAGATACTGAATTTTGACAAGGAAACCAAAACCATAAAATGGAAAAAAGATAGAATCTTCAATAAATATTTTTGGTATAACTGGATGGCTGCATGTAGAAAAATGCAAATAGATCCACACTTATCACCATGCACAAAACTAAAGTCCAAGTGGATCAAAGACCTCAAAATAAAACCAGACACACTAAACCTGTTAGAAGAAAAAGTGGAGAAGAGCCTTGAAATCATTGGCACAGGAGACAACTTCCTGAACAGAACACCAACAGCACAGGCTCTAAGATCAACAATCAATAAATGGGACCTCATAAAACAGAAAAGCTTCTGTAAAGTAAAGGACACTGTCTTCAGAACAAAATGACAGACTACAGACTGGGAAAGGATCTTCATCAACCCTATATCTGACAGAGGGCTAATATGCAAAATATATAAAGAACTCAAGAAGTTAAACAGCAACAAATCAAGTAATGCAATTAAAAAATGGTGTACAGAGGTAAACAGAATTCTCATTAGAAGAATATCGAATGGCAGAGAAACAAAAAATGTTCAGTGTCCTCAGTCATCAGGGCAAATGCAAATCAAAACAGCCTTGAGATTTCACCCTACACCCATCAGAATGGCTAAGATAAAAAACTCAAGTGACAACACAATCTCCAGGGCATATAGAGAAAGGAGACCCCTTTTCCATTGCTGGTGAGTATTTAAACTTGTACAATCAGTTTGGAAATCAATCTGGCACTTTCTCAGATAATTAGGAACAGTGTTTCCTTAAGATCCAGTTACAGTACTCCCAGACATATATTCAAATTATGTGCAAGTACACAACAAGGACTTTTGCTCAAACATGTATGTAGCAGCTTTCTTCATAATAGCCAGCATCTGGAAACAACACAGATGTCCTTCTATGGATGAATGGATACAGAAATTGTGGTACATTTACACAATAGAATACTACTCAGCAATTAAAAACAAGGAAATCATGAAATTTGTAGTCAAATGGTGGGATCTAGAAAAGATCATCTTGAGTGAGTTAACCCAGAAACAGAAAGACATACATGGTATAATACTCACTCATAAGTGGATATTAACTACATAATATAGGATAAACGTACTAAAATCTATACTCTTAAAGAAGCTAAACAATAAGGAAGACCCAAGTAAAGTTGCTCAATCCTCTCTCAGAAGGCAAATGTGATATAGATAGGAAGAAGGATAAGCAAGAAGGAGGACCCTGGGTAAGATCATCAATCCTCACTCAAAAGGCAAAATGGATGGACATTGGAAGAAGGATAAAAGAGGGGACAGGACAGGAGCCTACCACAGAGGGCCTCTGATGGACTCTACCCAAAAGAGCACATGTGAGACTTATAGCCAAATTTGAGCAGATTGTAGGGAATTTTACGAAATAAGTGGGAGATAGAAAGATCTGGAGAGAAGAGTAGCTCCACAAGGAAACCAACAGAATCAAAAATATCTGAGCCTAGGGTTCTTTGTAAATGCAGATATTCTAACCAAGAAGCATTCATTGAGATAACCTAGACCCCTTGCTCAGATGTAGCCCATGTCAGCTCAGTCTCCAAGTGGTTTCTCTAGTAATGGGAACAGGGACTGTCTCTGACATGAGCTCAGTGACTGGCTCTTTTATCACCTCCCCTTGTAGGGAGTGCAGTCTTACCAAGCAAGAGAGGAATACAATGCAGCAAGTTCTGATGAGACCTGATAGGCTAGGGTCAGATGGAAGATGATTAGGAAGGCCCCTATCAGTGGACTGAGGGTGGGCATGGCAGGAGAAGAGGAAGGAAGGGTAGGATTGGCAGGGGAGGAAGGAGGGGGTTTCAGCTGGGATACAAAGTAGATAATTTGTAATAATAAAAAAATTTAAAAAGTTTCAGAATAAACATGGAATTATGAGGCCAGTAGATTAAAATTTTTGCTGCCAATTATTTAAGTCGGCTTTTGGTTCAATTTTTTATTAGCTGATTTAATGGAGAATATTCTAACAAAGTAACTGTTGCCAGTTATTTTTGCTTATCCTATAGCAAGCACTGAGAACATTATAGGCATAATGAGTGATTTCTAAATATACTTCCCTGTTCTGTATCAACCTACCCAGAATCCTGTGTTGCTTTTATGTTGGATCTTCCAGCATACTGATCTGAGAGAAGTACATTTCTATTGGTTATAAACTAAGCAGCCTAAAGTATTTCAGTATAGGAGTCCTAATGTAAATGATTTTTCCAATTAAACATTCTTAGGAATCCCAAGCTTATTGTTTTCTCTACATGGTCAGTCAGCAAAGTCTTTCTTTCTTTTAACTTTTATTAATTGCACTTTCCAGATCCCACCATTTACCTGAAAATTTCATGATTTTATTTTTCATTGCTGAGTAATATTCTATTGTGTAGATGTACCACAATTTCTGCATCCCATTTTTAATTTATTTATTTTTATTTTATATGCATTGGTCTTTTGACTGCATGTACATGTGTGTGTGTGTGTGGAGGGGGTCAGATACCCTGGACCAGGAGCGACAGACAGCTAGGAGTTGCCTTGTGGTTGCTGGGAATTGAATTTAGGTCCTCTGGAAGAACAGCTAGTGCACTTAACAACTGAGCCATCTCTCCAGCCCCAGAAAAGTCTTTCCAAAACTGTCTAGACATTTTTTTTTCATTCTGTTTGTTTTTTTTTCTTTCTTTTTTTTAATTTTTCTATTAATTACACTTTATTCATTTTGTATCCCCCCATAAGTCCCTCCCTCCTCCCCTCCCGATACCACCCTCCCTCCCCTTTCTGCATGCATGTCACTCCCCAAGTCCACTGATAGGGGAGGTTCTCCTCTTCTTTCTGATCTTAGTCTATCAGTTCTCATCAAAAGTGGCTGCATTGTCCTCTACTGTGGCCTGATAAGGCTGCTCCCCCCTCAGGGGGAAGTGATCAACGAGCAGGCCAATCAGATTATGTCAGAGGCAGTCCCTCTTCCCATTACTATGTAACCCACTTGGAAACTGAACTGCCATGGGCTACACCTGTGCAGGGGTTCCAGGTCATCTCCACGAATAGTCCTTGGTTGGAGTATGATTTTCTGGGAAGTTCCCTGTGTTCAAATTATCTTGTTCTGTTGCTCTCCTTGTGGAGTTCCTGTCCCCTCCAGCTCTTACTATTTCCCACTTCTTACATAAAATTCCATTCACTCTGCCCATCAGTTGGCCATCAGGTTCAGCATCTGCTTTGACAGTCTATACTGCAGAAGCTTTCAGAGGCCCTCTGTGGCAGGTTCCAAGGTTGTTTCCTGTTTTCTTCTGGCTTTCAGAGGCCCTCTGTGGCAGGTTCCAAGGTTGTTTCCTATTTTTTTTTTCTTCTGATGTCCATCCTCTTTGCCTTTCAGGATGGGGATTGAACATTTTAGTTATGGTCCTCTCTTTTATTTAGTTTGTTTAGCTGTACAGATTTTAGTGGGTTAATTTATATTGTATGTTTATATGAGTGAGTATATACCATGTGTGTCTTTTTGCTTCTGGGACAACTCACTCAGGATGATCCTTTCCAGGTCCCACCATTTACCTGCAAATTTCATGATTTCCTTATTTTTCATTGCTGAGTAATACTCCATTGTATAGATGTACCACAGTTTCTGCATCCATTCTTCAGTTGAGGGGCATCTGGGTTGTTTCCAGCTTCTGGCTATTACAAATAAAGCTGCTACAAACATGGTTGAGCAAATGTCCTTTTTGTGTACTTGTGCTTCTTTTGGGTATATGCCTAGGAGTGGTATGGCTGGATCTTGAGGAAGTGCTATTCCTAGTTGTCTGAGAAAGCGCCAGATTGATTTCCAGAGTGGTTGTACCAGTTTACATTCCTACCAGCAGTGGAGAAGGGTTCCCCTTTCTCCACAACTTCTCCAGCATGTGTTGTCCCTTGAGTTTTTGATCTTGGCCATTCTGATGGGTGTAAGGTGAAATCTCAGGGTTGTTTTGATTTGCATTTCCATAATGGCTAATGAGGTTGAACATTTCTTTAAGTGCTTCTCTGCCATTCGATATTCCTCTACAGAGAATTCTCTCTTTAGCTCTGTTCCCCATTTTTTAAGTGGATTACTTGGTTTATTGCTTTTCAGCTTGTTTAGTTCTTTATATATATTGGATATGAGTCCTCTGTCAGATAAAGGGTTGGTGATGATTCTTTCCCAATCTGTAGGCAGTCGCTTTGTTTTGATGACATTTTAACTTTAATTTTTTTATTTATTTGTTTGCTTGTTTATTTGGAGATAAACATAAATTATATTATTTACACTTTTACTTTCTTTCCTCCAAAGCCTTTCTTGTATTTCCTTGCTTTCTTCAAAATCATGGTCAACATCTGCCTAAATTATTCTAATTTCATCTTCTTCTGAAGTTGTAGTCTGATAAAATGATTATAAAAATAAAAAAAATGAATACTTGCAAACAACTATGTCATCTCATTTTACTATTCATAATTTCCCTATAAAAACTTTGTCTGTTTTAGACATGAATATATTAACTTTGAGCAAAAATATGAAATGATGGAAGGTGATCTCAAGTCTGTAAATACTAGCACATGCATTTGTACTACCACATCATTTTGCCAATCTGAAGGAATGTATTTCAGCAAACCTTATAACAGTTACTTTAATTGGAATTGATAGAAAGAGGATGGCATATTTTCTAGGATAAAAAAAACAATCTGTTTTGAAAGCTTATTACATTTTTCAAACCTGTCTTTGGGGAAGACACTAATAAGTGTATTATTATTCCTTATTTTTGTTGGTTACCATCCATTTGTTTCTTCATGTGACACAATGGTTACACTTACTAGAGAAGTCATCTATTATGTCATTATACAGAATTGTAGAGACTAGATTTACAAAGATTAATTCAGCTTCCTCACAACATTTCTAAGTGTTCATTACATATGTTTCAAGGTTTTGGCAGATAACTATCAGTTGATTTGTTTTTTTTAAAAGAATTGTTCTTATGAAAGAAACCCACACTTTAATTATTTTCTTTTTTGTCTTCTACTTTTCTTCCTGTCATTTTTATAGCCCTCACCTATATCACTCAGTTCAGTAGTGTGTCTTGACCCATTGTTTATTTATAGTACATAGATATTTTAGTAATCTTAGTTACAAGAGTGATAGACTACTGATTGACTTTGAAAATACAGTCTTACTATTTGGAAAACACCAACACATTCAGGATATAGAAACCATTAATTATAGTGTGAGTTTGGGAAATGGAATGGGGATGGAATTTAGAGACTGACAGTCATGTATCATCTTATGCTAGCTGCTTCAGCTTCTCTTAGTATGTACAAAGCCACTATACTTACCAGCCCTCAATCATATAATACAATCAAATATATCTCCTTTTTATATGTATTCATTCTATGGTTATGTTTCATCTAAGAATCCTAACACAGTAGCTACTTATGAATTTATTAGAGATATTGTCTTGTGAAATAACTATTTGTCATTGAGACAGAAATAAAATGAGAGTGGGGAAAAAGTAGCAAATTAGATGTTTAGAATAGTAAAAACAACTTACATAAAAGGCCTAAGAAATTACCTGGTAATTTCTCAATAAATATCACTTTTCTAGTTATTAATACTGAGGAGATACTTTTAAACTTCTTTGAGACTGAAAGAACCTGCCTTATTTAAACCATGATCAATAGAAAGTGTTTCACTGAAATCAATGACTTTAAATAAAAAAAACATCAAAATAATGTCAGAAGAATTTATCTTTTTATTAAAATCTCAAAAATACAACTCTGCAGATTAACATTTAAATTCCTAATTAAAAAAATTTAGGCCTCCTCAGCACCAGTGGGAGGAACAGCCTAGCTAGGCCACAGAACAGGACATTGCAGCCAGTCCTGGTGAGACCTGATAAGCTAGGTCAGATGGAAGGGGAGGAGGACCTCCCTTATCAGTAGACATGGAGCGGGCAAGGAGGAGATGAGGGAGGGAGGGTAGGATTGAGAGGGAATGAAGCAGGGGACTAGGGCTGGAACACAAAGTAAATAAACTGTAATTAATATAAAAATTATATAAAAAACTTAGGATTTTACTTTATAAAAATGAGAGCAAATAATAGATAGTTTGATACAAGTTTAAATATTTGCACAGAGTGGATTTATTTTCTTTGCACAGTGGTATTCATTTCATTATCCCATGCATTTTTATTCACTCACATTACTTTGGCCCTTTTAGTATAACTATTGGTAGTAAGGTAACAAGCAATTGTGTTGTTTCATATTTAGTAGTATATTTAGTTAGGTAGGAATATTACAGGATTTGATGATATGTGGAAGCATTTAAGTATCTGACTGGAGTAAAGTTTCTTCATTTTTTACTTTCTTTCTAATATTTTTTGTTTGTGTTCCTTTGATGAAACTCCCTGCATGGCAGGCCTGAAAATAATATGTAGAAATATTTTCTGTGATGCTTGATGCATCTAACAAACTGAATTTATAAAATTTCACTTTGTTGTAGAAACATTACATTTGTCAGAGATAGCTCAAAAGAAAAAAATTCCTCTTTTGAGTAATTCCTCTTTTGAGTATGATTTAGGAAGACAGTCTGCTGTAATCAGAAGTACCCCAAAAAAGTATGAAAGAAAAAAAAAAAGATGAATGGAAGCAGCTGTCTTATTTTACATAACTTAAAACAAAAGCTTCAAAAAAGGCCGTTGGCATTTTATACCCCTAGTATTAGGATATATAATGTTTGAGTTTCTTTTTTTGTGCATCCTTTCTGTACTTGAAATACTAAATTTGCATATGAATGGACAGAAGCAAAATTATATTTCAAGGATCATGAAAGGAAATGACTGACTGGCTCTATAATTGGGCAAACACCATCTTAGCCACTTGCTGCATTTATTTCCAGTTCTGACATTAACACAAACCTTTGCTTTCATGAAAATGGTAAAATTATGAGTTAGTGTAAATATTGCATTATGATACATAAAGAAAAAGGATGCCTTTATGCCTGGCCCTGTGGTTGTCTCTTTTTACAGATTGGTCTCTCTGCTCTCTGATCACTCTCTCCTTGCCAGGCCATGGAGGAAGAGAATCCAGTCAGTCCTGATGAGACTTAACAGCTATGGGCACATGGCAGTGGTGGAGAACTCCCCCATTCAGTGACTACGAGAAGGGGAAGGGGGAAGAGGGAGGGAAAGTGGGACTGGGATGGGGGCTCCAATCAGGATATATAATGAATAAATTATAAAGAAAATATAAAAATTAAAAAAAGAAAAATCATTAAATAAGACAAGTTTTACATTAGCATTTCTATTTTTTTGCAAGATACTAACTGCCCTGCTAGACGGTTATTCATAAGTTGACTCTTATCCACTGAATTTTTTTCTAATTCAATGACCTATATTTTATGTTAAAAAGAAAAGCTTTGTTCATTTAATTTGGCTAATTTTCTTTTTAGGTTCCTGTGAACAACAGGAGGATTTAGGCTCCATATTTGTGAACTTACGTTTTATTCTCACTGTCTTGAGACGTTAGAGTTCTAAGGAAGGAAATGGCTCTTACTCAGGATTGGTCTCATCTGTTTCATAATCCTGTTCTACAGATTTTAAAAGATTCAGTTGCTGTCATTCAAAGTCCACATAGAAGATAATTTTAGCATTTTATGAGCTGTTGTTTATAAATTATACAATAGCTTGTATTTCCTAAAACCAAATAAAAAATAAAAAGTATTATTATGGAAAAAATTGAGGCGGGGCAAAATGGAGGTGCCAGGAGGACTCTCATTATGAGCAGCAGCATAGCAGGATCAGCACAGTGACCAGCAATCAGAACTCTCGGCCATAAAACACAAGTGATTGTGTTTCCCAGGTGAGAGAATACCCCACGGTGGGGGATTTAATGAGCTTTAACTCACCCGGCTAAACCGCAGAAGAGATCCTGGTTCTGCCAGGTGCTTGGTTGCCAGCCCAGAGCTACATGCCAGCGTGATCTGATCACTGTCTCAAACTGAACTGTGGGCCCACAACATCACAGACTGGATTTTCCAGTCGAGAGATAACCCCATGGAGCAGGAAACAATTGGGACCTACCTTAGGTCACCCAGACATCGCCTGAAAAAGACTCGGGTTCCACAGGCGCCCCAGGAGCCAGCCCGGAGCCAGATCCTGGGCCCCAGGATCCTGCACAGGGCCCTGCCTGTGCATCTGATTCGCTGCCTCAGATAGAACTGTGGGCCCCAGGGCACCAGAGACTGATTTTCACTGTCGGGTGCAAACCCACAGGGAGGGAAATGGTTGGTCTGATCCCAGAGCACTCAGTTGATACCACCACCCTGAAAAGGTCTCTGGAAAATTACCCAGTTTAGGCAGATGCCCAGGCTCCCAAAGAGCAGAAAGGCAGAGCCACTGGCAGGTGTCTGTGCCTGTGGGTTCTACTCACCACCCGAGACAGAACAGCGGTCCCCAAAGCAAAGACTGGGTGTCCTTGTCAGGAGGAAACCCCACAGCAGGGGGGATCATCAGGTCTGACGCTCAGGACACCCAGCACCAAAAGACTTTCTGGATTCACACAGACTCTAGGCTCTAGCTTTCTACTGTAGGCAGGAGCGCTGTGCTCAGCCGCCATTATTGAGTACCCTTAGGGCACTGGGGCACACAGCTGTATCCTCAGACCTACAAAAGCCAGAGAGCCATTACAGAAGCCCTCAGATACTGTGCCAAGGATCAACCAGTTATCCCTAGCTAGACTGACAAAACTGTGGGAATCCCTGCTCCTTCAAGAGGGCTGCACCCACAGCATCTGGAGCAGAGCAGGAAAAATCATCTTTTGGCCAAGGGGATTCTCCCTACCTCAGGACTCCAGGAAGCACAGAAAGTAATAGCCAACACCTAAAACAGCCCAATGGGTAGAGGTCAGCATAAAAGCTCAACCAACAAAAGACAGAGCAATATGGCATCTCCAGAACCCAACCATCCTGGGCCGAACAGCCCTGGACAACGCAGCATAATAGAAAATCAAGAAGATGACCTTACATCTATGCTGATGAAGAGGATAATAGAGGAAACAAATAAAATATGTAAAGAATTAGAGGAAGATAAAACCAAACAGATCATGGCTATCCTTAAAGAAATGGAGAAAGTTAAAGACAAGCAGATTATGGCAATCCGTGAAGAAATACAGGAAGATGCAGCCAAACAGTTTTTGGCCTTCAGAGAAGAAATAATTAAATCACTGAAAGAAATAAAAGAAACAGAGTTGAAGGAACTAAAAGAAATAGAGGAAAATACAATCAGAAAGGTGAAGGAAGTAAACAAAACAACTCAAGACCTGAAGATAAAACTGGAAAAATTAAAGAAAACACAAATGGAGGAAATAATGGAGAGGAAGAACTTAGGGAAATAAACAGGAACTACAGAGGTAAGCATAACCAACAGACTACAAGAGATGGAAGAAAGAATCTCAGGTATAGAAGATACAATGGAAGAAATCGATATATCTGTCAAAGAAAATGTTAAATCCAAAAACTTCCTGACAAAGACCATCTAAGAAATCCAAGACAATATGAAAAGACAAAACCTAAGAATAATAGGCATAGAGGAAAAAGAAGACTCCCTTCTCCAAGGCCCAGAAAATATTTTCAACAAAATTATTGAAGAAAATTTCCCCAAGTTAAAGGAGAAGCCAATAAGGATACATGAGGCCTACAGAACACCCAACAAATTTGACCAGAAAAGAAAATCCTCCCGCCACATAATAATCAAAACAGTAAGTATACAGAACAAAGAAAAAATACTAAAAGCT
>NW_026586252.1:0-790 GCF_907164565.1 Psammomys obesus
ATGGGGGGATACAAAATGAATAAAGTGTAATTAATAAAAAAAATAAAAGATTTAAAAAAAAAAGGATTTGATCAAAGAGACTAGCCTCTAGTTTCTGCAGGCTGTTTTCTTTCCCAAAATAGTTAATCTATGAGTGAGTAATACCCTAGAATGAGAATTTGTCCTTAAGCATCCAAAGGTGTTGGTTGGAAATGACTTCATATATTTGTAACTGAAAGGAAATGCAGTTCCAGCAAGCTTGTAGGAAACCTCCTGATTTTGAATCCTTTGCAAAGATACAAGTTTTCCTTTTTTGCTGATTCCACTCATGTGAATACATACTCAGTCTCATTTGCTAAGAAAAGATTTGAAGGTAAGTAGTGTTTTCTAGATCTTGTGTACGGACTTAAAACTTCCCTTGGAAACGTGAAGCTGATTTGAGAAAGGTGAAACCAGAGTGGGAATGATTTGGAATGATTCCATATGCCCCTGGGCTCAGTAAGGGGGTGGATGCAAATGTCTTGACATTAGAAAAACCTAGAAATGGCATTAGTAGAAGAAAAAGGCAGATGGGATTGTGGTTTCCTTTGGGTATATTCTGATACAAGTAATCACATTTCTGTTTTACTCCCTTCAGTCTACTTTGCTGGGTACATACTTGGATTCACAGGATCTCTAAGTTTTAAGGGACTTCATCTCATCTTGCCCAGATACCACTGTTTTGTCTTAGCTTGATGTTACCTTGACCTTTGAAGTGGAGTATAGTGTGTGTGTGTGTGTGTGTGTGTGTGTGTGTGTGTGTGTGTGTGTG
>NW_026586252.1:800-5811 GCF_907164565.1 Psammomys obesus
GTGTGTGTGTGTGTGTGTGTGTGTGTGTGTGTGTGTGTGTGTGTGTGTGTGTGTGAATGTGGTGGAGGACTTTCTTATGTCCCAAAGAAAACTAATACCTTCTAACTAATATCTGGCTGTATTATATTTGGAAGATAAAAGCAGTTGGCCTTTGGAGAAAAGTATTATCCTAGGGTAGGAATTATTATGACAGGCCTATGCCAGACTTACAGGTTTCTGTTTAAAAATACACAGACATTGCCACCACATTTAGTGATTTGGATTGTATATGTGATTATAGACTAATCTGAAGCAGGCCAGCCATGCCAGAATAGAGGCAAGCTGTAGCCAGTTGTATGGCCAATATACTTATCAGAAGTATTCAGACAGGCTGAATGGAGTTGAAGCCAAATGCTTATGGTAATTCCTTAGATGTTTATTCTTTGTACTGTATCTGAATTCAGTAACTGTGTTTATGCTCAGAACTGTTTCTAGGATTTGGGGCAGTTCTTTCTATTATTTCAGACCAGAGAAACTGAGACTGGTTTCCCTCTGTGTACTCAGGTCTAGAAGGTCTCATGAAGGAATGTAGGATGAGTTCTCCTTTTAATCAAATATGATTTTTTTTAACTTTTTTCCAGGATAGGTAATATATTTCAGCTAGATATTTTGTGGCAGCTGACTGGAGAGGTGTCTCTTCATAGTCTGGGTAAGGAAGCTCTTTATTTTAAGATTTTCTCTTTATATGTATGACATTTGTGGATAGGCAGACACTAGCACTTGGCATGGTTTTTGACAAACTTGAAGTTTCCACAGAGAGCATCTATGACAGACCCCTTTTCAGACTACACCTCTTCTAATTCTTTAATTTCCCATGACATAATTTTCTGTTTGTGTATTAACTATAGTTTCTGTTCCAATGCTGAAACACCACAACCAAAAGCATACTGATGTGAAAGGGGTTTGTTTGGCCCACGATTTCAGGACAGGAAGTTAAGCAGAAATGGACCATGGATGCAGAAACTGATGGAGAGGACATGAAAAGGAGCTGCTTACTGGCTTGCTTCTTCATGGCTTGCTCAGCCTGCTTTCTTATAAAACCCAGGGTCATCAGCTCAGGGATGGCACCACCCACAATAGGCTGGGCCCTCTCACAGTGATCATTAATTAAGAAACTACCAGGGCTGAAGAGATTGCTCAGCCATTAAAGGCTAGGCTCAAAGCCTTAAATATAACCAAATGTTATACAGTCCAGTCTTGTGGAGGCATTGTCTCAGTTGAGGTTCTCTCCTTTTCAGATAATTCTAGTTTGTGTCAAGTTGACATAAAAACTAATCAGAACAATTTTTTTTTATTTTTTTATTATTTTTTTCTTTTTAGTTACATTTTGTTAACTCTGTGTCCCAGCTGTATCCCGCTCCCTCATTCCCTCCCCAAGCCCACATTCCTCCCTGTTCTCCTCCCTGCCCCTTTCCAAGTCCACTGATAGGGGAGGACCTCCTCCCCTTTCATCTGACCCTGTTTTATCAGGTATATTCAGGGCTGGCTGTAAAGTCCTCCTCTGTGGCCTAACAGACTGCTCCTCCCTGGGAGGGGGGGTCAAACAGCTTGCCCTTGAGATCCTGTTAGAAATAGTCCGTGTTCCCCTTACTTTGGAAAACTACTTGGTTACTGAGCTACCACGGGCCACATCCGAGCAGAAGTTCTAGGTTATATCCATAGATGGTCCTTGGTTGAGTGTCAGTCTCAGAAAAGACCCTGTGCCCAGATATGTTTGGTCCTTGTAGAGCTCCTATCCTTTCCATGTCATACTAACTTCCCTTCTTTCATATGATTCCCTGCACTCTGCCGAGGGTTTGGTTATGAGTCTTAGTGTCTGCTTTGAAACACTGCTAGGTAGAGTCTTTCAGATGCCTTTTGTGGGAGACTCCTGTCATAAGTTCAATGCACATCCCATTTGTCTTTCTAAATGAGGATTAATCACCTTTGCCTGTGTCCACTTTCTTGATTATCTTCTTTAGGGGTGTAGATTTCATTATGTTTATCATATCTTGTAGGTCTATATAAGCGAGTATATACCAAGTTTGTCTTTCTCCTTCTGGGATACTTCACTCAGAATGATCTTTTCTAGATCCCACCACTTGCCTGCAAATTTCATGATTTCCTCCTTTTTGATTGCTGAGTAGTATTCCATTGTGTAAAAATACCACAATTTCTGTATCCATTCCTCCGTTGATGGACATCTGGGTTGTTTCCAAGTTCTGGCTATTACAAATAAAGCTGCTACGAACATGGTTGAACAAATGTCCCTGGTGTGTACTTGAGCAAATTTTGGGTATATACCTAGGAGTGGTATAGCTGGGTCTTGAGGTAGCACTACTCCTAGTTGTCTGAGAAAGCGCCAGATTGACTTCCAAAGTGGTTGAACCAGTTTACATTCCCACCAGCAATGGAGGAGGGTTCCCTTTTCTCCACAACCTCTCCAGCATGTGCTATCACTTGAGTTTTTCATCTTGGCCATTCTGATGGGTGTAAGGTGAAATCTCAGGGTCGTTTTGATTTGCATTTCCCTAATGGCTAATGAGGTTGAGCATTTCTTTAAGTGTTTCTCTGCCATTCGATGTTCCTCTTTCGAGAATTCTCTGTTTAGCTCTGTTCCCCATTTTTTAATCGGATTGCTTGGTTTGTTGCTTTTCTGCTTCTTTAGTTCTTTATATATACTGGATATTAGCCCTCTGTCAGATAAAGGGTTGGTGAAGATTCTTTCCCAATCTGTAGGCTGTCTATTTGTTTTGATGACAGTGTCTTTTGCTTTACAGAAGCTTTTCAGTTTCATGAGGTCCCATTTATTGATTGTTGCTCTTAGAGCCTGTGCTGTTGGTGTTCTGTTCAGGAAGTTGTCTCCTGTGCCAATGAGTTCTAGGCTGTTTCCCAATTTTTTTTCAACTGATTTAGAGTATCTGGTTTTATGTTGAGGTCCTTGATCCACTTGGACTTTAGTTTTGTGCAGGGTGATAAATATGGATCTATTTTCATTTTTCTGCATGTAGACATCCAGTTGGTCCAGCACCATTTGTTGAAGATGCTGTCTTTTTTCCATTGAATGGATTTGGCTTCTTTGTCAAATATTGAGTATTCATAGGTGTGTGGGTTTATTTCTGGGTCTTCTGTGTGATTCCATTGATCCTCCTTTCTGTTTCTATGCCAATACCATGCAGTTTTTATTACTGTTGCCCTGTAGTACAGCTTGAGATCGGGAATGGAGATACCTCCAGATGATCTGTTGTTGTACAGGATCGTTTTGGAGATTCTGGGTGTTTTGTTTCTCCATATGAAGCTGAGAATCTTTTTTTCAAGATCTGTAAAGAATTGATTTGGTATTTTGATGGGAATTGCATTGAATCTGTAGATTGCTTTTGGCAGGATGGCCATTTTCACAATGTTAATCCTACCGATCCATGAGCACGGGAGATCATTCCATCTTCTGAGATCTTCTTCAATTTCTTTCTTCAAAGACTTGAAGTTTTTCTCAAACAGGTCTTTCACTTGCTTGGTTAGAGTCACACCAAGGTACTTTATGTTATTAGTGGCTATTGTGAAGGGTGTTGTTTCCCTATTTTCTTTCTCAGCCTTTTTGTCTTTGGTATACAGGAGGGCTTCTGATTTTTTTGAGTTGATTTTGTATCCTGCCACTTTGCTGAAGGTGTTAATCAGCTGAAGAAGTTCTCTGGTTGAATCTTTGGGGTCGCTCATGTATACTATCATATCATCTGCAAATAGTGACACTTTGACCTCTTCCTTTCTTATTTGTATCCCCTTGATCTCCTTTAGTTGTCTTATTTCTCTGGCTAGGACTTCAAGTACAATGTTAAAGAGATATGGAGAGAGTGGGCAGCCTTGTCTTGTCCCTGATTTCAGTGGGATTGATTTAAGTTTCTCTCCATTGAGTTTGATGTTGGCTATAGGCTTGTTGTATATTGCCTTTACTATCTTTAGGTATGTGCCTTGTATCTCTGATCTCTCCAAGACTTTAAACATAAATGGGTGTTGGACTTTGTCAAATGCTTTTTCAGCATCTAAGGAGATGATCATCTGGTTTTTCTCCTTCATTTTGCTTATGTGGTGGATTACATTGATGGATTTCTGTATGTTGAACCACCCTTGCATTCCTGGGATGAAGCCTACTTGGTCATGGTGGATGATATCTTTGATGTGTTCTTGGATTCGGTTTGCAAGTATTTTATTGAGTATTTTTGCATCAATTTTCATAAGAGAGATAGGTCTGAAGTTCTCTTTTTTTGTTGGATCTTTGTGTGGTTTAGGTATCAAAGTGACTATGGCTTCATAGAATGAGTTTGGTAGTGTTCCTTCTATTTCTATTTTGTGGAATAGTTTGAGGAGAATTGGTGTTAGTACTTCTTTGAAGGTCTTGTAGAATTCTGCGCTGAAGCCATCTGGTCCAGGACTTTTTTTGGAAGGGAGACTGTTAATGACTGCTTCAATTTCCTTGGGAGATATAGGGCTATTCAGTCTTTCTACCTGATCTTGACTTAATTTTGGTAGATGGAATCTGTCAAGAAAGTTATCCATTTCATTTAGATTTTCAAATTTTGTGCCATATAGGCTTTTGTAGTATGACCTAATAATCGTTTGGATTTCCTCAGTGTCTGTAGTTATGTCCCCATTTTCCTTTCTGATTTTGCTGATTTGTATGGTTTCTCTCTGCTTTTTAGTTAGTTTGGCTAAGGGTTTGTCTATCTTGTTGATTTTCTCAAAGAACCAGCTTTTTGTTTCATTGATTCTTTGGATAATTTTATTTGTTTCGAATTGATTGATTTCTGCCCTTACTTTGATTATTTCCAGCCTTCTGCTCCTCTTGGGTGTATCTGCTTCTTTTTTTTCTAGGTTTTTCAGTTGGGCCATTAAATTGTTTGTATGTGATGTTACGGATTTCTTCTTGTAGGCACTTAGTGCTATAAATTTTTCTCTGAGCACTGCTTTCAATGTGTCCCATAAATTTGGGTATGTTGTG
>NW_026586253.1:0-1934 GCF_907164565.1 Psammomys obesus
CCCCCCCCACAGAGGTCCGTCTGGAGCAGCAGAGCGTCCCCGCCGCCGTGTTCGGGAGCCTGAAGGAGGACTGAGCGCGCGTGCTCCCCCCTCCCCGTCCTCCCCGCTCACCCTCCTCCCCGCAATAAATGGATTTTGTACAATGTCGGTTGCTTCCGCCTGCCTGGTGGGCGGGGTCGGGGTGGAGTGGGCGGGGCCGGGGTGGGCCCAAATGGCGGCGGGAGGGCGGGGCCTGGGACTGAGTCGTCCAATGGGCGCCGCTCGGGGCGTGGCCCAGACGGCTGTGAGGTGAGGGTGGGCGTGGCCCAAACAAAATGGCCGTGCGTGGGCGTGGTTTTGGGCGGCCGTGGGCGGGGCCGGGCTACTCCAAGCACAGAGCTGACACCCTGGGCCTAGAGGGGTCGGTGGGCGGGGCCTGAATCAAAATGGCGGTATGTAGGCGTGGCCTGGGACAGCGGTGGGCGGGGCCGGAACCAAAATGGCCGCGGGAGGACCTGGGCGCGCCGCCATGACGGGGAGGTAAGGGAGGGCGGGGCCCAAAATGGTCGACGCCTACCGTGACTGGGCCGCGAGGGTGGGCGTGGCTTAAAAAATGGCCGCGTGTAGGCGTGGCCTGGGGCCGCAGTGGGCGGGGACAGACTCAGGGGAGGGCGTGGCCGAAAGGAGGCGTGGCTTCATGCTGTGCTGTGAAACCAAAATGGCCACGGGAGGGCGTAAACGCAAAAATGGCGGCGGGTGGGCGTGGCTACGGAGTGCCGAGACGCCCATTGGGCGGCGCCCAAACCAAAATGGCGGTAGCTGGGCGTGGCTTTGGACTGCGGGGCCGCGGATTGGTCGCGGCGGGCGGTGGGCGTGTCCGCGACGCGGGGGGCGGGGCTAGGGGCGAGATGGAGGCGCTGACAGAATGCGGGTCCAATATGGCGGCGAGTGGGCGTGGCTCGGGCCGACGCCCACATCAAAATGGCCGCAGGAGGGCGTGGCTTGGGACCTCGGAGTAGATTGGTTGCGGTGGCGGTGGTGGGCGTGGCCCAAACAAAATGGCGGTCGGAGGGGGGCGTGGTCCAAGGTGGTGAGTGGGCGTGGCTCGGGGCTGAAATGGCGTAGCCTTCCCTGACAGGACTTCGAGGGTGGGTGTGGCCCAAAATGGCCGCGAGTGGGCGTGGCTCCAGACTGCGGAGCCGTATATTGGCCGCGGCCGGGGGTGGGCGTGTCCCAAACAAAAATGGCGGGCAGTGGGCGTGTCTTGAGCCCTCGCAGCCGTGGATTGGCCAGGGACTGCGGAGCCGCCCATTGGGCACGGTCCAAATCAAAATGGCCGTGAGCGGGCGTGGCCAGGGACTGCAGAGCCGAGGATTGGCTGCTCCTGGCGGTGGGCGTGTCTCAAACACGTGTGGGCGTGTCTAGGGACTGTGGAGCCGCCTATTGGGCGGCGCCCTAACCAAAATGGCCGCGGGAGGGCGCGGATTGGCCACAGCCGGGGTGGGCGTGTCTCAAACCAAAATGGCAGAGTGGGCTGTTGTGGGCGGGGCGCAAAATGGAGTCACTAAGCTAAAATGGCCACGAGTGGGCGTGGCTAGGGAGGGCCTGTGGAGCCGCCCATTGGGCGTCGTCCAAACCAAAATGGCGGTGAGTGGGCGTGTGTTTAGCCTTCGCAGCCGTGGATTGGCCGCGCCCGGCCTCGGTGGGCGTGTCTCAAACCAAAATGGCCGTGAGTGGGCGTGGCCAGGGACTGTAGAGCTGAGGATTGGCGGCGGCCGGCGGTGGGCGTGTCGCAAATCAAAATGGCTGCGTGTGGGCGTGTCTAGGGACTGCGGAGCTGTGGATTGGCCATCGCCAGCGGTGGGCGTGTCCCAAACCAAAATGGCGGGTAGTGGGCGTGTCTAGGGACTGCGGAGCCGCCCATTGGGCGGCGCCCTGCTCAAAATGGCCGCGGG
>NW_026586253.1:1944-2832 GCF_907164565.1 Psammomys obesus
CTGCGGAGCCGCCCATTGGGCGGCGCCCTGCTCAAAATGGCCGCGGGAGGGCGCGGATTGGCGGCGGCGGGCGGTGGGCGTGTCCGGGGCCGCGGTGGGCGTGTCCGGCGCACACACACAAACACAGGAGCCCGGAGCCGAGCAGCCGAGCGCGTTCGGGTCCCGCCCGGGTTGTTTATTCTTGCTCCCCGGCGGGCGCCGCCTCCCGGGGCGGGGCCGGGGCCGGGCTGGCTCCGCCCCGGCGGGGCGTGGCCGGGCGCCGCGCCTGCGCCCAGAGGTGGCCGTGGATGGTGAAGGCGTCCACGCCCAGCGACAGGCCGCGCGCCGGCAGCCGCGTGAAGCGCTTGCGCGCCGAGCTGTACTTGTAGACGCCGTCCAGCATGGCGGGCGTCACCGCGCGCGGCCCCGCCCCCGCCAGCCGCGTCAGCTCCGCCCCCGGCCCCGCCCCCGGCCCCGCCCCCGCCGCGTACAGCGCCCGGAACTGCAGCGCCGCGTCCCGGAACAGGATCAGGAAGTGGTGGGCGGGGCTTCGCTCCAGCTCCTGCGGTGGGGAGGAGGACGGGGAGGACGGAGGAGGGATGAGGGAGGAGGGGGAGGAGGGAGGAGGGGAGGGAGGGGGAGAACGGGGAGGACGGAGGATGGGGAGGACGGAGGAGGAGGAGGACGGGGAGGAGGGGAGGGGGAGGACGAGGAGGACGGAGGAGGGGGAGGATGGGGAGGAGGGGGAGGAGGGAGGACGGGGAGGACGGAGGAAGGAGGATGGGGAGGAGGGAGGAGGGGGAGGACAGAGGAGGGGGAGGAGGGAGAGGAGGGAGGAGGGGGGGGGGGGGGGGGGGGGCGGCACCGCGCGCGGCCCCGCCCCCGCCAGCCGCGTCAGCTCCGCCCCCG
>NW_026586254.1:0-601 GCF_907164565.1 Psammomys obesus
CACACGCTAACAGGCCTGCACACACACACGCTAACAGGCCTGCACACGCACTAGTGTGCTCTGTTCACCGCATCCATGCACGATGTAAACCCAGGCTCACATGTTCACAGCAGGAGACGCGGGTTCTGCGCCCACCGCGCATGGCAGCCAACCGCACGCCAGCTCCGAGGGCTCTCACGCTCTTCCGGCTTCCCAGGGAGGACGCCTGTGTCTGCACACACTCACACACACACGTGCGCGCACACTCATCACTAAACATAAACCTTTATAAAGTTGCCGTAAACCCGGAGCCGGGCCCCTTGCCTCCTGCCAGGCCTCCGCTCTGTCCCGTGTCACAGCCACCCTCAGGAGCTGTAGAAATACTCGCTGGCGTGACCTCTGGGTGTGGAAACGTTCCTAACCCTTGCTTTTCCTCTGGTGTGAGTGTGTGTGTACGCGTGCACTTGAGCACATGGGCACAGGAGCCTAGAGGCCAATGGTCAGCGTCTTCCTCAGTCTCCCTCCCTTTCAAACAGTCTCTCGCCAAACCTGAAGCTCACCAGTGTGGCCTACACGCTGCAGCTCCGTGTGCTTCCGCGTCTACACGGTGCGGCTCCCTGTC
>NW_026586254.1:611-1315 GCF_907164565.1 Psammomys obesus
GCTGCAGCTCCGTGTGCTTCCGCGTCTACACGGTGCGGCTCCCTGTCTACGCAGCTGCAGCTCCGTGTGCTTCCGCGTCTACACGGCTCTGTGTCTACACGGTGCAGCTCCCTGTCTACACGGCTGCACCTCCGTGTCTACGCGGTGCGGCTCCGTGCCTGCACAGGGGCTGAGAGCCAAGCTCAGGTCTTCGTGTTGCCCGGCCGCGCTTCGCCCTGGCAGCCGTCCCCCTGGTGTGAGCTGGGTGCGCGCTGGGACGGCCGCACTCGGGCTTCCGCCGGTCTCGGAGGCGAAGTGAGGCCTGAGCACCGGCTGGAGCACGGCGCAGGGCGCTCGCCCGGCGCCTGCAGCGCCTGTGCTTCCCGGCACCGTGTGGCCGGGCCGTGGCGCGCACCTGGTCCCCACACTGGGGCAAGGTCACCCTTGGCCACCTAGCCAGCCGGGGCACCTTCACCGCAAACGACCAGCTCACGGGCCGGCCCCGCCGAGTCGGTCCTTGAGCCAGAGCGCTCGCTGCCGTGACGACAGCACATGTGTGCCAGGACGCGGGCACACTCAGCCAGCAAACAGTCTGCAGCCGGGGCGCGGGGCAGGCAGGGTGTGAGAGCCGGGGCGTGAGAGCCGGGGTGCAGGGTGTGAGAGCCGGGGTGCGGGGTGTGAGAGCCGGGGCGTGAGAGCCGGGGTGCAGGGCGTGAGAGCCGGGG
>NW_026586255.1:0-656 GCF_907164565.1 Psammomys obesus
TAACTGACTTTACAAAGAAACCAGAACTCCCATTACAGGGCTTTTCTGTATAACCCTGGCTGTCCTGGAAACTCTGTGGACCAGACTGGGCTCAGGGATGTGACTGCCTCTGCACCACTACCACCTATTGGTGTTGCTGTATTCTTTTTGCTTTCTCTCTTCTGGTTTTTTATTTGGTTGGTTTTTTGGTTTTGGTTTTTTGGTTTTTCAAGACCTGTTTTCTTTGTGTAGCCCTGGCTGTCCTGGACTCTCTTTATGAACCAGGCTGGCCTCAAACTCATAGATATCTGCCTGCCTCTGCCTCTCTCAATGCTGAGATTAAAGGTGTGTGCCACCAAACCTGGCTTCTTGTTGGATTCTTTCCCCAACACCCCTCACCTCCACACTTCCCAGGCAGGGTTTCTCTATGTAGCCTTGGCTGCCCTGGACTTGCTTTGTAGACCAGGCTAGCCTCGAATTCACAGAGATCTGCCTGCCTCTGCCTCTCTGAATGCTGGGATTACAGGTGTGTGCCACCATGCCAAACAAACTAGAAGCAAAAAAACAAAGGACATTTCTTTTCTTTTTTCTTTCTCTCCTTCTTTCTCTTTCTTTCTTTCTTTCTTTCTCTCTCTCTCTCTCTTTCTTTCTCTCTTTTTCTCTTTCTCTCTCCCTTT
>NW_026586255.1:666-1104 GCF_907164565.1 Psammomys obesus
TCTCTCTCTCTCTTTCTTTCTCTCTTTTTCTCTTTCTCTCTCCCTTTCTTTCTTTCTTTCTTTCTTTCTTTCTCTCTTACTTTCTTTCTTTCTCTCTTTCTTTCTTTCGTTCTTTCTTTCTTGAGACAGGGTTTCTCTGTGTAGCCTTGGCTGTCCTAGAACTCAATCTTTAGACCAAGCTGGCCTTGAACTCAGAGATCTGTATTTTGATAGCTTTGTGGTAGGACATCCTTTTAAGGTGGATGTGGTGGCACATCCCTTTAATCCTAGGAGTCAGGAGGCAGAGGCAGATGAATCTCCGTAAGTTCAAGGACAACCTAGTTTAGAATTATGTATTTGTTTGTTTGTTTATTGAGACAGGGTCTCAGTATGTAGATGTAGCTATCCTGGGCCTCACTATCATGACCAGGCTGGCCACTACACCAGGTCAAGGATATT
>NW_026586256.1:0-4095 GCF_907164565.1 Psammomys obesus
CCAGGACCGTCAGGAAGGCACAGGGCTTCGACATTGTGGATGTTGCAAATGCTGGTGGTCTTCTGGGCTGTGTGGTCCTGAACCTTCCCCTCTAGGTTCTCTGAAGCCCATCCTGTGTGGATGTGTCTTAAATAAGGGACACACTCGTTTTTGCTTTCTGAATGCCTTTCCCTTACTTTCTAATATCTTTTCACTTTCTTAAACTAATTTTCTGCTTGTGTCTGGGCAGTTTTAAGCCATTTTGGTTTTCATGATTGCTTCCTCTTTCACTACTCCCTTCCTAAAGCTGTTTTAAAGGTTCTCTTTTTCTGGTTAGAATCGTCATTATTTATTTATTACACCACAGGCATACAGTCTTTGTTTAAAATTTACACATTTATGATAAAGACAAAATTTTCTATAAAATGTCCTCTAAAGGTTATTGATTGATGCAAATTTATTTCACCTTAATATTTTTAAATAATGTCCTAAAGGTTGGCCATAAGTGTCAGCATCTGCTCTGATATCCTGCAGGGTAGAGCCTTTCAGAAGCCCTCTATGACAGTCTCCTAACTTGTTCCCTGTTTTCTTCTGCTTCTGTTGTCCATCCTCTTTGCCTTTCTGAACAGTGATTGGGCATTTTTTCCAGAGTCCTCATCATGATTAGTTTTATTATGTGTACATGTTTTAGTAGGTTTATCCTATATTATATATCCAATATCCACTTTTGAGTGAATATATACTGTGTGTGTCTTTCTGCTTCTGGGATATCTCACTCAGGATGATCTTTTCCCGTTCCCACCATTTACATGCAAATTTCATGATTTCCTTGTTTGTTTGGTTTTTTTTTCATTGCTGAGTAATATTCTGTTGTGTGGACATACCACAATCTCTGTATCCATTCCTCAACTGAGGGGCATCTGGGCTGTTTCCAGTTTCTGACTATTATAAATAACGCTGCTACAAACATGGTTGAGCAAATGTCTTTCTTATGAAAGAAGTGGGAAATAGTATGACCTGGAGAGGACAGGAGCTCCAAAAGGAGATTAACAGGACTAAAAAATCTGGGCACAGTGCACGTGTTTAGAATAAAAACATATAGTTGATAGTTGAAGTAAAATGGAAAAAATTGACCTAAGTCCTCATACCTACTGACAGCTTATTTTTTTACAGAGAATACACAAATACACAATGGACATATGACAGAATTTTCAACAAATTGTGTTGGTCCTACTGGGTGGATCATTACTTGACAGCTCACTCTTAAAAAGGAGTTGATGAAGCTCTGGGACTTCCATACATACAGATGCACACTGTCTTCCTCCCTCTAAGTGTCCTGCAGAACTCAAAGTGATGATGGGTGAAAAGAGGAATATGAAATGGCAGAGAAACTCCTAAGGAAATGCTCAACATCCTTAGTCATTTAGGAAATGCAAATGAAAACCATGTGAGACTAAACCTCACACCCATCAGAATGGCTAAAATAAAAAACTCAAGTAATGACACATGCTGGAGAGGTTGTAGAGATAGAGGAACCCTCCTCCCATTGCTGGTGGGTCTGTAACTTAGTGCATTCACTTTGGAAACCAACCTGGTGATTTCTTAGAAAATTAGGAATATGCTACATCAAGATCCAGCCATACAGCTACTGGGCATATAGCCGAAAAATGCTCAAGTACACAACAAGGACATTTGCTCAACCATGTTCATAACAGCATTATTCATAATAGCCAGAATCTGGAAACAACCTAGACATCCGCTCAATTGAACAATGGATGCAGAAATTGTGGTACATTTACACAATGAAAGACTACTCAGCAATTAAAAACTAGGAAATTGTGAAAATTTCAGGCAAATGGTGGGAATTAGAAAAGATCATCCTGAATGAGTTAACCCAGAAGCAGAAAGACTCATATGGTATATAAGCACTTATAAGTGGATATTAGCCATATAATAGAGATAAACATACTAAAATCTATAGGCCCAAAGAAGCTAAACAACAAGGAGGACCCTAGGGATTATGCTTAATCCTCAGGACAGGCATGGGAAGTAGGAGGAGAATACAAGGAACAGGACAGG
Source organism: Psammomys obesus (assembly GCF_907164565.1). Lineage (NCBI taxonomy): Eukaryota > Metazoa > Chordata > Mammalia > Rodentia > Muridae > Psammomys > Psammomys obesus. Next base: position 2,059 of record NW_026586256.1, read on the forward strand.
AGCTTTCCAAGGGCACCTCTGAAGAACTACCCATCAGGATATTGAAGGAGATACTGAAACTCATAGCCATTCTTTGGACAGAGTGCTGAAAACCTCATGCAAGAGGAGGGAGATAGAAAGACCTGGAGGTAACCGGAACTCCACAAGAGGACCAACACAGCCAAAACCTCTGAGCCTAGGGGTCCTGCAGAGACTGATACTCCAACCAAGGACCATGCATGGAGAGGACCTAGACCCCCTACTCAGATAAAGCCCATGGGCAGCTCAGTTTCTAAGTGGATTTTCTATTAAGGGGAGCAAAGGCTTTCTCTGACATGAACTCAGCTGCCAGCTTTGTGATCACCTGTCAGCGGTGGGCTGTAGCCTTGCCAGGCCATAGGGGAGGATGATGCAGCCAGCCCTGATGAGACTTGATAGGCTAGGATCAGATGGAAGGGGACGAGGTCCTCCCATATCAGTGGAGTAGGAAAGGACATGGGGACAGAAATGGGTTGGTGGGTGAGACTGGGAGGAAATGGAGGGTGCTACAGCTGGGATACAAAGCAAATAAAGTGTGATAAAGAAATAAATGTTAAACTATAAAGAAATAAAGTCCCTGGGCTGTTACTCGCAAAACCACAGATCTTGTTCTATTAGGATTAAGAACTAGGTTTTCTGACACCATTAAGAGTGCCCACAGTTGGGGTACCAGTCTCTCCAGGGCACTCAGGTACAGTTTTTTGGGGGTCTGTTAGTCTTCTTTTGGAGATCCTGTCTCCTCCATGTCTTTCTATCTCTCCCTTCCTTCATAAAATTCCACAGATTTTGCCCAAAATTTGGTCGTTGGTCTCAGCTTCTGCTTTGATACCTCTATCAGTGGAGACTTTCCCAGGCCATCTTGGCAGGCTCCTGTCCTGTTCCCTCTCTTCTCCTGCTTCCAGTGTTTATAGCGTTTGTCCTTCTGAATGAGCATTTTCCTAGAGTCTTCCTTACTGTATCGCTTCTTTAGGAGTATAGATTTTAGTATGTTTATCCTGTATTATATGTCTAATAACCACTTATGAGTATGAAAATGCTATGTGTGTCTTTCTGCTTCTGGGACACATCACTCAACATGATCTTTTCTAGTTCCCTCCATTTGACTGCAAAATTCATGATTTCCTTGTTTTTAATATCTGAGTAGTATTGGGGAGGAAGGTAGCATTGGGAGGAGATGAGGGAAGGGGCCACAGCCAGGATACAAAATGAATAAACTATAATAAATCATGATAATAGTCATAACGAGGATGGTATAAAAGTCAGAATTTAAAAGAGCGACCATGACCGGAACCTGGATTCATGCTACACCAAGTGGCGCGTTTCTCTGTGGAAGACGTTGTCTGAACTCTTGAGGTCTCAGATCCAAAGGCAGTCACAAACCCGCGCGTTTACCCAGCTCATTGTTGCTGGTACCAGCAGGCAGAGCAGCAGGTGGAGACTCTCTTCTGTGGGTTCAGAGGACACCCGCATTCCTAGCTCAGGGCTGGTTTGCTCAGTTGCACGATGCATTCCAAATGTTTTCCTTAATCATCGGAAACTGTGAGCTTGGTTGTGAATAGCTCCTGACGAGACTATGGAAAGACTCCTCCTTCTCCAGAGAACTTTGATTGTAGGAGGCTTGAGGGAAAGGACATACAGTGACCGTTTTGTGCCCTTGTAGCTGACTCACTAAACGTCGGTTCAGAAGACATGAACGCTGAGGACATGAACCTGAGAGGATTTTCCCTCCCTCAGATGAGAAGTGAAGGAAATGAAATCCTCCAAACTAATGTCGGTTCTTCTGGGGGAAAGCCTGTTTTAGTGTGGAGGAAACTTCCAAGAAACTGGTTTCTGTTGAGAAGTTGCCAGTTGGACTCAGTTTGTTCTTTGCAGGTCGTGGCCGGTAGGTGGCGATCGTCTCTAAGTATTCTTCAGCTTTGAAGATTCTGTTTCCTCTTTCTTTCGTTCTTTTTTTTCTCTCTCTTTCTCTTTCCTTTCTTTCTTTCTTTCTTTCTTTCTTTCTTTCTTTCTTTCTTTCTT
>NW_026586256.1:4105-7879 GCF_907164565.1 Psammomys obesus
CTTTCTTTCTTTCTTTCTTTCTTTCTTTCTTTCTTTCTTTCTTTCTTTCTTTCTTTCTTCTTTCTTTCTTTCTTTCTTTCTCTTTTTCTCTCTTTCTCTCATTCTTTCTATTCTTCTTTCTTTCTTTCCTTTCCTTCCTTCCTTTTCATTTTTTCATTTCATTCAGCATTAGGTCATTAGAAGAACATTCTCTAAGTTTCAAAAATAAGAGAATATTCCTCACATTTAAGGTTTTTTACATAAATCTTTAAGAGCTTAATTTTTTGGTTTCATACATAGTTATGAATTTTTAGAAAAATATTATTTGGGAGTCAAGATGTAATAGTAAACAATTGTACAGTGATCAGAGCTGGATAATGAGGCGCAGAACTTGGCCACATTACACGGTGGTCTGGAGAGGGTGGGCAAGGGCTGTGAACTGAAAGATGGGTTCTGGGAAAGCAGGGACATACAGGGAGTATATCAGAAGAAAGAGCTGTGTATGTGCACATATATGTAATCAAATATAGTATGAACTCCTATTACATGGTACATCATGTATATTACATATGTTTATCTATAATTCCACTTTAAGTTACAGTCTAGGACACTGAGTCCTGTATAAACCATTTGGCACCCATCAATTTCTTATTGAACATTGAATTTGAGATTAATTGTTGCTACACCCTCTCCAGCATCGTCTGTGTAGCATATCAATAGATTGTGCTACTAGATAGGAGATACGTTTTCTTCGGGAATAGGCTCCCTGGAGGCCACTGTCTATGTCCCCCACCGTGGTCACCTAAACCAAAAACCAAACTGATGCAGTCTGAGAGTCTCTCGCCCCTCTGTTGCAGGGTTGGATTGATGAGTTTTTCTGCTGTTTCTCTATGATTCTTGGAACAGCACAATTAACTATTCAAGGAAACACATTTCTGATAGATTACTAAAAGCTTTAGCAAATAAAGAGTGGAAGGAAAATAAAATTTTAGGAGAGGTAATAAATCAGATTCAGCATCAGGAATTGCTTGTGGAAAAACCAAACATTGTAGGTAATAAAGGGGCAAGAGTTTTAGGTTTTCTAAAGAAATTATTTAATCAGGATCTGTCAGGATAAATGCTCTGGATATTCCCACTGCAGGAAAACTACTACAAAACCATTACCAAACACAGGTGTTTATGATGAGGCAGAAAGAAGATAGGCAAACATAGGAGGTCAGAAGGTTTTATATTATACTATGAGTCTTATGGACAGATTGTCTCAAGTGCATCCCCCTTGGTGCCTTATCTCTAAAGAAAGATTGTAAATCCCTAGTAAGACAAACAGGAGAAATTCCCCTCAATGCTTATCTCTAGGGAGGGTTGTAAATCTTTAGCCGACTTGGCTCGGAGGGCAATGACAGCCCCTGGCCCTTTCCTCACTAATTAGCAGCAATAGAACTGCATAAATAGTTTAAAGATTTGTATTTGCTTTGATTAAAAGCTTTTAGGCCAAGAATTTTTGTAGACATTGCTTCTACCAGGTTAATCTTTCAGTTAAAATGTAAACTTTGTATTGGTGGTAAAAGTCTGAATGTTCCGGGAAGTATGTAAACTTCAAGGTGCTTCTTTATGTAATCACTATATAAGTGTTACCTTGACTTCAGTAAATCGCAGCAGATTCAAACACTACTTGGTGTAGTCTCTGACTGTCAATCCGCCTACCTGTGTCTAACCTGATATCCGAACCTCCGATTCCCCGCGGTTGTGGGATCCGATTGGGCCTGTCTGTGGCAAATCCTCAGTCTCCGTTGTGTCTGACAGACAGCAACTGCTCTCAGTCCTTCAACTGTATGTATTTTACAATGTAATATTTCATCTTTCCTGGAGGAGTTGGTTTCATAGCAGAAGTCTCCACTTCTCTGTGTGTGTGTGTTTTTCTTCTGTGCTGAAAAAAACTCTGATGTTGCTTTGTGGCATTGAATCCAAAAATATGAGGTCACAGAAAGTTGAAGTGAGAGAAAGGAACTGATGTGCCATCAAAAACAAAAACAAAACAACAACAACAACAACAAAAAACCCCAAAGGAATAACAACCAAGTTAGATACTAAGATAAAATAGACAAAAGCTATGGACATTAATTAAAATAATGTTATGAAAGCAATCTTTCAAGTGCTATTCTGGGCCCATGCAATCCAAATGAAACTTTCAATGATGTTTCTCCCAGAAGTATCACTTTAAAGGACATGTGGAGTCAGAGCTACCAAAGAAATAAAAGCAGGGTTGTATTCGAAGAATCACAATACCTGATTTCAAATTGTAACTGTTAATCTAAAGAGACCTACTGCACTGGATAACTCTTACCACAGAAATTAATTGCAGTCTACGCCAATAGACACAGAGACCCACACCTGACCATGAGCAGAAAAATAAAAGACTGATTTCCTGGGCTCAAGAATCATTCACAGAAGAGGGAGTGGAAGGATGGTAAGAGCCAGAGGGGTGCATGACTACAGCAAGGGAGCATCTTGGACACAACAGGTGAGTTGCACAAATGACCAAAAAAATTTTATGACTGAGTGAACAAAACCAAGTGAGATAAAAAATTATCTCATCTTGAAAAGTGAGGTAAAATCACCTCTACAGCTGAGAAACTGTGTCAAATGTTGGCTGCTGGGAGATGGAGATTCAGTAATGGCTCAATAATGGGGACCCAGAGAGAAGCTACCAGAGTTCTAAAGTTGGTGCTGTACTAAAAAGAAAGACAAAAAAATAAAGGAGGAGGAGTAACAGGAGGAGGGTGAGGAGGAGAAGGAGAAAAAGGAGGAGGAAGAAGTGGATGACGATGATGAAGAAGAGAAGCAGAAGAATCATTGAGAAGGGGAAAGAGAAAAGCCCATGAACTAGAGTGGAAATAGTACTAATGGAAAAGTTTGATTTTGGTGGTATTTGGCTTCCCTACTGGGATTTATTCCAAGGCTGGTTCTTGAGGCTGTTATGAATGGGGTTAATCCCAGGTTTTCCATGGTGTATTTGTCTGTGCTATGAAGGCAGCTGAGTCATTCTTCTTGATTTACTTTATGCTGCTGTACATGATCTCACTCACATTTGGATTACAGAACAGGTAAACCTATCAAAGTTGAGAGTAGATGATAGGTACCAGAGGTCATGGAAGTCAAACAGAAAATTAATCTGGAAAATTTTAGGTCAAAAAGGACTATGAAACAGTGTGAGGGAGCAAGATTCTCTGGCTTTCCGTTGCACAGGATGTTAGCTAAACCTCCAGAAGCATAATATAGAGTGGAGATGAGCAGAGAGAAAGCTCTAGGGTTTATGTAAACACTGCACAGCGTCCCTCAAATCCAGTCTGATTTTTTAATACTGTTTATTTGTTTAATTTTTATGGTGATGAGAATAATCTTAAAAATATTGAAAACTTTGAAAAACATACTGAATTTACTAATGAAAAGTATTTTATAAAACAATTTTATTTGAGTGCAAATTGTTTGATTTCAAATGATGTTTTGGTACATTAAAGAAACAATAAGACAGTAAGCTTTAAAATAAATGCCTGAAATTATATAAATAAATGAATAAATAAATAAATAAATAGATAGATAAATAAATAAATAAATAAGACCTAAAGGATAAAGAAAAATAAATACTTTTACATATACAAAAACTTTGCTCTGTTTCGCTAAAACATCTAGTCAGGTTGATTATATTCATCCCAAAATGAATGAGAGTTTTAAAGGCGGCTCATGAAGCGAGATAGAGTGTCCTAGTCCAGCACAGTCCTCTCCTCTTTGGCTCAG
>NW_026586257.1:0-1697 GCF_907164565.1 Psammomys obesus
CTTTGTGATATCCTAATAGTGCCATTGTGATGTCATATTGCCATTGTAAATAGAAAATAGTACGATTGTGATGTCATATTACAATTGTGACGTCACAATAGTGCCTTTGTGATCTCACCAGACAATTGTAATGTCATAATTCTCTAGTGATGTCACAATCGAACCATTGTGATGTCACAATACAAGAGTGATGTCCTATTAGTACCATTGTGATGTCATAATTCCCTTTGATGTCACAATAGTAGCATTGTGGTGTCACAATGTCTTGTGATATCCTAATAGTACCTTACTGATAAAAGAATGCAATTGTGAATGGAGAATAGTAACATTCTGATGTCATAGTGCAAATGTGACATCGCAATATTACCATTGTTATATCACAACTCAAATGTAATATCATACTTCTGTAATGATGTCACAATCTAAGCATTGTGATGTCACAGTATGATTATGATGTCCTACTAGTAACATTGTGATGTCATAATTCACTTACAATGTCACAATAGTAGCATTGTGATGTCATAATGTCTTTGTGATATCTTAATATTACCACTGTGATGTCATAATGACATTGAGAATAGAGAATAGTACCATTGTCAAGTCATAGTACACTTGTGATGACACAATAGTACCATTTTGATGTCACAAGTCAATTGTAATGTCATAATTCTCTAATGATGTCTCTATAGAACCATTGTGATTTTGCAATATCTTTGGGATATCCTAATAGTACCATTGTGAAGTCTTAATGCCATTTTGACTAGATAATTGTAAAATTGTGATTTCATAGTACAATTATGATATCACAATAGTACCGTTGTGATGTCACCATTAAATAGTAATGTCATAATTCTCTAGTGATGTCATTCTTGAACTATTGAGATGTCACAATAAGATAGTGATGTCCTATTAATACCATTGTGATGTCATAATTTCCTTGTGATATCACAATAGTAGCATTGTGATGTCATAATATCTTTGTAATATTCTAAGAGTACCACTGTGATGTCATAATACCATTGTGACGAGAGAATAGGACCATTGTGATATCATAGTACAATTGTGACTTTAAAATAGTAACATTGTGATGTCACCAGTCAATTGTAATATCATTATTCTCTAGTGAGGTCACAATCGAACCATTGTGATATCTCAGTACAATAGTGATGTCCTACTACTACCTTGTGATGTCACAATAGTAGCACTGTGATGTCACAATATCTTTTTGAAATCCTAATAGTAGCATTTTGATGACATAATGCTATTGTGACCAGAGAATAGTACAATTGTGATGTCATCATACAATTATGATGTTACAATTGTAGCATCGTGATGTCACAACGTCTTTGTCATATCCTAATAGTACATTTCTGATGTCAGAATGCCATTGTTACTAGAAAATAGTATCACTTTGATATCATAGTACAATTTTGATGTCACAATAGTACCATTGATATATCACAAGTCAAATGTAATATAATTCTCTATTGATGTCAAGATCAAACCATTGTAATGTCACAATACTATACTTATGTCCTATTTGAACAATTGTGATATCATAATTCTCTTGCAATGTCACAATAGTAGCATAGTGATGTCAAAATGTCTTTGTGATATCCTAATAGTGCCATTGTGATGTCATAATGCCATAGTGACTAGAGAATATTACCGTTGTGATGTCATAGTATAATTGTGAT
>NW_026586257.1:1707-5649 GCF_907164565.1 Psammomys obesus
ATATTACCGTTGTGATGTCATAGTATAATTGTGATGTCACAATAGTATCATTGTGATGAAACAAGTCAATTGTAATGTCATAATTCTCTAGTGATGTGACAATCAAACCATTGTGATGTCACAATACAATAGTGATGTCCTATTAGTAAAATTGTCATGTCATAATTCCCTTCGATGGCACAATATTAGCATTGTGGTGTCACAATGTCTTTGTGATATCCTAATAGTACCTTTCTGATAAAAGAATGCCATTGTGAATAGAGAATAGTACCATTCTGATGTCATAGTACAATTGTGACATCGCAATATTACCATTGTTATATCACAATCAAATGTAATGTCATACTTCTCTAATGGTGTCACAGTCGAACCATTGTGATGTCACAGTAGGATTGTGATGTCCTACTAGTAATATTGTGATGTCATAATTCCCTTACGATGTCACAATAGTAGCATTGTGATGTCACAATGTCTTTGTGCTATCCTAATATTACCATTGTGATGTCATGATTCCATTGTGACTAGAGAATAGTACCATTGTGAAGTCATAGTACACTTGTTATGACACAATGGTACCATTTTGATGTCACAAGTCAATTGAAATGTCATAATTCTCTAGTGATGTCACAATCGAACCATTGAGATGTCATTACACAATAGTAATGTCCTACTAGTACCATTGTGAGGTCATAAATTCCTTGCGATGTCACAATAGTAGCATTGTGATGTCCCAATATCTTTGTGATATGCTAATAGTGCCATTGTGATGTCAAAATCATATTGTGACTAGAGAATAGTATGATTGTGATGTGATAGTATAATTTTGATGTCACAATTGTACCTTTGTGATGTCACAATTCAATTGTAATGTCATAATTCTCTAGTGATGTCACAATCAAACCATTGTGATGACACATTATGACAGTGATGTCCTATTAATACCATTGTGATGTCATAATTTTCTTGCCATTTCACAATAGTAGCATTAAGATGTCAGTATGTCTTTGTGATATAGTAATATTACCATTTTGAACTCATAAGTCAATTGTGACTAAGGAATAGTACAATTTTGATGTCTTAGTAAAATAGTGATGTCACAAAAGTACCATTGTGATATGTCACATGCAATGTCATAATTCTCTAATGATGTCACAATCGAATCATTGTGATGTCACAATTCGATTGTGGTATCCTACTAGTACTATCATAATTCCCTTGCGATGTCACAACAGTAGGATTGTGGTGTCAAGATGTCTTTGTGATATCTAATAGTATTTTCGATATCACAATGCCATTGTTATTAGAATATAGTACCAGTGTGATGTCATAGTACACTTGTGACATCACAATGGTACTATTGTGATGTCACAAGTCAATTGTAATGTCATAATTCTCTAGTGATGTCACAATCAAAACATTGTGATATCACAATACAATTGTGATGTCCTATTAGTACCATTGTCATGTTATAGTTCCTTTGTGATGTCACTATAGTAGCATTGTGATGTCAGAATGTCTTTGTGATATCCTAATAGTACCATTGTGATGTCATAATACCATAGTGTCTACAGAATATTACCATTGTGATGTCATTGTACAATTGCGATGTAACAATACTACCATTGTGATGAAACAATTCAATTGTAATGTCATAATTCTCTAGTGATGTCACATTCAAACCATTTTGATGTCACAATACAATAGTGATGTCCTATTAATAGCATTGTGATGTCATAATTCCCTTGCGATATCACAATAGTAGCATAATGATGTCACAATGTCTATGTGATATGCTCATAGTGCCATTGAGATGTCATATTGCCATTGTGACTATCGAACAATACAATTGTGATGTCATAGTACAATTTTGACGTCATAATTGTACTTTTGTGATGTCACAATTCAATTGTAACATAATAATTCTCTAGTGATGTCAAAATGGAACCATTGTGATATCACCATACGATAGTGATGTCCTATTAATATCATTGTGATGTCATAATTCCCTTGTGATGTCACAATAGTAGTATTGTGATGTCAGTACGTCTTTTTGCTATCCTAATATTACCATTGTAATCTCATAATTCAATTGTGACTAAGGTATACTACAATTTTGATGTCTCAGAATTCACAATAGTACCGTTGTTGTGTCACAAGCCAATTGTAATGTCATAATTTTCTAGTGATTTCACAATCCAACCATTGTGATATCATAATTCACTTGTGATATCACAATCTTAGCATTGTGATGTCACAATATCTTTTTGATATCCCAATAGTACCTTTCTGATTTCAGAAGGCCATTGGGACTAGAGAATAATACAATTGTGATGTCATAGTACTATTGTGATGTCACAATTCAATTGTAATTTTATAATTTTCTACTGATATTGCAATTGAACTATTGTGATGTCACAATATGAGATGTCCTATTAATACCATTGTGATGTCATGATTCCCTTGCAATATCACAATAGTAGCATTAAGATGTCACAATGTCTTTGTACTATCCTATTAATACCATTGTAATGTCATAATGCCATTGTGACCAGAAAATAGTACGATTCTAATGTAATAGTACAAATTTAATATCACAATACTACCATTGTGATATCACAAAACAACTGTAATATTATAATTCTCTCGTGATGTAACAATTGAACCATTATGGTGTCACAATAGGATAGTGATATCCTACTGGTGCCATTGTGATGTCATAATTCAGTTGTGATGTCACAATAGTAGCATTGGGATGTCACAACGTCTTTGTGATATCTTAATAATACCATTGTGATGTCATAATGCTATTATGACCATAGAATAGTGCCATTGTGATGTCATTCGACAATTATGATGACAGAATAGTACCATTGTGATATCACAAGTCAAATTTAATGTCATAATTCTCTAATGATGTCACAATCAAATCATGTGATGTCACAATACAATTGTGATGTTCTACTAGTACCATTCTGATGTCATAATTCCCTTGCCATGTCACAATAGTAGAATTGTGCTGTCACAATGTCTTTGTGATATCCTAATAGTACCTTTCTGATATCAGAATGCCATTATGACTAGAGATTTGTACCATTGTGATGTCATACTACAATTCTGATGTCATAATGGTACTATTGTGATAGCACAAGGCAAATGTAATGTCATAATTCTCTAATGATGTCGCAATCGAAGCATTGTGATATCACAATACGATTCAGATGTTCTACTAGTATCATTGTGATGTAACAATTCAATTGTAAGGTCAGAATGCTCTAGTGATGTCACAATCGAAATATTGTGATGTCACAATATGATAGTGATATTCTAATAGTACCATTGTGATGTCATACTTCCCTTGGGATGTCACAATAGTAACATTGTGATGTCACAATGTCTTTGTGATATCTTTATAGTACCATTGTGATGTCATAATGATATTGTGACCAGAGAACAGTATGATTGTGATGACATAGTACAATTGTGACGTCCCAATAGTACCATTGTGATGTCACAATTCAATTGTAATGTCATAATTCTCTACTGATGACACAAACAATTGTGATGTCAAAATAAAATTCTGATGTTGTACTAGTACCATTTTGATGACATATTCCCTTGGGATGGCACAACAGTAGCATTGTGATGCCACAATATCTTTGTGATATCCTAATATTTCTATTGTAATGTCATAATTGTGAGTAGAAAATAGTACAATTATGATGTCATAGTAAATTGTGATGTCACAATAGTAACATTGTGATATCACAAGTCAATATTAATGTCATAATTCTCTAGTGATGTCACAATTGAAAAATTGTGATGTCACAATACGATAGTGATTTCCTACTACTACCATTTTCATGACATATTCCCTTGCGATGTCACAATCATAGCATTGTGATATCACAATGTATTTTTGCTATCTTAATATTTCCATTGTGA
>NW_026586258.1:0-2060 GCF_907164565.1 Psammomys obesus
GTATTTATCAATGGATAAACGTATTTGCACATATGATGCCATGTGTGATTACATACAGTAGATCATATGTGATATGTAATACGTATGTATGTTTTTATATATTAATATTTATTTATGTGTTTATATATTTTTCTGTTTATATATTTATCATCTTTGTTTATATATCAATGAATAAACGTATTTGCACATATCATACCGTGTGTGATTACATACAATAGATCATATGTGATATGTAATACGTATGTATGTTTTTGTATATTAATATTTGTGTTTATAGGTCACACTTTGTCTATATATTTATTAATAAATGTATTTGCGTGTATTCTACCGTGTCTATAGTTACATACAATATGTTACTTATATCATGTGATATATATTTGCATTTTTGTATATTTATTCATATTTGTGTAGGTCTTTACATGTTGAATTTTGTTTATGTATTTATGAATGAATAAATGTATTCGCGTGTGTTCTACCACGCATATAATTATGTACAATATATTACTTATATATGTAACACATATGTATATTTTTATATATTATTTGTTTATGTGTTTATATATTTTCTTTGTTTATATATTAGTAAATAAATGTATTCGCGTGTATTATACCACGTATATAATTACGTAAAATATATTATTTATATATGATATGTAATATATATGTATGTTTTTATATATTATTTATGTTTATATATATTTTCTTTATTAGTAAATAAATGTATTTGCATATATTATAACATGTATATAATTATATACAATATATTACTTATATGATATGTAATAAATATGTATATTTTTATATATTATTTATGTGTTTATATATTTTCTTTATGTATTTATTAGTAAATAAATGTATTTGCGTGTATTCCACCATGTATATAATTATGTACAATATATTACTTATATGATATGTAATATATATGTATATTTTTTTATATATTATTTGTATGTTTATATATATTTTGGTTTTATATTAATAAATAAATGTATTTGCGTATGTTCTACCACGTATATAATTATATACAATGTATTATTTATATATGATATGTAACATATATGTATATTTTCACATATTCATGTGTGTTTATGTTTGTATATTTTTTGGTTTATATATTTATTAGTAAATAAATGTATTTGCGTGTATTATACCACGTCTATAATTATATACATTATTTATATATGATATGTGATACATATGTATATTTTTATGTATTAATATGTTTGTTTTCTTTGTTTATATATTTATTAATACATGTATTTGCATGTATTATACCATGTATATAATCATATACAATGTATTATTTATATATGATATGTAATACATATGTATATTTTTATATATTAATATTTGTGTTTATATATATTTTCTTTGTTTATATATTCATCAATAAATGAATGTATTTGCGTGTGTTCTACCACGTCTATAATTATGTACAATGTATTATTTATACGTGCTATGTGATACATACTTTACGTGTAACATGAATTACATGCTTAACGTCTTTACGTATTATATTCTCTGCTTACATACTTATTCATGAACGTACTTGTGTGTGTGTCATCCCGTGACATATAATTACATGCCATAGATCATTCACATTGAACGACGTATATTTAAATTTCCATGTTTACTAATGTTTGCCTCTTTACGTGTTAATGTTTTATTCGTTCCTATGTTTTGCGCGTATCGTACATACATCGTGTATGTAATTGTACGCAATGTGTTGTTGATGTGTGACATATGATACATACTTTACAGGTAACACGGTTCATGTGATACAGCAATTACATATGTGTTTATGATCCATATTTGCGTTCTACGTGACATATACTTTATGTCACGTAAATTGTGTGTGATGGATTATTACATATTATGTATTTTATAACGTATTTGTCTGTAACACGTTTTGTGTGACATGTATTTAGTGCTTACGTGGACTAAGTATGTTTAGTGTGTTTGTGTGTGTGGATATGTGGTAAAATACATTATATAGGAAATGTTTTTCATGTGGCATTATATTTTCCTCTACGTTCACTTCCTGTTTGTCCCCCTCACTT
>NW_026586258.1:2070-2312 GCF_907164565.1 Psammomys obesus
GTCTTTTCCCCTACGTTCACTTCCTGTGCTTCCCCCTCACTTCCTCTTCCTCTCTAGTCTTTTCCCCTATGTTCACTTCCTGTGCTTCCCCCTCACTTCCTCTTCCCCTCTACATTCACTTCCTCTTCATCCCCTTGCTTCCTCTTCCTCTCTACACGCTTTACCCTAAGTTCCCTTCCTGTGCGATCCTGTTCGTCCCCCTCACTTCCTCTTCCTCTCTAGTCTTTTCCCCTATGTTCACT
>NW_026586259.1:0-802 GCF_907164565.1 Psammomys obesus
TTGTGGAGTTGGCGATGTTACTGTGAATCATTGCTTGTTTGCTTTTGATTTTTGTTGGAAATTATCTTTAACCTATGTTTTCTTGGGTGTATTTGTTTTCATTGGATTGGAATTTTCCTTCTAGTATCTTCTGTAGGGCTGGGTTGCTGTTCAGATATTGCTTAAATTTAGTTCTGTCGTGGAATATTTTATTTTCTCCATCTATGTTGATTGAAAGCTTTGCTGGGTAAAGTAGTTTAGGTTGGCTTCTGTGGTCCCTTAGGGCCTGCATGATATCTCCCCAGGCCCTTCTGGCTTTCATGGTTTCTGATGAGAAGTCTGGTGTGATTCTGATAGGTTTGCCTTTATATGTTACTTGGCCTTTTTCCCTTCTTGCTTTTAGTATCTTTTCTTTGTTCTGTAGATTAAGTGTTTTGACTATGATGTGGCATGAGGAGTTTCTTCTCTGGTCTAGTCTATTTGGTGTTCTGTAGGCCTCTTGTATATTTGTGGACATCTCTTTCTTTAGATTGGAAAAATTTTCTTCTATGATTTTCTTGAAAATATTTTCTGGACCTTGTAGCCTGGACTCCTCTTCTTCTTCAATTCCTATTATTCTTAGATTTTGCCTTTTCATGGCGTCCTTGATTTCTTGGATGGTTTGTGTTTGGGATTTTTCTGATTTTATTTTTGCTTTGAGAGAAATATCAATTTCTGTGAGTGTATCTTCAGTACCCGAGATTCTCTCTTCCATCTCTTGTATTCTATTAGTGATGCTTACCTTTGTGATTCCTTCTCTTTTCTCTAAGTTCTTCAGTTCCAG
>NW_026586259.1:812-4957 GCF_907164565.1 Psammomys obesus
GTGATTCCTTCTCTTTTCTCTAAGTTCTTCAGTTCCAGGGTTTTCTCTGTTTGTGTTTTCTTTATTGATTCTAATTCTGTTTTCATGTCTTGCAACATTTCCTTTATCTGTTTGAGTGTGGATTCCTGTGTCTCCAAGATGGTCTCTATTTTTTTGTTTGTTTCCTCTCTTAGTGCCTCTGCTTCTGCCTCCAATTGTTTGGCTACATATGCATGTGTTTCTTTAAGAGCTTCTTCATTCACTTCGTTTTTCTTTGTTTCTATTTGGGAGGCCAAATCTTTAAGGGATTTTTTTGTATCCTCTTTAACTGTTTGAATCTCTATGACTATTTCTCTGAGAGATTTGTTGTTTTCCTCTTTATGTGCCTCAATTAACTGGATAATCATAGCTTTAAAATCATTTTCTTGTGTTTCTGCTGAGTTGGAGTGTCCAATAATTTTGGAGGTTGCCAGTGAAGCCATGATATCTTGATTTGCATTGGTTGTGTTCTTTCGCCAACCTCTGGCCATTTGGTTATCCATAGTTTTCACTGTCTGTTCCTGGATTCTGCAGGTCAGACTGGTTTTTCTCTGGTATCTGGAGAATTCTTCAGGAAAATGGCTGAGGTCTAGAGGTTTCAGTGTGTGCATTGGTTATTCAGCTATAGCTGTAGAAGGAAAGTTCGCAGGCGCAGAAGGACAAATGAGGGGTAGTGTGTGTTTGAGTGTGTGCTTGTGGGTGTGTCCTAAGAGACAGGATGTTGGTGAATGAAGAGGCCTTCGGTGTTTGAGAGAGGTGCCCTGCAGGCACTGAAGTTGTTGCAGGCGCTAAGGGATAGCAAGCGCTGTTGAAGAATGCGTGCGCGTATTGATTTTACAAGTCTGCTGGTCTTTGGTGTCTATTCAGCTGGTTTTCTGCCACTGAGGGGTTGGATGGCCCATACAATCACTGGCTGGGAAGCCCTGTGTATTCCATGCTGCCACTTGCAGACTTGGGGCCTGGGAAGGGTTGTACTGTGGATCTGAGTCTCTGTGGCTAGCACTGTATTGGGCGTACGCTCTGGCGGGGTGGAGTTTCGGTGGTGCATGTACTCCTGCAGAGCCGGGTGGTGGTAGTAGTGGGGGGGGTGTTCCACTGGTCAAGAGTTCGGCGAGAGGGCCCTAGGTGGCATGTGCTCTCCTCTGAGTGGTGGCGTTCAGCAGGTCATTACTGCTCTCCACTGTGGCTGCGGGGTCTGGAGCACTGCCTCCCTGCCTCAGCCCGTCTTGGGTCCCAGACACTGAGCTTTGCGGCTTTGGTATCCAGGAAAAATTGTATTGTGGATCTGAGTCTCTGTGGTTAGCACTCAGTGGTTGGAGCTCTGTGATTGGGCCTGCGCTCCTCCTGTGAGGAGGTTTCTGGGGTTATTGCACTCTGGCCGCTTGGGACATGAGCTCCACTGCACTTCCTGCTGTGGTCTAGCTTGGGATTGCATCAGCGGGATGGGGGAGGGGATGCTCCATGGGTCCAGAGGGCCCTGAGCGTCCTGAGTGGGGCTGGGTGGGACGTGTGTCCAAGGAGGGGATGGGTGTTCAATGGGTGGTTACAGCAGACCGCTGCTATAAGGGGCCCGGAGCACTGTCTCTGCTGCCTTGATCTCCCGGATGTGAGCTTTGCACTCAGCTGCCTGGTGCTGTGTGCGGGTTTCCCCAAGGGAGGCCCAGACAAGGGAAGCGCCCTATTTCCTTCCCGGAGAAGTTCGCGCCCACCCAATCTAAATCTACTAGCACTCCACGCTTCTGTGGTGGCCCCTCTCCTTTAGAAAGCCCAAAAGTCCAAATTCTAGCTTTGATTGACTCTCCACTCACCAATTCTGGAGATTCATGCCTTCTGCCTCTCCAAAACGGTGCGCTCTGCTCACTGCCATCTTGGAGTCCGTCCCTTTTCTCCCTCTTTCAATGTCTATCCTCTTTGCCTTTCTGTATGGGGATTGAGCTTTTTTATTTTTATTTTTTGGATTGAGCTACTTAATCAGAATCCTCCTTGATTCATTTCCTTAGGTGTACAGATTTTAGTATGTTTTTCCTATATTATATATATCTAATATGCACTTATGAGTGAGTATATACCCTGTGTGTCTTTCTGTTTCTGGTATACCTCACTTAGGATGATCTTTTCCAGTTCCCACATTTGCCTGAAAATTTCATGATTTCCTTGTTTTTATTGCTGAGTAATATTCCATTGTGTATATGTACCACAATTTCTGTATCCATTCCTCAACTGAGGGACATCTGCGTTGTTTCAAGCTTCCAGCTATTACAAATAAAGCTGCTATAAACATGGTTGAGCAAATGTCCTTGTTGTATACATGAGCATCTTTTGCATATATACCCCAGAGCGGTATAGCGGATCTTTTTTATTTTCTTTTTTTAAAATTTTTATTAGTTACATTTTATTAGCACTGTATCCCAGCTGTACCCCACTCCCTCATTCCCTCCCAATCCCATCTTCATTCCCTCATCTCCTCCCTGCCCCTTTTCAAGTCCACTGATTGGGTCGGACCTCCTCCCATGTAATCTGACCCTGTTTTATCAGGCATCTTCAGAATTGGCTGCAAAGTTCTATTCTGCAGCCTAGTAGGGCTGCTCCTCCTTTGGGGAGTGGGGAGGTCAAAGAGCCTGCCATTGAGTTCCTGTCAGAAATAATCCCTGTTCCCCTTACTAGGGAAAACCAATTGGTTACTGAGATACCATGGGCTACATCCGAGCAGAGGTTCTAGGTTATATCCATACATGGTCCTTGGTGGAGTATCAGCCTCAGAAAAGTCCCTTGTGCCCAGATATATTTGGTCCTTGTGGAGCTCCTATCCTCTTCATGTCATACTACCTCCCCATTTTTTCATATGATTCCCTGCACTATCCTGAAGGTTTGGTTATGAGTCTTAGTATCTATTTGATAGACTGCTACATAGAGTCTTTCAGAGGCCCTCAGTAGTAGGCTCCTGTCCTGTTATTTGTTATCTCCTACATCCAATGTACATCCCATTTGTCTTACTAAGTGAGGAATGATCATCTTATCCTGGGTCCTCTTTCTTAGTTATCTTCTTTAGGTGTATATATTTCATTATGTTTATCATATCTTATAGGTCTATGTAAGTGAGTATATACCATGTGTGTCTTTCTCCTTCTGGGATACATCACTCAGAATGATCTTTTCTATATCCTACCACTTGCCTGCAAATGTAATGATTTCCTTGTTTTTGCTTGCTGAGTAGTATTTCATTGTGTAAAAATACCACAATTTCTGTATCCATTCCTCCGTTGCTGGACATCAGGGTTGTTTCCAGGTTCTGGCTATTACAAATAAGGCTGCTACAAACATGGTTGAAAAAAATGTCTTGGTGTGTACTTGACCAAATTTTGGGTATATGCCTAAGAAAAAGTGGGGAAGAGCCTAGAACTCATTGGCACAGGAGAAAACTTCCTGAACAGAACACCAACAGCACAGGCTCTAAGAGCAACAATCAATAAATGGGACCTCATGAAACTGAAAAGCTTCTGTAAAGCAAAAGGCACTGTTGTCAGAACAAAACAATAGCCTAGCCTACAGACTGGGAAAGGATCTTCACCAAACCTATAACTGACAGAGGGCTGTAATCCAGTATATATAAAGAACTAAAGAAGTTAAAAAGAAACCAAGTAATCCAATTGAAAAATGAGTACAGAGCTAAACAGAGAATTCTCTGTAGAAGAATATAGAATGGCAGAGAAACACTTAAACAGATGCTCAACATCCCTAGCCATCAGGGAGATGCAAATCAAAACGACCCTGAGATTTTACCTTACACCCATCAAAATGGCTAAAATTAAAAACTCAAGACAACACATGCAGGAGAGGTTGTGGAGAAAGGAGAACACTCCTCCATTGCTGGTGGGAATGTAAACTGGTACAACCACTTTGAAAATCAATCTGTCACTTTCACAGACAATTGGGAATAGTGCTTCCTTAAGATGCAGCTATACCACTCCTAGCTGGAGTGGTATACCCCTCCTTGCTGGATCTTGAGGTAGCACTACTCCTAATTGTCTAAACAAGCACCAGATTGATTTCCAAAGTGTAAGTATAAGTTTACCTTCCCACCAGCAATAGAAAAAGGTTCCCCTTTCTCCACATCCTCTCCAGCATGT
>NW_026586260.1:0-74 GCF_907164565.1 Psammomys obesus
TATAATATTCTATAATGCTAATATATATATATATATATATATATATATATATATATATATATATATATATATAT
>NW_026586260.1:84-1637 GCF_907164565.1 Psammomys obesus
TATATATATATATATATATATATATATATATATATATATATATATATGAATCAACTTATATTGCTTAAGAAAACAGCCTGCTTGTCATTCTCATAGAAGTCTCCAACTAGTTAGGAACCAGAAATCATTAAAAGACAGCAACATTATGGAAATGAACTGATGTGTACTTGATGTGGAAACTATTGTTTTGTCTCAAAATGCTACTTGGGGGCTGAAGTGGTGGCTTACCACTCGAGAACATTCTGTTTTCACAGAATTACCTGATTTGGTTCTCAGCATGCACACAACTACTGGTTAACTCCAGTTGAGTGGATTAGTTTTCTTTCTTGGCTTCTGTGGGTACTGAGCATGCACGTGCTATAGTATCAGCATGCAGCCGAAACATTCACATTTGTAGTACTACATTTTAGCATTTATGTTTAAAACCATATTCAGTACATAATTTTCTTCTACAGTCTTTTCCTGTCATCTGATTGGTGGTTGTGAGTGGGCTGTTGATGGTCCGTTGTTCTGATCAGCAGCAGTCCTCGATCCTCGGTGTAATTCAGGCCTGGATCTTTGGGTGTGGAAAGGACATGTCAGTAAACCAGAACTGGTGGGTCTTCACCTGGGCTCCAGGGTATTTCTGGCCATTCCTTTCCTCATGTTGAGTTGAGTATGTGGAGTTCCCTGAACCACCTTCAAGAGACTTGTTCCCCTGGATTTTGAGAACACTGGAATTTAGTTCCCACATTGTAGTTAAATAAGGAATTTATAATTCCATGGGAGATAGAATTTTATAATTTTATTTTCTTAGATGAGAGAAAATAGAAAGTCATTGAAGAAGCCATTTCATAGTCAGCACCTTCCTGATGGAGAATCATGATGGAAAGAGTCATGTATCGCCATTATATATGCAGGGCTTCGTTTACCAGCCTTAAACTTTGTCTGTTGAGTACATTTCAATTGCCATTGCTAAGAAGCTTTGTCCCTTAAGAGACCTTCAAATTTCTGAAAGAGTGGCTTTGGTATTTCTGAGAACAGGCATATTTGATGAATTATCTTATCAAGGTCAACAAATTAAACATCTGGGAATTAAAAAAAAAAGAGACTTAATTCTCAGAATCTGTTTCCTGCTAACTTAGAAAAGTAGTTGGTTTGAGGCTTTTTTTTCTTTCTTTCTTTTTCCGTCCCACTGTTGATACTTTCCAGTCATTGCTACCTTAGAAAAGAGAAGAGTTTGTTAAGTCAGTTTAGAAGAAAACTTACAAACTCTAGTTCGACACAAAACTTTCCAATGGAATCCAAGTCAGCTTTCTAAGAGAGTCCCTAAATGGTTCAGCACAATGAAACTCAAGAGGGCTCATGTTTTTGTAGAAGCTCTAAGCAGTGTGAAAAAGTCATCATGGATCATGGTATTTGGAAGTGGGACAAAGCTCAGAGTAATTCCCTCAGGTAAGGAAGCTGTTAAATTGTTATCTTACTAGTGTATAATCAGTGAGATTTTTTTTTCTTATTTTAGAAAGAAAAAAAAATTATGATCAACTATGCCTGACAAAAACTTCACAGTTATG
>NW_026586261.1:0-110 GCF_907164565.1 Psammomys obesus
ATTTTCTTTTTCTTCTGATGTCCATCCTCTTTGCCTTTCAGGATGGGGATTGAACATTTTAGTTAGGGTCCTCTCTTTTGCTTAGTTTGTTTAGATGTACAGATTTTAGT
>NW_026586261.1:210-4782 GCF_907164565.1 Psammomys obesus
CATCCATTCTTCAGTTGAGGGGCATCTGGGTTGTTTCCAGGTTCTGGAAATATTACAAATAAAGCTGCTACAAACATGGTTGAGCAAATGTCCTTTTTGTGTACTTGTGCCTCTTTTGGGTATATGCCTAGGAGTGGTATGGCTGGATCTTGAGGAAGCCCTATTGCTAGTTGTCTGAGAAAGCGCCAGATTGATTTCCAGAGTGGTTGTACCAGTTTACATTCCCACCAGCAGTGGAGAAGTGTTCCCCTTTCTCCACAACCTCTCCAGCATGTGTTGTCCCTTGAGTTTTTCATTTTGGCCATTCTGATGGGTGTAAGGGGAAATCTCAGGGTTGTTTTGATTTGCATTTCCCTAATGGCTAATGAGGTTGAGCATTTCTGTAAGTGCTTCTCTGCCATTCAATATTCCTCTACAGAGAATTCTCTCTTTAGCTCTGTTCCCTATTTTTTAAGTGGATTACTTGGTTTATTGCTTTTCAGCTTGTTTAGTTCTTTATATATATTGGATATGAGTCCTCTGTCAGATAAAGGGTTGGTGATGATTCTTTCCCAAACTGTAGGCAGTCGCTTTGTTTTGATGACAGTGTCCTTTGCTTTCCAGAAGCTTTTCAATTTCATGAGTTCCCATTTATTGATTGTTGCTCTTAGAGCCTGTGCTGTTGGTGTTCTGTTCAGGAAGTTTTCTCCTGTACCAATGAGTTCTAGGGTATTCCCCACTTTTTTTTTCTAGCCGATTTAATGTGTCTGGTTTTATGTTGAGGTCTTTGATGCACTTGGACTTCAGTTTTGTGCAGGGTGATAAGTATGGATCTATTTTCATTTTTCTACATGTAGACATCCAGTTGGACCAGCACCATTTGTTGAAGATGCTATCTTTTTTCCATTGTATTGTTTTGGCATCTTTGTCAAAAATCAGATGTCCTTAAGTGTGTGGGTTTATTTCTGGGTCTTCTGTTCGATTCCATTGATCCACCATTCTGTTTCTATGCCAGTACCATGCAGTTTTTATAACTGTTGCTCTCTAATACAGCTTGAGATCAGGGATGGAGATACCTCCAGAAGATCTTTTATTGTAGAGGATTGTTTTAGCAATTCTCGTTTTCTTCTTATTCCATACGAAGTTGAGAATTTTTCTTTCCAGGTCTGTAAAGAATTGTGTTGGCAATTTGATGGGAATTGCATTAAATCTGTAGATTGCTGTTTTTTTAATTTTTTTATTTTATTTTTTCATATCAGTTACATTTTATTAACTCTGTAACCCAGCCGTGTCCTGATCCCTCATTCCCTCCCTATCCCACCCTCCCTCCATCATCTCCACTGTGCCCCTTTCCAAGTCCACTGATAGGGGGGGACCTCCTCCCCATTCATCCAATCCTGTTTTATCAGGTATCTTCAGGACTGGTTGCAAAGCCCTCTTCTGTGACCTAACAGGACTGCTCCTCCCTTGGGGGGTGGGGAGGTCAAAGAGCCAGTCATTGAGTTCCTGTTAGAAACAGTCCTTGTTCCCCTTACTATGGAAAACCAATTGGTTACTGAGCTACCACAGGCTACATCTGAGCAGAGGTTCTAGGTTATATCCATACATGGTCCTTGGTTGAATGTCAGTCTCCGAAAAGACCCTGTGCCCAGATATATTTGGTCCTTGTGGAGCTCTTATCCTTTCTCCATCATACTAACATACTTCTTTCATATGATTCCTTGTACTCTGCTGAAAGTTTGGTCATGAGTCTTTGTATCTGCTTTGAAAACACTGCTAGAAAGAGTCTTTCAGATGTTCTCAGTAGACTCCTCTCATACGTACAATGAACATCCCATCTGTCTTTCTAAACGAGGATTGATCATCTTACCCCATGTCCATTCTCTTGATTATCTTTTTGAAGGTATATAGATTTCATTATGTTTATCACATCTTATAGGTCTATATAAGCGAGTATATAACGTGTTTGTCTTTCTCCTTCTAGGATAGTTCACTCAGAATGATCTTTTCTAGATCCCACCATTTGCCTGCAAATTTCATGATTTCCTCCTTTTTGATTGCTGAGTAGTATTACATTGTGTAAAAATACCACAATTTCTGTACCCATTCCTCCGTTGATGGACGTCTGGTTTGTTTCCAGTTTCTGGCTATTACAAATAAAGCTTCTATGAACATGGTTGAGCAAGTATCTCTTTTGTGTACTTGAGCAAAGTTTTGGTATATACTAGCAGTGGTATAGCTGGGTCTTGAGGAAGCACTATTCCTAATTGTCTGAGAAAGCACCAGATAGATTTCCAGAGTGGTTGTATCAGTTTACATTCCCACCAGCAGTGGAAGTGGGTTCCCCTTTCTCCACAACCTCTCCAGCATGTGTTGTCCCTTGAGTTTTTCATCTTGGCCATTCTGATGGGTATAAGGTGATATCTCAGGGTCGTTTTGATTTGCATTTCCCTAATGGCTAATGAGGTTGAGCATTTCTTTAAGTTTTTCTCTGCCATTCGATGTTCCTCTGTTGAGAATTCTCTGTTTAGCTCTGCTCCCCATTTTTTAAGTGGATTATTTGGTTTGCTGCTTTTCAGCTTCTTTAGTTCTTTGTATATAGTGGATATTAGTCCTCTGTCAGATAAAGGGTTAGTGAAGATTCTTTCCCAATCTGTAGACAGTTGTTTTATTTTGATGACAGTGTCCTTTGCTTTACAGAAGCTTTTCATTTTCATGAGGTCCCATTTATTGATTGTTGCTCTTAGAGCCTGTGCTGTTGGTGTTCTGTTCAGGAAGTTGTCTCCTGTTCCAATGAGTTCTAGGCTGTTGCCCAATTTTTCTTATAACAGATTTAGAATATCTGGTTTTATGTTGAGGTCTTTGATCCACTTGGACTTTAGTTTTGTGCAGGGTGATAAATATGGATCTATTTTCATTTTTCTGCATGTAGACATCCATTTGGACCAGCACCATTTGTTGAAGATGCTGTCTTTTTCCATTGAATGATGTTGGCTTCTTTGTCAATTACTGAGTATTCATAGGTGTGTGGGTTTATTTCTGGGTCTTCTATGCGGTTCCATTGATCCTCCTTTCCGTTTTTATGCCAATACTATGCAGTTTTTATTACTATTGCTCTGTAGTACAGCTTGAGATCGGGATGGAGATACCTCCAGATGATCTGTTGTTGTACAGGATTGTTTTGGAGATTCTGGGTGTTTTGTTTCTCCATATGAACCTTGAGAATCTTTTTTTCAAGATCTGTAAAGAGTTGAGTTGGTATTTTGATGGGAATTGCATTGAATCTGTAGATTGCTTTTGGCAAGATGGCCATTTTCACAATGTTAATCCTACCAATCCATGAGCACGGGAGATCTTTCCATCTTCCGATATCTTCTTCAATTTCTTTCTTTAGAGACTTGAAGTTTTTCTCAAACAGATCTTTCACTTGCTTGGTTAGTGTCACCCCAATGTATTTTATGTTATTAGTGGCTATTGTGAAGGGTGTTGTTTCCCTAATTACTTTCTTGGCCCTTTTGTCTTTGGTATACAGAAGGGCTTCTGATTTTTTTGAGTTGGTTTTGTATCTTGCCAGTTTGCTGAAGGTTGTTTTTATCAGCTGGAGGAGTTCTCTGGTTGAATTTTTGGATTCGCTCATATGTACTATCATTTCATCTGCAAATAGTGATACTTTGACCTCTTCCTTTCTGATTTGTATCTCCTTGATCTCCTTTAGTTGTCTTATTGATCTGGGTAGGATTTCAAGTACTATGTTGAAGAGGTTTGGAGAGAGTGGGCAATCTTGTCTTGTCCCTGATTTCAGTGGGATTGATTTAAATTTCTCTCCATTGAGTTTGATATTGGCTATAGGTTTGCTGTATATTGCCTTCACTATGTTTAGATATGTGCCTTGTATTCCTGATCTCTCCAAGACTTTAAACATGAATGGGTGTTGGACTTTGTCAAATGCTTTTTCAGCATCTAAGGAGATGATCATGTGGTTTTTCTCCTTCAGTTTGTTTATGTGATGGATTACATTGACGGATTTCCGTATGTTGAACCATGCTTGCATGCCTGGGATGAAGCCAACTTGGTCATGGTGGATGATATCTTTGATGAATTCTTGGATTCCGTTTGTAAGTATTTTATTGGGTATTTTTGCCTCAAAGTTCATTAGAGCGATAGCTCTGAAGTTCTCTTTTCTTGTTGGGTCTTTGTGTGGTTTAGGCATCAGGGTAACTGTCGCTTCATAGATTGAATTTGGTAATGTACCTTCTGTTTCTATTTTGTGGAATGGTTTGAGGAGAATTGGTGTTAGCACTTCTTTGAAGGTCTGGTAGAATTCCGTGCTGAAACCATCTGGCCCAGGGCTTTATTTGGAGGGAGAGTGTGAATGACTGCTTCAATTTCCTTGTGGGATATAGGGGTATTCAGTCTTTCTACCTGATCTTGACTTAATGTTAGAAGATGGACTCTATCGAGAAAATTGTCCATTTCATTTAGGTTTTCAAATTTTGTGGCATATAGGCTTTAGTAGTATGACCTAATGATTGTTTGAATTTCCTCAGTGTCTGTAGTTATGTCACCCTTTTCATCTCTGATTTTGTTGATTTG
>NW_026586262.1:0-634 GCF_907164565.1 Psammomys obesus
TTTTTATTAATTTTGGTTGAAAGTCTATTTTATCAGATATTAGAATGCCTATTCCCGCTTGCTTCTTGGGTCCATTTGCTTGGAAAGTCGTCTTCCAACCTTTTACCCTCAGGTAATGTCTATCTTTGTGCCTTAGATGTGTTTCTTGTATGCAACAGATTGCTGGGTTTTGTTTACATATCCACTCTGTTAATCTGTTTCTTTTTATTGGAGAATTGAGTCCATTGATGTTGAGAGAGATTAATGACCAGTGGCTGTTAGATCCCTTGATTTTGATGTTGGCTGTGTTCAAAAGGTTGTGTGCTTGGTTGCTTTTTGTTTTGCTGTAGTAAGGTTAATTATTTCCTGTGTTTTCTTGACAGAAGCTAATTTTCTTGGGTTGTATTTTCCCTTCCAGTGTCTTCTGTAATGCTGGATTTGTGTGGAGGTATTGTTGAAATTTGTTTTTGTCACTGAATATCTTGTTTTCTCCGTCTATGATGACTGAGAGTTTTTCTGTGTATTGTAGCCTGGGCTGACATCTGTGTTCTCTTAGGGTCTGCATGATATCTGTCCAGGCCCTTCTGGCTTTTATAGTCTCTGTTGAGAAGTCAGGTGTGATTCTAATGGGTTTGCCATTATATGTTACTTGGCC
>NW_026586262.1:644-3398 GCF_907164565.1 Psammomys obesus
GTGTTCTCTAGGCCTCATGTATTCTTATTGGCCTCTCCTTTAACTTGGGGAAATTTTCTTCAATGATTTTGTTGAAAATATTTTCTGGGCCTTGGAGAAGGGAGTCTTCTTTTTCCTCTATACCTATTATTCTTAGGTTTTGTCTTTTCATATTGTCTTGGATTTCTTGGATGGTCTGTGTCAGGATTTTTTTGGATTTAACATTTTCTTTGACAGATACATCGATTTCTTCCATTGTATCTTCTACACCTGAGATTCTTTCTTACATCTCTTGTAGTCAGTTGTTTATGCTTACCTCTGTAGTTCCTGTTTTCTTCCCTAGCCTCATCCTCTCCATTATTTCCTCCATTTGTGTTTTCTTTAATTTTTCCAGTTCTATCTTCAGGTCTTGGGTTGTTTTGTTTACTTCCTTCACCTGTCTGATTGTACTTTTCTGTTTTTCTTTTAGTTCTTTCAACTTTGTTTCTTTTATTTCATTCAGTGCTTTAAGCATTTCCTTTCTAAAGGCCATAAACTGTTTGGCTGCAACTTCCTCTATTTCTTTATGGATGGCAATATTCTGTTTGAGTTTATCTTCCTTTATGTCTTTACGTATCTTATTTTTTTCCTCTGTTATCATTTTCATGAGCATAGTTGTTAGGTCATCTTCTTGGATTTCAGTTAATGCTGGGGTGTCCAGGGCTACTTGCCCCTGAGTAACTGGGTTCTCGAGAAGCCTTATTGTTCTGTTTTTTGTTGCTTGAGCTTTTAAGCTGGCCTCTACCCAATGTCCTATCTTAGGTGTTTGGGGTTATCTTCTGGTGGTTCCTGGGTATCCTGTGTTGGAGAGAATCCCCTTTGCAGAAAGCTGGTTTTTCCTGAAGGAAGTTTTCTCAGCTTTTGGGTATAGTCCCTGGATGGCTGGCATTTTTTCAGGAGTTGCTGCTGCTCACCTCAGGGATAGAGACCTGAGTGGTAACTGTGGTCTTTGTTAGTCAAGAGGGTTCTCCTCTCACCTAGGGAAGTCCTGAATATAGCTGCCCTGTGTCTGGGTTTCTTGCTGTAAATTTAATGATCAGCTGCTGTGACCCACTTGGACATCTGGCACACAGCAACTGTTTGTGCCTGTGTCTGGAGCACAGCTGAGTGATGGCGGCTCAGCCCCGCCGGTCTGCGAGGCTTTTTCCAGGGAAGGATTGGGTTGTTTAAGTCAGTACAGTTTCCTTCCTTCCTTGTGGATTCTCTGGAGACAGAGACTTCCAGTCTCTTTTTTGCCCTGGAGTGCAACGTTCAGTCTCCTCCAGCTAGCTGGTGCTCAGAAACTGCCTGTGTCTGGAGCACAGGTGAGTGATGGCGGCTCGGCCCCACTGGTCTGCGAGACTTTTTCCAGGGAAGGATTGAGTGATTCAAGTCAGTACAGTTTCCTTCCTTCCTTGTGGATTCTCTGGAGACAAGGACTCCCAGTCTCTTTCTTGCCCTGGTGTGCACTATTCAGTCTCCGCCAGCTAGCTGGCATGGAGAAACTGCCTGTGTCTGCCTTTCTGGCCTTTAGGAGCCTGGGCGTCTGCCTTAACTGGGTAATTTTCCTGAGACCTTTTCAGGGTGGGGGTTTCGGCTGAGTGCTCTGAGATCAGACCAGCCATTTCCCTCCCTGTGTTTTGCACCGGAGAGTGAAACTCAGTCTCTGGTGCCCTGGTGCCCACGTGCCCACAGTTTTATCTGAGGCGGCGGATCAGGTGCACAGGCAGGGCTCTGTGCAGGCGCCTGGGTCCCCAGCTCTGGCTCCGGGCTGGCTCCTGGGGTGCCCATGGAACCCGAGCCTTTTCCAGGGGATGTCTGGGTGACCTAAGGTTGGTCCCAATCATTTCCTGCACCATTGGGTTATCTCTCGACTGAGAATTCCAGTCTCTGATATTGTGGTGTACACGGTTCAGGTTGGGACCGTGACCAGAGACACTCACGTGTGGCTCTGGGCTGGGGCTGGCGGCCAAGCATCTGGCGGAACCCGGATCTCTTCCACGGTTTAGCAGGGTGAGTTAAAAGCTGATTGAATCCCCCACCGTGGCCCTGGTTAGTCTTAAACTGGAGGGCTGATGTGCCCCGCCAGCTCAGTGCTGCTCTGCCACCAGGTTAGGAAGTTCTGCTGTATCTGGAGACTGGGTTGCTAGTCTAGATGCTTTCTGGGAAGTCCTGGGGTCTCTTCACTGTGCTCTCCAAGCTTGGGGGGCCCAGTGCCTGGTGTGCCTACCTTGTATGGCGTTTCTGCCTGGTTTTGGTGAGTATATAGCGTATTCTCTGTCTCTGTGGGATTGAGCAGGCCGTACTGTCAGTGATGGCGATCCTGTTGAGCTAGTATGGTGTCTAGCAGACTTGGGCCCTGGGAGGATGGTGCAGCTGCCGCGTGAATCTGGGACTCTGAGATGGGTACTGCTGGCATTTGCCGCTAAAGGGCTTGGAGCTCTGCCTCAGCAGCTGCAGACCCCAGGCAGTTAGGTCTGAGCTGAGAAAGATGAGTCAGCTGTGCCGAGGAGGAGGGAGGTCTAGGGGAGGGGAGTGCCGGGAGATCAAAGGATCATTTCTCACCTTCCCCAAACAAGTCCCTGGGTGACCCAAGACCAAAGTTTTCACCTCCTGCGATGTTCCCTGTTGTTTAGAAAGCCTCACTGTTGTTTTCCTGGGTTAGAAGTCCTTCCACTCACCAACTCAGACGTTTAGCTCTTCCACAGCTCAGATAGTGTGTGTGCTAGTCGCCATCTTGGCTCCGACCCCCCCCCC
>NW_026586263.1:0-1774 GCF_907164565.1 Psammomys obesus
TGAGCCTGGGCCTTTATATCCCTGCCCAGGTCAGGTGTGAGGCTGCACGTGGTCACTTCCTGCTTACTCTTTTTCCCTAGTGCAGCTGTATGTCAGTGTAATAAACATTGCTCTGTCCTATGACCCACTTCCTCCACATCAGTAATTTTCCTAGAGATCTTCAGGACTTGGCAACCCAGGGTCTGGTGTTCCTGGGCACAGAGCAGCTTTACCCATCCCTGCACAGGGCTCTGCAGCCTGGGTATCTTACAGCATGGTGAGTTTTCTACTTGTTTATTCACGTCCACTCCTTTGTCTTGTGGAAACACTGGGTTGTGCTGGTTCTTCATTTAAAATGGACAAGATCAAGGTCCTGTTCTAACCATGTCTCTGAGCAGAAAGTTCCAGGACTAGTTATCTGGCTCTTTGCATGTTTTCAGGCTCCTTGCTTGCAGGCTTCTTGGCATCTGAATCATCCTTGGGTGGTCTCTCTTCAGATCTCTCAGGGCCATTCTTCTCAGGTGCTGCCCTCACTCACACTAATAAGAAAGAAAGAAAGAAAGAAAGAAAGAAAGAAAGAAAGAAAGAAAGAGGATAGAGCAATTTGGCCTCTGGAAAATTTTTGTTACCTAAACAAGCTACAGGTCAAGTTCTGGGTCAGAAGTAAGACTTTTTTTCAGGTATCCTGATCTTCAGAGGGTGTGTCTGCTGACCGTTCTTTCTTAGGACACTCATGGTGGGTACTGTCTAAGCAGGGTGAACCAGTGGAAACCTCGGGCTCTGCTGAGCAGCTCAGAGAGGCAGCCCACAAGCAGCCTTGCACGCTCAAGGAACTTCCCAAGAAGACAGCTCGCTTAGAACCCACAAAACCCCACAGAGATCTTCCACCTGGGAGAGAGGTCAAGGCCAGCAGGACTGTAAGACACAGGCTTCTGGGATCACAGAACAACTGGGTAAGATCAGCCTACAGCCCTGAGACTATGCTGAAAGGAAACCTCGGACTATGGCGATCAGCAGCAGGGAGAGGAGCTTAAAGAAAGCCCAGGCTCACTTTTGATATTCAATTCCTATATATAATGGTGTGTCAAGACAGTATGCAAGAAAATTAAAAAAAAGTAAACTATCAAAATAGGCATGTTAGTTCCATTATTTTGTTGCAATGATGAAATGCCATGAACAAAGGCAACTCATAGAAGAAAGAATTTACTTTGGCTTATCCAGATGGAAAATCTGTCACGGTGGGGAAGGCATGCATGGCAGCAGAAGCAGGAAGCTGGCTGGCTGGCTGGTAATTTCATCTGTGCATAGGATGTGAGCTGAGGCCATAAACCATGAGAGCCCTCCAGCAGTGATGTACTTCTGCCAGCAAGATTCTACCTCCTAAAGGTGCTGTCACCTTTCCAAACAGCGCCACCAACAGGGTACCAGGTGTTCAACTAGATGAACTTAGGGGGGCATTTCTCATTCAGATAATTACAGCAAAGACATGAAACCAGCCAAACTTGAGCTGGGAGATGCTTTTTTTAATTATTTGTTTCTTATAAAACTCATTTACTTTTGACAATTTCCCTTATGATGGTTAGTGTTCAATGTCAACAGAATCCAGACTCCTCTGGGAGATGGGCCTCTGGGCATGACCGTAGGGGATTATCTTGATTTCATTGATTGAAATAGGGTGACTCGCCCACTGTGGGTGGGACCACTCCCTGGCTATGGGCTTGGACTGTGTAAGTGGAGAGAGGGAGCTGAGCAGCAGCAGCAGCAACATCATCATCATCACCACCTCCACCACCAC
>NW_026586263.1:1784-7816 GCF_907164565.1 Psammomys obesus
CATCATCATCATCATCATCATCATCAGCAGCAGCAGCAGCAGCAGCATCATTCATCACTCCCTGCTCCCTGATTGTGGATGCCATGTGACCAGCTGCTTCAAGCTCCTGCTGTCTCAACATCTCCAACAACTGTACCCAGGAACTGTCAGCCAAAATAAACTGTTTCTTCCTTAAAGTTGGCCTATGTCAGAGTACTTTATCACAATAAACAGGAAAAGGAACTAAGATCCACGAAGAAAGCAGACAAATATAAAACTGTGACAGAAAGGGATGGAAGGAAGAGGGGAGGAACTAGGAAGAAGAGAAGGAAGAAGGAAAAAAGAAAAGGAGGGAGGGAAGAAAAAGGGGAAGAAGTAATAAAGGAAGGGAAGGAAGGAGGGGTGAGGAAGGCAGGGAGGAAGGAAGGGAATGAGGGTGGATGGAAATAGAAGAGAGGGAGGACAACTGGAAGAAGTGGGTGCATTCAAACAATAAGATGCATTACAGAGCAGCAATTGCTGTGGGAGAACCACATGCATGGGGCATGGGCAGATAACCAAGTGGAATGGAATGTGAGAGTCCAATTTTAAAAGATTTACTTAAAAGTTTTTTTTTTTGCACACACATTTTGCCTGAATGTATGTGGATCATGAACATGCAGTGCCCTCTCTGAGATGAGTATGCCAAACACCCTGAAATTAGAATTACAGATGGTTATAAGCTGCCATGTGGGTACTGAGAATTGTACCAGGGCTGTACAGGAGCAGGCAGTACTCTTAATTGCTGAGCCATCTCTTTCGCTCCAGGATCTCAGTGCTCATATAAATAACTTCTCATACATATCCATAAATGTTTAATCCTAGTTAAACTCATTGGGGCTCACATACACTGAAAGTAGAAGGGGGACTAATTGTAAAAGGGAAGGTAAACATTGGGAATGGGAAATGACAAGAGTGGGTAATGGGGAAGTTAACTGGAATAAAAACATATACGTGCAGGAGAATGTGGGTCGGAGGATCCGAGAAAATAACAAGTGAGCGTGCTGTTTTTGTCTCCACAGTGGGCAGGGAGATCAACACAGGGTGGGTTAGAGAACAGTGGGGCGGAACAAGGAGAACTAAAGTTGGGGGTTTTGTTTTGCGGTAGAGGACAGATGGGATTTTCCTAGCAGTGCCCCTAAATGCACACAATAAAGTGGCCATGTTCTCCAGGCAGACATCAGGCAGAGATACAAGGGTTCCTGGATAGAGGTCTCCATTCTCACACACCTCCTTCTGACCTGCTCCACCTTCAAGCAAACACCAGAACCATGAGCTGCTCTGGAGGTTGTGGCTCTAGCTGTGGGTGCTGTGGTTCCTGTGACTCCTGCTGCTGCAAGCCTGTGTGCTGCTGTGTGCCCACCTGCTTCAGCTGTGGGGGCAGCAAGGGAGGCTGTGGCTCCTGTGGGGGCTGCGGCGGGGGGGTGTCTGTGGCTGCTGTGGGAGCTGCAATTCTTGCTGCTTCGAGCCCTGCTGCTGGGAGTCTAGCTGTTGCCAGGCTAGCTGCTGCAAACCTTGTTGTTCTTTGAGTTGTGGGTCTTCATGGTGTCAGTCCAGCTGCTCTCTACCCATTTGCTGCCAAGGCAAGATCTGAGGTTTTGACTGGCAGCACCCGCAATTTACTTTAAAGAAGATGATGGGCACAGAAGAACCTCCACCTGGGGTTTGCTTTAAATGTGGCAAAGCTGGTCACTGGGTGAAAAACTGCTCCTTATCTGGACTGCTGACAGCATGCTGTCCAGACTATGGACAGGCAAGACCAAGTTGATTGACTCACTTTGCAGAGACAAGGCAGGTCAGTCCTTCAAAAGTCCTGCTTCATGGATAAGTCTGTCAGATAGTCAAGTCCTGAAGGCCAGATGCCCCAATGGTACAGTGAATCTTGGGTGACTGTCCAGGCAGCCATCAATGTTTGTTATTTTTATAGTTTTGGAAGCTGCTTGCTCTGTACTTTCTGTTTACTTAGGCAATATTTATCTTTCTCAACTCTATGAATGGATTGAAGACAAGAAATTTATAGTCTTAACAGTTTTTTTTATTAAATATTAAAAACATAAAACCTTAAGTTGTTTGGGGTCTAAGAAAATGTTTTAGGGTTTTAAAAAGATGTTTTTAGGTGGACAAATGAAAGTTATAATAAGAAAGTGACTTAGGTATCAAACTTTGGACTCGTCAGAATAGTATAGATAGTGGAGTATTTTCTCCAAGGTTGCCAAATACATATGGACTGGTCACTCTAAATATAACTCCGACTTGATAGTTCTCATAGTTGTTCTTATTGTATATCATTTATTAACATTAGCGAAAAAGCCATTTTTGGACTAAAAGAAGAAATGTAGTGAAAATTTTGGTTTCTTCAAAAAAAAACCCAGACATACATTATGTTAATCTGTTTTTGTTTTAATCCCAGGTGTGGGATACGAGGCAGCTTCAGTTTGGCCATATCCACTTATTATGATTGCCTTGTGCTCTATTTTTGCCAGCTGCAGATAATTTAATGCTGGGGATTCTGGAGAGGGAAAAAATTGGAGCGCCCCAAAGGGCCTGTAGTGGCTGCTGCTGAGCCTGCTGTGGCTGGTTCCTGCTGCTACATTAGCTATTGCTGAATATTCTGATGTTTGGAGATTGGACTTACCCCTAGGAACCTAAGGCCCCTGATCAGCAGGAAACAGTCCAAAGAGGTACATGTCTCCTTTCCCCTCTAATCTTCTTTCTTGCCTGCCTAGTGTTAGGGAGTTGAAAGGAATTGGAGTGGAGACCGGTGGTAGATATAAGAGCCTAATAAATTAGCCCCCCAAAATACACCTACAATGTACCAAACACAGAGACCTTACAGATGGGACAGCCAAAGCTCACAGATTACGTAGCTGCTGGCTTAAGGGTCAGTGTCCATTTCTGTTTGTATGAGGATTCAGGAAACTCCCTGACTCAGTGTCTATGGAGTGGGGGTTTTGGGGGATCAAATGGGTGCTGGCCTATGTCAGCCCTTTGCTGCTGTGTAACAAAACCGCTACAAACTCAGACTTCACACCATAAGACTTTTGTCTACATTTCTGAAGTCCAGTGGGAGCTAAGCTGTGTTCATGCCTCAGGGCATGCTGAGGGCACTAATGTTATAAAGCAGTGCTTGGATTCCTACCCAGGGCTCAGAACCCTCCCCTATGCTCTTGGCCCTTGCAAACTCTCCCCTCTCCCCCCCCCAATAACACACAAACAAACAAAAAATAATAAACAAAACAAAGTATAGAAAACATCTTGTGTGGAAGCTGTAGTGTGTCCCACAGTATACCCTTCTGTCCACACACACACACGTATCTTCACTTGCAAATGTTCATTGGTCTGGTTTGAGGTTTCTGGCTTCTGTGACACCATCAATACTGCATCCTCACTGGGACTCCTCCCATTTGCCTTGTTGTTGCTCTGTGTTACGAAGATCTTGCAGCTTTGGATCAGCAGGACTGGCCCTTTCATGCGCCTCAACAGTTCAGAGATACTGTAGATTTGGGGATGGGACAACTCAAAGCCCTTGATCTTGACCTAGGTGGTACTTAAGCTGACTATCCCACTGGCTCTCCTTTATCCATACCATACCAGGGGCATTCTCCAGCACTGCTTGGGCTAGCTCACCCAGTGCCGCCATCAGCAGGAGGCAGGGCTACCTCTCCTGCTCTCACTCTCTTGCACTCTGGGCTGGCTCACCTTCCCCCACTCCTCCAGAGCCAGCTCCATTGGTTTGCCCAGTTAAGCCCTGATTCCATTCTCCCAAGTGCTGCAGCCTTCGAGGGGCTGGGCCAACTAGCCTTTCCCTAAACCCTCGGGGCTGGCTCACTTGTGCTCTGCCATCAGGACCAGCTCCACTGTGTTGCCCAGGCAAGGTGCAGGGCCTGCTCTCCTGAGTGGTACAGACAGTGCTGGGCAGGGATAGCTCTCTCCGTCTCTCAAGACCTTGGGGCCAACTCTCCCTTGTTCATGCCCTGTAGCTGTCTCATCTGCATTCTCCTCCCCCACCAGGGCCAGCGCTACTGTGCTGCCCAGGTGAGGTGCAGGGCCTGCTCTCCTGAGTACTGCAGCCAGCCACGGGCAGGGCGCGGTCAGCTCTCCTGAGTACCTCAGATGGTGAGGGGATGGAAGGCATCACCCCTGCATAGCCAGCTCTCCTGTTCTCAGGCCCTCAGGGCAGGGATGGTTCCCCTGCTGCCCACCCACACACACCAGGCCCAGCTCTATTATGCTGTCCAGTTGAGGTGCAGGGTCCTGCTCTCCCAACTGCTTCAGCTGGCATGGGACAGGGTCCGCTCATTCGCTCTCATACTGTCATGACCCTGGGACCAGCTTTCCTGACTGTTGGAGGTGGCAAGGGGGTGGGGTGGGGTGAGGGCATCATCTCAGTGCCTGCCTCACCCCACAGCAGATATCCACTCAATTTCTTACTGCAGTACACAAGAACCCAGCAATCTTGTCAGGCACCTGCCAGAATCTGACCTTTATGTTTCCTATCTCTTAAAATATTCTACCAATTCTGAAGACCATCTGGAAGAATGCCTGTCTCAGCAGCCAGTCTCTCCATCCCACCTTGCCTCCCTCTGTCCTCCTCCCCCTTTTCTTTCTGTCTTCTTTCACTTTCTCTAAGAGTGCATGAAAACACGTTGTTCCGGGCTTAGACTCTCAGCGCCCCTGGTTGTCGCTGGGCTCCTACTCAGAGGTAGCACTCCAAGACAGCTCTGACACCAATATAGCAACACCCACATGGTCGCCCTGGGTCTGGGACACATGCGGCTGCTTAATCTCTCAAGCAGCAGCACTTCCTAAGATGTTTTCTGGTGGCCAGAGCTTTGCACAACCCCACTTTTCCATCCTCAGAGTCCCTTCTTAACTTTGCTCTATGTTCCGCAAATAGCTGTTTTGCCTTGTGTACTTCTGGTTCATCATAGTCTTCCAGCTCTGGATCCTTCCTGCCCTAGGGTTGTCCAACTTTCCAATACTAAGAAAACTAGCCATCAGGGAGGAAGCTTCTATGCCAGCAGCAGCTTGATTTCTCTATATTATATGATCAATACATGTGGTGTCTCCAGCAACAGGCTCTTTGTTGCTGTTGCTGTTGTTGTTGTTCAAGACAAGGTTTCTCTGTGTGATCTGGGCTGTCCTGGATTCACTTTGTAGACCAGGCTGATCTGGAACTCACAGATATCCACCTGCCTCTGCCTTCCAGAATGCTGGGATTAAAGGTGGGCACCACCACACCCAGCTCAGCAACTGAGTCTTAACCATCAAA
Organism: Psammomys obesus; assembly: GCF_907164565.1. Lineage (NCBI taxonomy): Eukaryota > Metazoa > Chordata > Mammalia > Rodentia > Muridae > Psammomys > Psammomys obesus. The sequence continues at coordinate 7,075 of NW_026586263.1, forward strand.
TTTTTATGGGAACCAAGAGCAATGACAATTGTCTAAGGGGTGTGTGTGTGTCCAGATCACCTCACACCAAGAGCTCAAAGAGAGGAAGCCTATGCCTGGCAGTGTGCTTTTTACTTGCCAACCTATAGCTTCTGGGAGGAACATTACTCCTGTAGAAGGTAATACAAATGAAGTATATTATGTAAAGCTTAGAAACTAGTACATCTAGAAAATGTGACTTTTAAATAGGAGTTAGTGTGAGGCCCATGGTGAAAGTTGATGTTTGTGAAGACCCACAGGGCTTAATGAGCAGGATGGGTGGGATAATTGCCTCTTATGAAGGGTGCTCTTAAACAGTGTGAGCAAACTTTGGCAGGTAATTCTGAACTTCAAAGGTGAAGAAATGGATGAAGAGTGACCACAGGAGAACTTTGAATGCTGCTTTCCCACCTGGGTAGACCCTCCCCAGGGACTGCAAACTGCAGAAAATGCATCGCTGCCACCCAGCATTGCACTGTGGCCATACCGGAACCTGAAATCAGAGCATTGAAGGTTTAGGGAGGAAAACAGTATGTGTAGGAAGGATGTCACAAGGCAGAGCAATGTTTGTGTTACTTTAAATCACATGCAATGTCGGAGTGGACAGTACAAAAATAGATATAAGGAAGAAACTTTGGGCCAATCAGTCACCTAGGACAGGAATATAAAGGCAGTAAGCTCAGGAGGCTCCACACTGCACATCTTCCCTCTCCACCTGCTCCTC
>NW_026586264.1:0-1309 GCF_907164565.1 Psammomys obesus
ATCATAAAGGTATACTGAAGGTTGGAAGGTCTGCAGCTCCTCCCTCAGTCTGCTTTCTAAGGGTGCTTTCTAAGACATGCTCCCAGGCATGGCCTTGACCATGTGGACCGAGTTCATCCTTGCCCCAGGGTCTGGCTTCTACTTTACAGGCTCAGATGTAGTACCTTTCAAGGGTCCAAGAGTTGATGGGACTAACTAACTTGTCAATGAAACTGTTTTGACCATACAGTTTTGACCCTCTAGCTGTTTATCAGCTCCCTAGATAAAGCAAGCTCCTTATAGCCTGCAGCTTTTACAGTGACTGTCCCTTGTGTCTTTTTCCTGACAGGCTTCTTGCCTCTGAGCTATCCCAGCCTTCTTGGACCCCCCAGGTCTAAAAACTACCGTTTCTGTGACTGTCACAGTTTTCTGTCCTGCCTCATTTGGGCATTCATCATTCCCTCTTTAGTTGTCTTTTGTTATTGACAGGGGAAGTCTAGTCACCATCAGGCTTTTAAAGCTCTGAGAACCATTCAGCTTTTCTTTTTCACGTTATATTTATAATACATTCAACATAAAGCATTGACTGGGTGCAAAGCTCTATGATAGGTGCTAGGGATACAGTGATAGGGACACAGGCCAAGCACCATGATAGATGCTAGGGATACAGATGCTAGGGATACAGGACAGGCAAGAGCCCTAGCCTTTGGAGACAGTCACCAGATTAGACAACTGATGATGCACATTATAATTACACTGGAGCTAAGTGCTGGGGAGGAAGGGTGCAGGGAGTGGGGAGCTCCTGGGAGTGACTAAGCCAGGCCTAATCACTGTCCCACAAACTCTGCTTGTGGCATAGAATTCCCTCCTGCAGTTGTACACACAGGCAGTCTCCTTGCCTGGCATAAGGAGGACAGCCTGAGCAGAAAGTCCAGTCCTTTGGAAAATGGTCCAGAGACTATTGCATTTCTTAGCCATAGCCTCGTGATACCTAATAACGTAAGGCAGCATTTTGCTGACTTGGATCCCTGGTGGCAAATGTGCTGCCGTGGTGGACATCCCAGGTCAGTGGTGATCTCCTCACAGTCTGAAGGAACAGAGCTGGCCAGATGTGGGGCCCTGAGCAGGCGAGATGACACGGGAGGGTGGCAGAAGAGACGAAAGAAAAGGAACAGACGGTGATCATGCCATTACCAAGATCCATTATTGCTCGAGTTTTCCTTCTCTACCTCCTGCATGAGGCAGATACACCCTCAGTGTTCTCAGTGGAATCTGTCCTCCCAACACACACACACACACACACACACACACACACACACACACACACACA
>NW_026586264.1:1319-1400 GCF_907164565.1 Psammomys obesus
ACACACACACACACACACACACACACACACACACACACACACACACACACACACAATTTCTCACTGATCTTTAGAGGAGCA
>NW_026586265.1:0-628 GCF_907164565.1 Psammomys obesus
GAGGACCCAGCTCATTGTGGGTGGTACCAACCCTGGGCTGGTGGTTCCGGGTTTCATAAGGAAGCAGGCTGAGTCATCCAGGAGGAGCAGGCCAGGAAGCAGTATCTCTCCATGGCCTCTATATCAGCTCCTGCCTCCAGGTTCCTGCCCTGGGTGAGTTCCTGTCCTCACTACTTTGGACGATGAACTGTTCCATGGCTCTGTGAGTGAAATAAACACTTTCCCCCTCAAGTTGCTTTAGTCATGGTGTTTAATCACAGCAATAGTAACCCTGACTAAAACCCATGGTTTTCCATTTATAGACAGGGGTTGGGATGAGCTGGTCACTCTTAAAGACTGCATCTTAGCCTCATTTGTTATTATACTCTGGCCACAGTGTTATTGAAAACGGTGCTAATGTTTTTCTTGTTTTATTCTATTTTGTATTCCTTCTTCTAGAACCAAGTTTCATCCAATCAATATATCTTTTATATATTTGAATTATTACTTTAGAAAGAAGAAAAGTAATTAATGCAATAATGTTGTCTTGAGATACCCCTTGGTCATATATACATATATAAAGAGAGATATAGATATAAGAAATATATATATATATATATATATATATATATATATATATATATATATA
>NW_026586265.1:638-7636 GCF_907164565.1 Psammomys obesus
ATATATATATATATATATATATATATATATATATATATATATATATATATATATATATATATATATATGTTATATTTGCAGGACACATAATTATAAACAGCTTCAAATCATATACAACTTAAGGAATACTTTTCTAAAGATTACATATTATTTATTTATTTCCATGTAAGTTTGTGTGTGTATACAGGTACCTTAAATGTTCTCCAGGACCTGGCAATACAGGGGATTCTGTGCCACTTGTGTAGATGCCCGGAACTAAATCACGGGTCCTGTGCAAGAACAGATGTTAGCATTTCATGACAACTGGGTGACAGGAGGGCTTTTCATGCTCTACTCACAGACTCCTTGTCAGCCCTGTCATTAAGACCTCTAGCAGCCAGGCTCCAAGACTACTCTGGTGGAAGGACCCCCTTTAAAATCTGGACCTAACTCTTTGAGGCACAGGAGTGTTCATGCCTCCACCTGAAGTGTTCCATTCTCCAGGCATCATCCCTGAGTAGCATCAGTGGGCAGGTTCCACCCCTAACCTTTCCTAACAGACATAATGGGAATTCTCAGGCCTGGGGCAGAAGAGTGTCCAGACCCCATCCTATGAAAAGAAAAATCCTACCAATCCCTGAGCTTGTCCCAAACACAGGCCACAGACTCCCTCCAATCCCAGACCACCATGGAAAGCTCCTCCCTCAAGGAAACACTATATAAACCCTGTGTTCTCCCCAGTTCTCTACCTGAGAGTCAGCAACCCTACTGTTTTTTGTTTGTTCCTCTCATGTGAGTTTTGTTGTGCAGTGTGTGGTATCCTTGGCTTTTACCGCCAGGATACCTTTCCATCTGAGTTTTAACACTTACAGCAATAAACACTCTTAGCTACCAAGATATCTCTACAGTTCCTAAGGAATACTTCACAATAACATTTTCAGTTTGTGTGATATTAGACACATGACATACTTTTTTGTTTATTTATTATTTTTTTTGAATTTTATTTTTTTCTTATCAGTTACATTTTATTAACTCTGTATCCCAGCCGTGTCCCGATCCCTCATTCCCTCCTAGTCCCTCCCTCCCTCCCTCATCTCCACCGTGCCCCTTTCCAAGTCCACTGATAGGGGGGGACCTCCTCCCCATTCATCTGATCCTGTTTTATCAGGTATCTTCAGGACTGGCTGCGAAGCCCTCCTCTGTGGCCTAACAGGACTGCAGTGTTGTCAAAGCAAAGACTCATGACCAAACCTTTGGCAGAGTACAGGGAATCATAAGAAAGAAGGGGAGTTAGTCTGATGGGGAAAGGATAGGAGCTCCACAAGGACCAAATATATCTGGGCACAGGGTCTTTTCTGAGACTGACATTCAACCAAGGACCATGTATGGATATAACCTAGAACCTCCGCTCAGATGTAGCCTGTGGTAGCTCAGTAACCAATTGGTTTCCCAAAGTGAGGAGAACAAGGACTATTTCTAACAGGAACTCAATGACTGGCTCTTTGGCCTCCCCACCCCCCAAGGGAGGAACAGTTCTGTTAGGACAAATGACATACTTAATAATACTTAAACATGACTAATATCTGGCAAAATATAACAAGGGCCACTATAGTTGAAGGCACCATGGCTTCAGCATTGATACAAGTTGGAACCTCTCCTGTTTACACCATAAAGTGCTCCCTACATTATTACTAATATTTTAGTAATAAATTAAAACATTAACACAATTAAAGACGGTATTCCTGTTGAGAAAATGCTACATGGCTTTTATAATAAAAGTCCTCATGATAATCTGGGACAACATATGTTGAAACAGGCAGAAAGCAGAAATAGGCCGAATCACAATCCTTTGTTGGTGAATTGCAGACTGCACATAAGCCCTAGAACAGATAAATCAAATATACATGGTTTTGGAATCCATTTTAGCTGTTTTAAATGATGATGCTAAGGATCTGTTTGGAGAAGTTCATTTTGCCTCTTACTTATTTAATAAATATCAGTGAACACTTACTATGTATTGGACATTGTGCTAGGTGCTTAGAGTAGACACATGAAGGAATAAAATAATTTTTCTTCCCTTCATAGAACTTTACTTTGTGCAGCAATATCAACAGGTCAGGATTTACTGAGCATTTAAAACAGTGTCATTTTTCTTTTTCTGGTTATTGGAAAATAGATTTAAACTTATAAAATTATGTGTATGTTTCCCTTTCCTTCATGTGTGATTATGTCCCATGTGTACTGCCCAATGAAGCCAGAAAAGACTGTCAGAACCCAGGGAACTGGAGTGATAGGTGGTTGTGAGCCACCATGTGGGTGACAGGGATTGGACCTGTGTCTTCTGGAAGAGCACTCAGTGCTCCGAAGTGCTCAACCACCTCTCCAGCCCTGAGAAGAAAAATCTTAGATTATTATTATTATTTCTTACTTTTTTGCATACTTAACACCATTTCATGAACACATACATTTTCCAACTATCATTCTCATTGCCTTTCTTGATTTTAAGATTTATTATTATTTTTTATTACAATTTTCATTTTATATCCTGGCTGTGACCCTTTCCTTCTTCTCCTCCAAATCCCACCCTCCCTCCCTCTTCTGCTATGCCCCTTCCTCTTGTTCAGCTATGCCCCTCCACAAACCCACTGATACTGGAGGGTCCTCCTCCCCTTCTATCTGATCCTAGTCTATCAGGTTTCTATCTGGCTACATTGTAGTCCTCTGTGGTCTGGTAGTGCTGCACCCCACAGGGGGAGGTGACCAGAGAGCCTGCCACTGAGTTCATACAGAAATAGCCCCTATTCCCCTTACTGGGGACCTACTTAGAGAGAAAATCTGTGGGCTACATCTGAGCAGGTTTTAAATCCTCTTTAGGTATGGTCCTTGGTAGGGGTATTGGTCTCTGCAAGCCCTCAGGGTCTAATTTGGTTTGGTTTGGTTTCTCTATAATTCTCCTTTTGGAGCTACTGTCCCCTCCCAGTTTTCCATCTCTCCTTTCTTTTTTTTTTAATTTTTTATTAATTACACTTTATTCATTCTGTATCCCCCCATAAGCCCCTCCCTCCTCCCCTGCCGATCCCACCCTCCCTCCCCTTTCTGCATGCATGCCACTCCCCAAGTCCACTGATAGGGGAGGTTCTCCTCTTCTTTCTGATCTTAGTCTATCAGTTCTCATCAAAAGTGGCTGCATTGTCCTCTACTGTGGCCTGATAAGGCTGCTCCCCCCTCAGGGGGAAGTGATCAACGAGCAGGCCAATCAGATTATGTCAGAGGCAGTCCCTCTTCCCATTACTATGTAACTCACATGGACACTGAACGGCCATGGGCTACACCTGTGCAGGGGTTCCAGGTCATCTCCACTAATAGTCCTTGGTTGGAGTATGAGTCTCTGGGAAGTTCCCTATGTTCAAATTATCTTGTTCTGTTGCTCTCCTTGTGGAGTTCCCGTCCCCTCCAGCTCTTACTATTTCCCACTTCTTACATAAAATTCCATTCACTCTGCCCATCAGTTGGCCCTCAGGCTCAGCATCTGCTTTTCTGCATCTTCTATACTGCAGAAGCTTTCAGAGGCCCTCTGTGGCAGGTTTCAAGGTTGTTTCCTGTTTTCTTCTGGCTTTCAGAGGCCCTCTGTAGCAGGTTCCGAGGTTGTTTCCTATTTTCTTTTTCTTCTGATGCCCATCCTCTTTGCCTTTCAGGATGGGGATTGAACATTTTAGTTAGGGTCCTCTCTTTTGCTTAGTTGGTTTAGATGTACAGATTTTAGTGGGTTTATTCCCATTTGTATGTTTATATGAGTGAGTATATACCATGCGTGTCTTTTTGCTTCTGGGACAACTCACTCAGGATGATCCTTTCCAGGTCCCACCATTTACCTGCAAATTTCATGATTTCCTTATTTTTCATTGCTGAGTAATACTCCATTGTATAGATGTACCACAGTTTCTGCATCCATTGAGGGGCATCTGGGCTATTTCCAGCTTCTGGCTATTACAAATAAAGCTGCTACAAACATGGATGAGCAAATGTCCTTTTTGTGTACTTGCACCTCTTTTGGGCACATGCCTAGGAGTGGTATGGCTGGATCTTGAGGAAGCGCCAGATTGATTTTCAGAGTGGTTGTACCAGTTTACATTTCCACCAGCAGTGGAGAAGGGTTCCCCTTTCTCCACAACCTCTCCAGCATGTGTTGTCCCTTGAGTTTTTCATCTTGGCCATTCTGATGGGTGTAAGTTGAAATCTCAGGGTTGTTTTGATTTGCATTTCCCTAATGGCTAATGAGGTTGAGCATTTCTTTAAGTGCTTCTCTGCCATTCGATATTCCTCTACAGAGAATTCTCTCTTTAGCTCTGTTCCCCATTTTTTAAGTGGATTACTTGGTTTATTGCTTTTCAGCTTGTTTAGTTCTTTATATATATTGGATATGAGCCCTCTGTCAGATAAAGGGTTGGTGATGATTCTTTCCCAATCTGTAGGCAGTCGCTTCCATTCATGTTTAAAATACTGGAGAGATCAGGGATACAAGGCACATATCTAAACATAGTAAAGGCGATTTACAGCAAGCCTATAGCCAACATCAAACTGAACGGAGAGAAACTTAAAGCAATCCCACTGAAATCAGGGACAAGACAAGGCTGCCCACTCTCTCCATATCTCTTCAACATAGTGCTGGAAGTCTTTGCTAGAGCAATAAGACAGTTGAAGGAGATCAAGGGGATACAGATGGGAAAGGAAGAAGTCAAATTATCACTATTTGCAGATGATATGATAGTATATATGAGTGACCCCAAAAACTCTACCAGGGAACTCCTACAACTGATAAACACCTTCAGCAAAGTGGCCGGATACAAAATTAACTCAAAAAAATCAGTAGCACTCCTGTACACAAAAGACAAAAGGGCTGAGAAAGAAATTAGAGAAACAACACCATTCACAATAGCCACAAATGACATAAAGTACCTTGGTGTATCCCTAACCAAGGAAGTCAAAGACTTGTATGAAAAAAATTTCCAGTCTCTGAAGAAAGAATTAGAGGAAGATATGAGAAGATGGAAAGATCTCCCATGCTCATGGCTTGGCAGGATTAACATAGTAAAAATGGCCATTTACCAAAAGCAATCTACAGATTTAATGCAATTCCCATCAAATTGCCAACACGATTCTTTACAGACCTGGAAAAAAAAATTCTCAACTTCGCATGGAATAACAAGAAACTGAGAATTGCTAAAACAATCCTCTACAATAAAAGATCTTCTGGAGGTATCTCCATCCCTGATCTCAAGCTGTACTATAGAGCAACAGTTATAAAAACTGCATGGTACTGGCATAGAAACAGAATGGTGGATCAATGGAATCGAACAGAAGACCCAGAAATAAACCCACACACTTACGGACACCTGATTTTTGACAAAGATGCCAAAACCATACAATGGAAAAAAGATAGTATCTTCAACAAATGGTGCTGGTCCAACTGGATGTCTACATGTAGAAAAATGAAAATAGATCCATACTTATCACCCTGCACAAAACTGAAGTCCAAGTGGATCAAAGACCTCAACATAAAACCAGACACATTAAATCGGCTAGAAAAAAAAGTGGGGAATACCCTAGAACTCATTGGTACAGGAGAAAACTTCCTGAACAGAACACCAACAGCACAGGCTCTAAGAGCAACAATCAATAAATGGGACCTCATGAAATTGAAAAGCTTCTCTAAAGCAAAGGACACCATCTCCTTTCTTTTATAAAATTCCATGCCCTCTACCCAAAGTTTGGCTATGAGTCTCAGCCTCTGCTTTGATACCTGTATAAGTAGAGAGTCTTTCAGAAGCTCTCTGTGGTAGGCTCCTGTCCTGTTCCCTGTCTTCTCTTCCTCCTGGTATCTGTTGCATTTGCTCTTCTGAATAACGATTGAGCATCTTCCCTAAGGTCTTCCTTGTTGTTTAGCTTCTTTAGGACTGTCGGTTTTAGTATGTTTATCTTATATTTTATCTCTAATAAGCATTTATGTAAGAATATATACCATTTGTTTCTTTTAGCTTCTGGGTTACCTCACTCTGTGGTCTTTTGTAGTTCCATCTATTTGCCTACAAATTTCATGATTTATTTATTTTTAACTGCTGAGTAGTATTCCATTGTGTTAATGTACCACAATTTCTATATCAGTTTTTTGGTTCAGGGACATCTAGGTTGTTTCCAGTTTCAGGCTATTATCAACAAAGCATACAAAAACACATAAATATTTGTGATATTAATTTGTGATAATAATTTCCTGAAATTGAACTCTATCATTTTTAAAGAAGATGTTCACTCCTATTTTTTTGGTGATATTTTCTTCAGCATCATATTGTTGTTTTCTTTTTTTAACATGATACAAATTTCAGGCATGAAAAAAAAAACAGTGGATATGTTTGGAAGTGCATGTATATTATTTTAGCTTTCCCTATAGAGTGAAGATCCTTGCTTTATTAACAGCATTGGAGGTGAATCAATTCTGTAGTCTGACTCACCCAAAATCCAAAGTTTTGAAAGGAGTGGATTTCTAGTGTCACACTTGTGGCTTCTCAACACTATTCTTTTCATTGTGATGCTAGTAGTTCTTTCTTTCTTTCTTTCTTTCTTTCTTTCTTTCTTTCTTTCTTTCTTTCTTTCTTTCTTTCTTTCTTTCTCTATTTATCTATATAGGTTCTCATATATCCAGGCTGGCCTGGAACTTGCTATGTAGCCAAAAATGACTTTGAAACTTTGATCCTGATGCTTCTACTTTCCAAGTGTATTTCTGGGATTCTAGACATACACCCAGTTTATGCAGTGCTGGGGTTGAAAGCTAGAGTTTTGTGCATGCTAGGCAAGCTATATCTCCCAGCCTCTACTTATATGCTTTATTAGCGTGGTGTGTTTGGCCCTTCTGAGGGTCTTTAAATTGCTTAATATAGGGTAAGGTATAAGAAACAACACTAGGAGATAGGTGTTATATAAGTGATGTGCCGTCTCTTTGTTGGGATGATCCAGATGACCTCGTA
>NW_026586266.1:0-1905 GCF_907164565.1 Psammomys obesus
CAGGATTGTGATGTCTTCCTGGTGGAATTTTCCCTTGATGAGTATGATGTGATCTTCCCCATCCCTTTAATTAATTTTGGTTGAGAGTCTATTTTATCAGATATTAGAATGGCTACTCCTGCTTGTTTCTTGGGTCCATTTGCTTGGAAAGTCGTCTTCCAACCTTTTACCCTCAGGTAATGTCTATCTTTGTGTCTTAGGTGTGTTTCTTGTATGCAACAGATTGCTGGGTTTTGTTTACATACCCATTCTGTTAAACTGTGTCTTTTTACTGGAGAGTTGAGTCCATTGATGTTGAGAGAGATTAATGACCAGGGGCTGTTAGATCCTTTGATTTTGATGTTGGCTGTGTACATAAGGTTGTGTGCTTGGTTGCTTTTTGTTTTGCTGCAGTAAGGTTAATTATTTCCTGTGTTTTCTTGACAGAAGCTAATTTTCTTGGGTTGTATTTTCCCTTCCAGTGTCTTCTGTAATGCTGGATTTGTGTGTAGGTATTGTTGAAATTTGTTTTTGTCATTGAATATTTTGTTTTCTCCGTCTATGAGGACTGAGAGTTTTGCAGGGTATAGTAACCTGGGCTGACATCTGTGTTCTCCTAGGGTCTGCATGATATCTGTCCAGGCCCTTCTGGCTTTCATAGTCTCTGTTGAAAAATCAGGTGTGAATCTAATGGGTTTGCCATTATATGTTACTTGGCCTTTTTCCCTTGCAGCTTTTAGTATTTTTTCTTTGTTCTGTATACTTACTGTTTTGATTATTATGTGGCGGGAGGATTTTCTTTTCTGGTCAAATTTGTTGGGTGTTCTGTAGGCCTCATGTATCCTTATTGGCTTCTCCTTTAACGTGGGGAAATTTTCTTCAATCACTTTGTTGAAAATATTTTCTGGGCCTTGGAGAAGGGAGTCTTCTTTATCCTCTATACCTATTATTCTTAGGTTTTGTCTTTTCTTATTGTCTTGGATTTCTTGGACGGTCTGTGTCAGGAATTTTTTGGATTTAACATTTTCTTTGACAGATACATCGATTTCTTCCATTGTATCTTCTACACCCGAGATTCTTTCTTCCATTTCTTGTATTCTGTTGGTTATGCTTACCTCTGTAGTTCCTGTTTTCTTCCCTAAATTCTTCCTCTCCATTATTTCCTCCATTTGTGTTTTCTTTAATTTTTCCAATTCTATCTTCAGGTCTTGATTTGTTTTGTTTACTTCCTTCACCTGTCTGATTGTATTTTCCTCTTTTTCTTTTAGTTCCTTCAACTCTGTTCCTTTTATTTCTTTCAGTGATTTAATTATTTCTTCTCTGAAGGCCGCAAGCTTTTTGGCTGCATCTTCCCGTATTTCTTCACGGATGGCCATAATCTGCTTGTCTTTAACTTCCTCCATTTCTTTAGGGATAGCCATGATCTATTTAATTTTATCTTCCTCTAATTCTTTACGTACATTATTTGTTTCCTCTATTATCCTCTTCATCAGCATAGATGTAAGGTCATCTTCTTGATTTTCTATTATGCTGTGTTGTCCAGGGCTGTTCGCCCCTGGATGGCTGGGTTCTGGAGATACCATATTGTTCTGTATTTTGTTGGTTGAGCTTTTACGCTGACCTCTACCCATTGGGCTGATTTACATGTTGGCTGTTAGTTTCTGTGCTTCCTGGAGTCCTGAGGTAGGGAGAATCCCCTTGGCCGGAAGATGATTTTTCCTGAAGGAGTCCTCCTCTGCTTTTTGGTTATAGTCACTGTATGGCCAGTGTTTCTCAGGAATTGCTACTGCTCACCTCAGGTTTATAGCCCTGAGTAGTAGCTGTGGGGGCGGGGATCTCCTCTTACCCATAGAAGTTCTCAAGACAGCTGCCCCACTGCTGGGTTTCTCGTTATAAATTTAGTGTGCTGCTGCTCACTAAATTTCC
>NW_026586266.1:1915-3841 GCF_907164565.1 Psammomys obesus
GCTGCTCTGGTCTGGAGGCTGAGTGCCTCACTCTGGACCAGAAGCTGTGTGTCCCTGTCTGGGATGGCGGCTGCAGGCACTACTTTGGTCCAGACGCTGTGGGTGTAGCCCTCTTGAAGGACCAGGGATTCCCACAGTTTTGACAGTCTAGCTAGGGATAGCTGGTTGATCCTTGGCACAGTATCTGAGGGCTGCTGTAATGGCTCTCTGGCTTTTGTAGGTTTGAGGATGCAGCTGTGTGTCCCAGTGCCCTAGGGGAACTCAATAATGGCGGCTGAGCACAGCGCTCCTGCCTGCCTTAGAGCCTAGAGTCTGCGTGAATCCAGGAAGTCTTTTGGTGCTGGTGTCCTGAGCGTTAGACCTGATGATCCCCTCCGCTGGGGATTTCCTCCTGCCAGAGACACCCAGTCTTTGCTTTGGGGACCACTGTTCTGTCTGGCGTAGCAAGTAGAACCCACAGGCACAGATGCCCGCTTGTGGCTCCGCCTTTCTGGCCTTTGGGAGCCTTGGCGGCTGCCTAAACTGGGTAATTTTCCTGAGACCTGGTGTTCAGAATCATCAGCAGCACCAGAGCAGCAATGGAGATTCCAACATTGAAGCCCTTAGTCGTGTTCCTCTGCAGCTTCTGTGCAGGGATTGCTTCCTAAGAAAACAATAAATAAAAGTAACAGTAGGAAACCAAAAGAGGCACCACGGGAGAGGAAGAGGAAACACATGCTATAACTTAAACCTAGACCTTCAGCTTACTGCCCTTGGATTGTGTGGAATGTAAAGTATGACCCAAGGATGTGAGATGGTAATGGGCAGTGGAACTCAGAAACATGTGAATTCAAGGCATCTCTGACGATGATGGAAAGGTCTTCCATGTTGCTCAAGGTGATTATATGTGTGTACACCTCAGTCAGAATTCTAACCACATGCTTAAGGTGTGTTTATACTTCATGTTTGCAATGATGTCTGCTTTAGTAGTCAGTAGGGTATTCCCTAAATGCATCATTTCATGAAATTAAAAGAGAAAAATATAGCTCATCTCTAAGTTAATTTGCTCTCAGTGTGCTCAGCTCCTAGGTATGGTCTTCCATCACAGACCTTGCTTGTCTTGGGAATGAAATTCAAGACTCCACATCTGTATAAAAATGCAATGCCAAATGGTCGGCAGTAAGATCAGGCCCACACAAATAACATTATACAGCCTGCTCAGGTTATATTTATGACTTTAGAAATATATATAGAAATACATATATATATATATGTATATATATACACACACACTTAATGAAACAGTATAAATTAGAAATATAGAGAGGAAGATATATAGGAGGGTTTGGAGCAAGAGGAGAAAGCGGAAATGGTGAAATTATATTTAATAACTTACTAAAAAACTAACTAGGAAGACTATGATCATGTATGCTTAACACCACGTGATCAGGCAAAAATGCAGACTCCACCCTGGTGTCCTACTGCAGGTGACCAGGATCACCACAGATGGAGTAAGCATGAGGCAGGCTGGGCCTCAGCTTAGGCCCTTTCACAGTTCAGCAATAACCTACTACCCTAAGCAGAGCCCAGGAGATGCTCTAACTGCAGGAAGTGGAGCATGAGGTCAGGTCTTTGCCCATGTCTGAGCCTCATCTCTGGATCACAAGCCCAGCTCCTCTGCTCAGTCAGTGAGACCATGGACAGGTTAGCTCAACTCTATGAGCTCTGTCTCTACAGCAACAGACAGCAGGTTCACTAGGTAAGGTACTCTCAGGTACTTCTTGACAAACACTGTGAGAAGTATAGAAGAAAATAAGTTTCAGTATTCTGACAGGGTCTTCTCTATCCTAGGCTGGTCTGGAACTAGTTGACAATAATGTTGAACCTCTGATCCTCCTGCCTACACCTTCTGAGTACTTGATCACAGGGCTGTCCACATGCCTATGT
>NW_026586267.1:0-1506 GCF_907164565.1 Psammomys obesus
CAAGATGGACCCACAGAGACTGAGCCACCAACCAGAGAGCATGCATGCGATGGGCTTAGGACCTCTGTAGAAGTCTACAACAGTAGACTTCAGTATGGCATACATGTAGAAGTTGTAGTTGTGCAACCTGCTCTTCGTGTGGAACTCCTAAATGCAGAAGCAGGGTCTGTCTCTGAATTTGTTGCCTGCCTTGGATCTCTTTCTCCTAGCTGGGCTGCCTTGTCTAGCCTTGTTGGGAGATGTGCCTTGTCTTACTGCAACTTATTATGCCAAAGCCAGTTGACACACATGGGAATCTTCACTTTTCTGAGAAGAAGGGGAGGAGGGCAGGAAGGGGAGAAGAAAAGTGAGAGGGAAGTACTGGGAGAAGAAGATGGAGAAGAAGCTGCAATGAGATATAAAATACATATATTAATTAAATTAAGCAACAAAAATATAGTGAGCAATAAACTAAATACACATAAATATTCAATTTTGCATTTTTAAAAAATTAAAATATAAAATGTAACTCATAGCACACCATTATTAAAATAAAGCATGCTTATAAGATGTAGTCTAATAAAATCATTAAAACCTCATAAGCTGAATGACATAGATAAAAATTCTTAAAGAAAAATTAGAAAATCTGTAGGTATTGAGTGGAGCTAGAAAATATTATTCTATGCCAGGTAAGCCATCTCAGATGAATAAATTTGATATGAATTCCATCATAAGCAATTACAATCCATAGGCTCATTTGTTAGGTAGATGTTATGTCAAAGTAAGGGATTCAGGAAGGCAAATAGATTTCCAAAATAAGAGAAATAGATCAGTGCCTTGCTCAGCTATTTTAACTGAGAAGATTCAACCTGAAGTAAATGTTTTGTTGTTTTTATTGTATTTTATATTATACTATCCCTTAGAAGCTTGTTTGTGTTCTAATGAGAGACAGAAATGGGGTGGATCAAAATGGGAAGTGAGATGAGAAAGAATTGGGAAGACTAGAGGGAGGGAATACTGTAATGATATCTTTTTTTTTATTCTTTTTTTTATTAAATCTTTTATTTTTTTATTAATTACACTTTATTCATTTTGTATCACCCCATGAGCCCCTCCCTCCTCCCCTGCCGATCCCACCCTCCCTCCCCTTTCTGCATGCATGCCACTCCCCAAGTCCACTGATAGGGGAGGTCCTCCTCTCCTTCTTTCTGGTCTTAGTCTATCAGTTCTCATCAAAAGTGGCTGCATTGTCCTCTACTGTGGCCTGGTAAGGCTGCTCCCCCCTCAGGGGGAAGTGATCAACAAGCAGGCCAATCAGATTATGTCAGAGGCAGTCCCTCTTCCCATTACTATGGAACCCACTTGGACACTGAACTGCCATGGGCTACACCTGTGCAGGGGTTCCAGGTCATCTCCACAAATAGTCCTTGGTTGGAGTATGAGTCTCTGGGAAGTTCCCTGTGTTCAAATTATCTTGTTCTGTTGCTCTGCTTGTGGAGTTCCCGTTCCCTCCAGCTCTTACTATTT
>NW_026586267.1:1606-3650 GCF_907164565.1 Psammomys obesus
CCAGCAGGCCAATCAGATTATGTCAGAGGCAGTCCCTCTTCCCATTACTATGGAACCCACTTGGACACTGAACTGCCATGGGCTACACCTGTGCAGGGGTTCCAGGTCATCTCCACGAATAGTCCTTGGTTGGAGTATGATTTTCTGGGAAGTTCCCTGTGTTCAAATTATCTTGTTCTGTTGCTCTCCTTGTGGAGTTTCCATACCCTCCAGCTCTTACTATTTCCCACTTCTTACATAAAATTCCATTCACTCTGCCCATCAGTTGGCCATCAGGCTCAGCATCTGCTTTGACAGTCTATACTGCAGAAGCTTTCAGAGGTCCTCTGTGGCAGGTTTCAAGGTTGTTTCCTGTTTTCTTCTGGCTTTCAGAGGCCCTCTGTAGCAGGTTCCAAGGTTGTTTCCTATTTTCTTTTTCTTCTGATGTCATTTCAATCTCTTAACTGAGGAAATCCATGAGGACACACAAATTTGTTACATGATTTTATAAAAGAACGGGTTCTAGTTCCTGTGTCTAACATCTAAATTCAGTACTCTCAATGCTATGAACAATATAATGTGCTCAATACATCGATATATGTTTCAGAAATCAACACTAGATATAGAATAAATGAAAATTTCATAAAAAAATTATTGAGAAATTAAAAGGTGTTCTGCATTTCCTAATATGTGACTGGGTAACAGCAATGGATTTCAAACACTTTTAATACATGCTTTGTTTTCCAGAAGGAAAGGATAGTATAGTCAACTTTGTTTTCCAGGAAGAGGAGATATTACAGACAAATTTCTCCTCCACCATTAAAATATTCCACTCATAAAATCAGTATTGTGGACACAAATGGAATCGCTTGTAGAACACTTTATTTTTTGAACCTCATTGCTTCCTAAAAATATAAGTAATCAAAGGCAAGTACATGAAAACACATTAAGTATTAAGACTGGCAGGGATGGATGAAGTACTTCAAATCTGCATGACTAGATGGAGGGATTTTCTGGCAGAATCTATTTTTTCTGAACTATACTTTTTCTTTTATATAAGATATCATTACAGTATTCCCTCCCTCTAGTCTTCCCAATTCTTTCTCATCTCACTTCCCATTTTGATCCACCCCATTTCTGTCTCTCATTAGAACACAAACAAGCTTCTAAGGGATAGTATAATATAAAATACAATAAAAACAACAAAACATTTACTTCAGGTTGAATCTTCTCAGTTAAAATAGCTGAGCAAGGCACTGATCTATTTCTCTTACTTTGGAAATCTATTTGCCTTCCTGAATCCCTTACTTTGACATAACATCTACCTAACAAATGAGCCTATGGATTGTAATTGCTTATGATGGAATTCATATCAAATTTCTTCATCTGAGATGGCTTACCTGGCATAGAATATTTTCTAGCTCCACTCAATACCTACAGATTTTCTAATTTTTCTTTAAGAATTTTTATCTATGTCATTCAGCTTATGAGGTTTTAATGCTTTTATTAGACTACATCTTATAAGCATGCTTTATTTTAATAATGGTGTGCTATGAGTTACATTTTATATTTTAATGTTTTAAATATGCAAAATTGAATATTTATGTGTATTTAGTTTATTGCTCATTATATTTTTGTTGCTTAAATTAATTAATATATGTATTTTATATCTCATTGCAGCTTCTTCTCCATCTTCTTCTCCCAGCACTTCCCTCTCACTTTTCCTCTCCCCTTCCTGCCCTCCTCCCCTTCTTCTCAGAAAAGTGAAGCTTCCCATGTGTGTCAACTGGCTTTGGCATAATAAGTTGCAGTAAGACAAGGCACATCTCCCAACAAGGCTAGACAAGGCACCCCAGCTAGGAGAAAGAGATCCAAGGCAGGCAACAAATTCAGAGACAGCCCCTGCTTCTGCATTTAGGAGTTCCACACGAAGAGCAGGTTGCACAACTACAACTTCTACATGTATGCCATACTGAAGTCTACTGTTGTAGACTTCTACAGAGGTCCTAAGCCCATCACATGCATGCTCTCTGGTTGGTGGCTCAGTCTCTGTGGGTCCATCTTG
>NW_026586268.1:0-3789 GCF_907164565.1 Psammomys obesus
GCACCCTGGCAAGGGTAGGAGCAGAGAAGAACCAGCACTGGAGGGACTTTAAGTATTACCTATAGTATTTAGGGTGTTACTAGTTAGTGTTACTAGATGTTGGAAGTGGAATTTAATGGTGGAACAAGGTTGGGTGAGATAGGATATTACTTATAGTACTTAGCGTGTTACTAGTTAGTGTTATTTGATGTTGGGAGAGGGACTTAATGGTGGGACAAGTTTGGGTGACATAGGTAGACTGAAGGGAACCTAAAGGTAGTTACTAAAAGATACAGGCAGCAAGACTGGCTTTAGGGAGCCAGGCTACATATGGTAGGATATAGAAAAACAAGTATAAGTTGCTGGGGTACAATCACTGGCATGACCCTGGGGGAGGACATGGGAAGTCTGTATGTATGCAGTAAGGTGGGATAGAAAATAAAGTGTTCTATGTAGATGTGAGTAGGAAGCTGGTTCCTGCTGGGAGCCTAGTAGTTTGTTAAAACACAAGTTGGGAGGATGATTGACATATCTCCTAATATTCAAATACAGCATTGTTACTTGGGAATATTTTTTTTTATTTTATTCTTTTCTTATCACTTACATTTTATTAACTCTGTATCCCAGCTGTGTCCTGCTCCCTCATTCCCACCCAATCCCACCCTCCCTCCCTCATCTCCACCGTGCTCCTTTTCAAGTCCACTGGTAGGGGGGAACTCCTCCCCATTCATCCAATCCTAATAGGACTGCTCCTCCTTTGGGGGGTGGGGAGGTCAAAGAGCCAGTCACTGAGTTCCTGTTATAAACAGTCTTTGTTCCCCTCACTATGGGAAACCAATTGGTTACTGAGCTAACACAGGCTGCATCTGAGCAGTGGTTCTAGGTTATATCCATACATGGTCCTTGGTTGAATGTCAGTCTCAGAAAAGACCCTGTGCCCAGATATATTTGGTCCTTGTGGAGCTCCTATCCTTTCCCTATCATACTAACTCCCCTTCTTTCATATGATTCCCTGTACTCTGTCAAAGGTTTGGTCATGAGTCTTTGTATCTGCATTGAAAACACTGCTAGTTAGAGTCTTTCAGATGAGCTCAGTAGACTCCTGTCATACGTTCAATGCACATCCCATCTGTCTTTCTAAATGAGGATTGATCATCTTACCCCATGTCCATCCGCTCTCTTGATTATCCTTTTTAGGTATGTAGATTTCATTATGTTTATCATATCTTATAGGTCTATATAAGTGAGTATATACTGTGTTTGTCTTTCTCCTTCTGGGATATTTCACTCAGAATGATCTTTTCTAGATCCTACCATTTGCCTGCAAATTTAATGATTTCATCCTTTTTGATTGCTGAGTAGTATTCCATTCTTTAAAAATACCACAATTTCTGTACCCATTCCTCCTTTGATGGACATCTGGGTTGTTTCCAGGTTCTGGCTATTACAAATAAAGCTGCTATAAGCATGGTTGAGCAAATATCCCTTTTGTGTACTTGAGCAAATTTTGGATATATACCTAGCAGTAGTATAGCTGGGTCTTGAGGAAGCACTATTCCTAATTGTCTTAGAAAGCGCCAGATAGATTTCCAGAGTGGTTGTACCAATTTACATTCCCACCAGCAGTGGAGGAGGGTTCCCCTTTCTCCACAAACTCTCCAGCATGTGTTGTCATTTGAGTTTTTCATTTTGGCCATTCTGATGGGTGTAAGGTGAAATCTCAGGGTTGTTTTGATTTGCATTTCCCTGATGGCTAATGAGGATGAGCATTTCTTTCAGTGTTTCTCTGCCATTCGATATTCCTCTGTCAAGAATTCTCTGTTTAGCTCTGTTCCCCATTTTTTAATTGGATTGCTTGGTTTGCTGCTTTTCAGCTTCTTTAGTTCTTTGAATATACTCGATATCAGTCCTCTGTCAGATAAAGGGTTAGTGAAGATTCTTTCCCAATCTGTAGGCAGTCGTTTTGTTTTGAATGATTTTAAGGAAAACATTCAAGATACAAAGCAAAGATTAAGGCAGACATATTGGAATAAACCATTGAGCAGTGAGAGACTTGGTGAAGCGTTTGGAGAAGCAAATGCTTTGTTGTGTGTTCTATTATAACTAAAGTGAATATATGGAAAAAGATGGTATGGAATAGTTGTCTTGGAGTTGTTGAAGGGAACCCTCCTTCTAAAATGTGACTCTCTTTGCTTTCTCATTATAGTATATGTCCCTCCTGCACAAGTAGCCAGAGTGGTACATATGCTGTGTTTTGTTTCCCCAGGCACTATGGTGGGTAAGAGCCATGCTTTGTGATGTCAGAGCATATGCTAGCCCCCTATTGGCTGAAGCCTTAGTGACCAATCATAACTGAGGGGTGGAACCTTCATTTCTGGTCAGTTGCTCAGAGCTCTCCAGGTGAGACAATCTAAAATTTAACATGGCAAATGAGCCTAATAAACCAAAGGAAGAACTGTCCGAAATGGAACAGCCAACATCTTCTACTGACATCGTGGAAGAAAAAGCTAAGCCAGTCATGACGATAAAGACAAAGGCTGCCTACAAGCTATACCCACCAAGCATACTTTACGGAAAGGTAAGGTGACCTACCCTACCGGAGATCCCCACATTGATTTAGTCTTGCTTAAAAGTGACTTACTTTTTCTAGCCTTACCTAAATTCCTTTATCTATCCTCACCCTTTCTGACAAAGTCCCCTTCACATCTTATCCTGACTCCTTACTAAATTGACTCTTTTGTGTCTTCTCTCTTATCACGACAGGCACCCAAAGCCCACAAGCGTGGAAAGAATTCCCAACAGAAGACATCAAAGAAGGCTGATGATATTCAACCACCACTGTTGAAGAAAATCAAAAGATCTTCGCTGAATGAGGAACCGATCGATGTTGGTTGAAGAGCTACCCGAAAAGATCTTTAGTGATCAACCAGCCAGAGAACCAAGTGAAAGCACAAGCGCAGGCCCAAGTGCAAGCACAAGCAAGCACTATCGCAAGTGAAACATCAACGATCTCAGGCGAAGCTTCAACTTTCTCAGGTGAAATTTCAACCATGGAAGGTGAAAGTTCAAGTATAGAAGGCGAAACTTCAAACATGGAAGTCAAAACTTCAACCATCTCAGTTGGAATTTCAACCATTGCAGACAAAATTCCAGCTATCACTAGCGAAAATTCAACAAAATTCCAGCTATCACTAGCGAAAATTCAACCATCCAAGCCGAAATTTTAACCAACTCAACTGAAACTTCAACTTTCTCAATTGAAATTTCATCCACTGAAGGCAAAACTTCAACCATCACAGTGGAAACGTCAACAATCTCAGCCGAAACTTCAGCCATCACTAACAAAACTTGTAACACCTCAGCCGAAAACTCAATCATCCCAGCCCAAACTTCAACCTTTTCAATTGAATTTTCAACCATTTCTGCCGAAATTTCATCCATCTCAGCCGAAACTTCAACCAACTCTGCCGAAACTTCAATTACTCCAGACGAAACTTCAATCATCCCAGATGAAACTTCAATCATTTCAGACGAAAATTCAATCATTCCAGACAAAAATTCAATCATCCCAGATGAAACTTCAATTATTCCAGAGGAAACTTTAATCATTCCAGCCGAAACTTCAATCATCCCAGCCGAAACTTCAACTGTCTCAGTCGGAACTTCAACCATTGAATGTGAACTGCCAATCATTTCAGTTGGAACTTCAACCATCTCAACTGAACCATCAACCATTCCAGCTGAAACCTCAACGCTCTCAACCGAAACTTCAATCATTCTAGATGAAACTTCAATCATCCCAGCCGAAAC
>NW_026586268.1:3799-7562 GCF_907164565.1 Psammomys obesus
AACCATTCCAGATGAAACTTCAGTCATTCCAGACGAAACTTCAATCAGCCCAGACAAAACTGCAATCATTTCAGTCCAAACTTCAACCATCTCAGCTGAAACTTCAACCATCACATTTGAAACTTCAACCATCTCAGGCGAAATTTCAGCCATCGCAGAAGAAACCTCAACTCCAGCAGGCGAAATTGCAACCACAACCACAAATGCAACCACCATTAATGATACCATGGTTGAGGCACCCAATGTTGAGGCAGATAACCAATAAATGGTTATCATAATGCAGAGAAATTCTCTCTCCCACAAATAAAAACTTTAAATCACATTGGTGTTGTTAAAAATAAACTAACATACTTGAAATGATATGGGTCCTTGTGTGTCACGAATATTAAAATCAGAAAAGGGGAGGAGAAATGGCAAGAATAGAGCAAAAGGGGGAGCCTACCTAGTAATGGGAACAGGAAATATCTCTGACATTAACTCAGTGGCTGGCTATTTGATCACCTCCCCCTAAAGTGGGAGCAACCTTACCAGGTCACAGAGGAAGACAATCCATCCAGTCCTGATGAGACCTGATAGAATAGGGTCAGAGGGAAGGGGAGTAGGACCTACCTTATCAGTGGATGTAGGGAGGGGTATGGGAGGAGATGAAGGAGAGAAGGTGGGATTGAGAGGGGATGAGAGAAGGGGCTATAGTTGGGATACAAAGTGAATAAAATCTAGTTAATAAATATTAAAAATAAAGAAAGAAAAGAGGGAGCTTGTGGGGTTGGGGTATAATAAGAGGGAAGGGATTTAGATCTCACAAAGTTTTAAGCCAGACAAGCAACTTGGGTATGTACATGAAAAAGGATGGAATTTTGAAAGGTATATGAGAAGAGATAATTTGGTCACAAATGGGTAGGTGCCAGAAAAAAGACTTAGGTGGGTATATGACACAACATGGTCTTTAGGGGAATATGACAATGCAGATATTTTAGGGGCTGTAGGGATGGAGACCAGACAAGGAATTTGGTTATGTATATGACAAAGAAGGGAATGGGTATACATATGACCAATAAGGGACAGTGAATCTCACTTCCTTCAGGGCCAGACTGTAAGCACTCTGTTAGACACATACATGGTATGAACGGAGTGACTCAGCCTTGCCAACAGAGAAAGAGGATCGAGGCCATATTGATGAGAATTGGTAGGTTAGTGTCAGATGGGGGAGGAGGAGCACTCCCCATTTCAATGTCTTAGAGGAAGGGAGAATGCAGAGACACAGCCTTGCCAAGAGAGGAAGAGGATCCAGGCCATATTGATGAGACTTGATATACCAGGGTAGGATAGCATAGGAGGAGGCCATCCACATTCATTGGTCAAGGGAAAGAGTGAACAAAGCAAGGTGGCCTTGCCAACAGAGGAACAGGGTTCAGACCACACTGATGAGACTTGATAGGATATTGTCATATGACAAGGGAGGAGGACTACCCCTTTCAGTGGTATAGGGGAAGGGGATGGGGCAAGCAAGAAGGATAGAACTGGGAGGAGATAAGAAAGGGGGCTACAATAAGCATATAAAATGAATAAAATGTAAAAGAAATTAAAAAAAATCAGTAAAACCAAAGAAGAAAAAGAAAGACAATAATAAGAAGAGAAAATTCTTCCTGTTCCCTTATCTCATAGATAAGGATGAAGAAGACTAGGTACCTCTTCCTATGTAATTTGAAAGAGAAGGGCAAAACATAAGTGTGTGGATTGCCACAACCTGAGGCCACAAAACATGCAATGTTGTCAGTAACAGTACTATCCTACCAAAAGAGTAAAACATTACTTGTTAGATACATGTCTACAAGTTGTGTTTTTATATCCCACACCAAAAGTAAGGAAAGTCCTTCAGGCCCACCAATGACATCAGCATATTAGAATATAATTGTCACATCTCAGAGAAAGTAGTGGAAATGGCAAGCATAACCTTGATTATCCTTCATATGGAATTTGGTGTTAAGCGGGACCTTCACAATGGGTTGCTGCTATAACAGGCCTAGCAAAAATGAGGGTTTACTAAAGAGAATGTTAGAATCAGAAAAGGGGAGGAGATATGGCAAAAGATGGAGTTTACCTAGTGTTGGGAATAGGAAATATCTCTAACATCAACTCAGTGGCTGCCTATTTGATCACCTCCCCCTAAAGGGGGAGCAACCTTACCAGGTCACAGAGGAAGACAATCCAGAAAGTCCTGATGAGACCTGATAGAATAGGATCAGAGGGAAGGGGTCTCTCAACCTATGAGACTAGTGAACTACAGACTTCTTATAAATGGGAATTTCCATTTATAAGAAATCTCATGCTGTGTGAAGAAATAAATCCATTTAAAGAGAACTTTAACAACCATCAAACCACCTTTCCAGATAAGACTAAAGATCAGGCAGCAATATGACAGTTGTTGGTGGGTAGAAGCAGTATGTTGATCACTACTGCCTGATATGAACATTCCTGGCCCTCTATTTAAATTTTAATCTCACTTCAAGTCCTAAAGATGTATATCCTTCATTGCAATATGGCCACATAAGATAGATATCTTTTGTTATGCTTTCTACAGTTAAGTTGGACCTTTTAATGGCCTTATTGAGGATATGTTGCTGATCTCAACTTCTAAGGGTGTAGGGTATGAAAAAAATTTTTTTAATACTTTCAATGTTGTCAATAAATAGTCTCTGAAAATATAATCTATTACAGTGTTCTAAAATTAACTACATTTATATAACTAACATAAAACTTCATCAATTCTCAGTGTCTTTGTTGCAGTTTCTATTGCTGTGATAAAATACCTGGAGTATTCTTCTTAATAACTTAAGAAGAAAAGTGTTCATTTTGCTTACACTTCCATATCACAGACCTTCATGAGAAAAAGTCAGTGTACAAACTCAAACAAAGTGGAAATCTAGAGGCAGGAGTTTGATGCAGAGGCCTTGGAGTAGTGTTGCTTAATAGCTTGCTCAGACTGTTTTCTTTTTGCTGTCAAGACAACTAGGCCACGGTAGTACCACCTAAGTGAGATTAACCCTGCACATCGAACATCAATCAAGAAACCCTCACACAATCTTGCCCATAGGCTAATTTGCAAGGACATTTTATCAGCTATAGTTCCTTTTTCCCAAATGATCTTGACTTGTATCACGTTGACATTTAGTGAAACAGCACAAACAGTACAACCAAAAATACCTACTTTTACAGAAGAGATTAGTTGAGAATACTTTTGACATAAGACTAATATAATAACAAACTGGGAAGGGAAAATAGAAAGAAAGTAATAATAATTGTGATTTCTTTATTAATAATATTAGCTAGTTACTAATTCATTTTTAAACTTGATTTTAAGAAGTACTTTCATATCATTTAAATACCCAAAATAAGGATAAAAGTATTAATGCAATTTATAAAACTAGAAATAGATGTAACAATTGTCAAAATCTGTGGGCTTTATATTAAATATAGTATACATATATTATCAGATCTCTAGGTTGTAGGAAAGAAAAATATGTAAACTATATTAGTGTAACTTTGACCCTATTCTAAAGATATGGTAAAGGAGAACATATTCTAAATAGATAGAGTTATACTCCTTCACTTTATTTATACCAAATGGATACTACCTCCTTTTCCATAAGGTAAAAATGTGGCAACAGAAATGCAGATGTGGGAGCTGAAGTGATATTTCAAAAAAATTGAGTTTGTGGATAAAGGACACTTGCCTAATGAGTGGAAACTCTTTATCTCACTA
>NW_026586269.1:0-12829 GCF_907164565.1 Psammomys obesus
GCAAGGCCACACTGACTGTAGACACATCCTCCAGCACAGCCTACATGACACTGAGCAGCCTGACAGCTGAGGACTCTGCTGTCTATTACTGTGCGAGACATGAGCACAGTGTTGCAACCACATCCTGAGTCTGTCAGAAAACCTGGAGGAGCAGCTGCTTCCCTGAGACTGAGAGGACAGAGAAGACTGTCCTGAAGAGTTGTCCAGAAATAATCAGCCTGTTCCTTTGGCTGTCACTGCTGGATCTGATAGGGCCTTTGTCAGCTTTTCTAAGGATGTGAGAATGAAGTGGTGCTGATTCAGAACCCCCAAAAGTTGTCTACAGTGTTATCAGTGACCCCCTCCACTGACATGCTTCTTTAATATAACAAAACCGTGACAATAAACTACGATATAAATATCTTTTAAATCTAAGTGACTAGAACTCTTGCTGGGGTATCTATGATAAAATAAACTACAATATGAATTCAGCCAGTAATAACAATATAAAATCAGCCATTAAAAGAAAAAAAAAACACAACAATACTTTGGCAAACAAAAGCCCCTTTCATAGTTCAGTTTGATTTACCTGAAGCAATCAAAGGCAGTTTGTTGACAATGGTCTCCATAGATCTTTGTGGAGCCACTTTACCTCTTCTCTACCATCTAATTTTATTTCTACCATCTAATTTTATTTCTTTAATTATTGATACATCTGATTAGGAATTGCTTTTGGTATTAGTAATTAAATCTCTTATTATTTTAGGGTTGGATAAGGAGCTTTATGGATTCCATAGGGTATGGAGTCTGGTGCTTTGGCAACAAGATGAGCTTCTGTGCAGACAACATTGCAGCCAGAGCAGTGGGATTCCAAGATGAGGGGTGAGATGGCTTAGAGGATAAGAGCACTGGGTGCTCTTCCAAAGGTCCTGAGTTCAATTCCCAGCAACCAATTCCCAGCAACCACATAGTGGCTCACAACCCCATATAATGAGATCTGGTGCCCTCTTCTAGCATGCAGGTGTACATGCAGGCAGAATGTTGTATACATAATAAATTAATTAATTTTAAAAACGGGACTGATCCTATGATTAGCAGCCCTGGGTGCTCCTTCTCTTGTTTCCTGAAATTGGATTGTGTTTGTCAATAATTATAGATTAACATAATCTGAACCGTTGAAAATGAATTTAACATTTTTCAGGTATTTTAGAGGTAGGATTTTGTTGTGGTTTGTTTTGGTGTTATTCATTCAATTGTTAATTACTGATTCCCAAGATCTGTTTACAGCTCAGGCTAGCACATTCTCACATACACCAAATAATGTTAGATAAACTTTGCTCATCAATATTCTTTGACTGTATAAAAAAATTTTTGCTGACAGGCTATTAAAGCACAGTACTGGTATACCACACAATCCTACAGGACAACTGTTGCAGAAAGAACTGATGGTACTTTAAGAGAGATGCCTATTAAACAATGAGGGAGAGTAAAGACACCCAGGGACAGACTAAATAATGTTTCGTTAATTCTAAATTTACTTAATGTTGGTGAAAAAGGAGCAACAGCAGCTCAAATACACGGGGTTATAGAAAACACTGGAGAATTAACCTACTTACTATAAGGACATGTTGACAGCAGAATGGAAACCTGCAATAGTTTTGACATGTTGACTTTGCTATGCTTATGCATCTATAGGAAATGGAAAATATGTTTACCCCCCCCCCAAAAAAAAATATAAAGATTAGACTTGATCAGGGAAGACTGCCTTCTAGCTGAGTCATGAATGTCTTTGCATGACAAATAATCTTATTGACTACCTGGTCCTCATGATGCAGGAATATAAATATAATATTACCTTTTCAAAGCAAATGAGTAGACAATAATGAAGGCAGAGCAAGCATCCCAGATGATTCAGCCTCATAGACTACCTCAGTTATTGTTTCCTTAAGAATCTACATACAGGTGAAAGTCAAAAGTGCTAGCTCAAATGATCAATCCCACAGAAACTAGACATAAAACCTGCAGGCACTGGACAGGAAAAGATACAGCTAAAGGTGAACTTGGCCAATATCATAGTTTTTCAAGGTACCTTACAGGATGTTTTTTTACCCATAGAGAGCAAAAACGTGATATACCCATTCTGGGTGGTTTTGGTCATTTGGTGGGTTTTGAATTGGACATGATAAGGGCGAAAAAGGTAAAGGTGTAACCAGGGATCTCTCTCTCCCCTCTATCCTTCTTTCTTACTTATTTATTTCTCCTCCAAAAGAGGAAAAAAGGAAATGGTAAAAAGGAGGGGGTGTATGGTTATAGGATAAAAGGTAGATTATTGAATCTACTAGTGTCAAATAGTATATATTGGTATGGATTGTTGGATATTGATATAAATTTAGAATTATTTTGTTCAACTTTTGCTTAATATGTTATATATATATATATATAATTTATTTGGAAATGTGGTATAAAGTTCTAGTTTTATGAAAGCTAACTATTGCAAACTCTTCAGTATAATTGGAGGTACAGATTAGTGCTTAGTTACCTATAAATAATCTTACTTGTAGTCTCATTAGATACTAGTTTAGTTAATCAGAGAAATAAGCTTTATTTGGACTCTTGTATATTTTCAAGGTTAAGTAGATGGTACAAAGCTAGAAACAAGCAACATTGTTCTAGTTAGATGGATAGATATAGATAGATAGATAGATAGATAGATAGATAGATAGATAGATAGATAGATAGATGATAGAAGGTCTTCAAACACTTCAGAGATCTACAGAACATTGCACTTAAATATACTTTAATAATAAAAGGCTTTTCTGACAGAGACACATCTGCTCCTGGCAACTCCTCTAATCTACTTCAAATAGGTGATGGACATCATAGAAAAAAAATGTGTCAAGATAGCCACTGGAGGAAAAAAAACAAAAAACAAAACTGTCTTTCAACTGTTCATAGCAGGCTGTTTCAGCAAACTGTGAACATGCAGGACACTGGAAAATTGACTGTCCAAGTGGTCAGTGCTGCTCCGGTGCCTCAAATATGCCTGTCAGATACTTTGGGCCAGTGGGATGAAGATTGGATGTCCCAAGAACACCGAGAAAGCTATGATGACTGCATAGGAAGTCTCTGTCATTTCTACAGTTCTGGGAGCTGTTTGCTCTGCATTTCCTACATACTTAGGTAATATTATTTCCTACTAAGTTCTACAAAGGGGTTACTGACTAGAAAGTCATAGTCTCACTACAATTAAGATCAGTTGTTTAGCACAGGCTCTAAGAGCAACAATTAATAAATGGGACCTCATGAAACTGAAAAGCGTCTGTAAAGCAAAGGACACTGTCATCAGAACAAAACGACTGCCTACACACTGGGAAAAGATCTTCACCAACCCTATAACTTACAGAGAGCTAATATCCGGTATATATAAATAACTAAAGAAGTTAAACAGCAAAAAATCAAGTAATCCAATTAAAAAATGGGGTAGAGAGCTAAACAGAAAATTCTCTGCAGAGGAATATCGAATGGCAGAGAAACACTTAAAGAAATGCTCAACCTCATTAGCCATCAGAGAAATGGAAATGAAAAAAAAAAAACCCTAAGATTTCACCTTACACCCATCAGGATGGCTAAGATAAAAAACTCAAGAGACAACACATGCTGGAGAGGTTGTGGAGAAAGGAGAACCCTCCTCCACTGCTGGTGGGAATGTAAACTTGTAAAACCACTCTGGAAAGTAATCTGGCACTTTCTCAGACAACTAGGAATAGCGCTTCCTCAAGATCCAGCCATACCACTCCTAGGCATATATCCAAAAAATTCTCAAGTACACAATAAGGACATTTGCTCAACCATGTTTGTAGCAGCCTTATTTGTAATAGCCAGAAGCTGGAAACAGCCCAGATGCCCCTCGGTGAAGGAATGGATGCACAAATTGTGGTATATCTGCACAATGGAATATTACTCAGCAATAAAAAAAAAAAAAAAAAAAAAAAAAAAAAAAAAAAAAAAAAAAAAAAACAAAAAACAAGGAAACATGAAATTTTCAGGTAAATGGTGGTATCTGGAAAAGATCATCCTGAGTGAGCTATCCCAGCAGCAGAGGGATGCACATAGTATATACTCACTCATATATACATATAATATAGGATAAACCTACTAAAATCTGTACACCTAAAGAAACTAACCAAGAGGAAGGACTCTTGCTAAAATGCTCAATTCCTACCCAGAAAGGCAAAGAGGCTGGACATCAGAAGATGGAGAAAAGAGGGAACAAGTCAGGAGCCTGACACAGAGGACCTCTGAAAAGCTCTGCCCTGCAGACTATCAATGTAGATACTGAGACTTATGGGCAACCTTTGGGCAGAGTGCAGGGAATCTTAGGAAAGAAGTGGGAAACAGTAAGATCTGGAGAGGACAGGAACTCCATTAGGAGAGCAACAGAACCAAAAAATCTGAGCACAGGGGTCTTTCCTGTGACTGCTATTCCAACCAAGGACTATGCGTGGAGATAACCTAAGACCCCTGCACAGATGTAGCCCATGGCAGTTCAGTATCCAAGTGGGATCCAAGTGGGATCCAAGTGGGATCCATTGTGATAGGAACAGGGACTGTCTCTGACATGAACTGATTGGCCTGCTCTTTAATTACCTCCCCCTGAGGGGTAAGCAGCATTACCAGGCTACAGAAGAGGACAAGGCAGCCACTTCTGATGAGACCTAATTGACTAGGATCAGAAGGAAGGAAAAGAATACCTCCCCTATCAGTGGACTTGGGGAGGGGCATGCAGGGGGTGGAGGAAGGGAGGTATTGGGATGGGAGGGGGGGGGGAACCACGGGGGTGGATACAAAGTGAGTAAAGTGTAATTAATAAAGAAAAATAAAATAAAATAAAAGATCAGTTGTTTAGAGAATAAGACAATATTTTAAATCTAAAAGAATATTTTATGTTCTAGATAGATTTTTTTTCAGATTTATAAGAAATTGATTTAGATACAGAATTTTGGACTCAATAGGATAGATAATGGAAAATTGTTTTCCAAGGTTACAAAATGTGAATAGACTGGATATTGTAAACATAATTATTACCTGATAATCTCATAATTATTCTTATTTTATATAGTTTATTAATCTTAGAGGAAAAGCCATTTTTTTTAAGAAAGGGGGATATGTAATGGAAGTTTTGGTATCTTTTTATGTTATGTAAATATGCTTTTGTTTTAATCCCGAGTGTGGGATTTTAGTTGGGCTATAGTTTGTCCAGCCCTGTTCATTGTCAGGAGTGGGGTATGATCTTGGCCAGCTGGTAACGGCCTTGAACATGTTGCACAGAAAGAGGTGTTCCATGAGGTATTGTTGTTTGGTGTTGGCATGTAGCCTGTAGCAGTTTGAAGACACCCAAGAGATGGACAATGTGGCAGTTTTTAGCGGAGTGCCTGAGAGAAACATTCAGGTGCAGAGGCATGGAGGAGATTGCTAGCTGTGTCTGTGTTTGATGGAAATTGTTATAGAGCCCTAAAAGAACCCACTGACACTAAATAGCTTGGAGAGGTAAAGGGTCTGGGTCCCTCTCTCCAGTAACCTTTTGTCTCTCCTCCTTAAGGTTGCAGCGTTGGTGTAAGGGAGGTAAAGGCCTAAATACACCGAATAAAGGAGAGTTTTAGAAGGTCCAGTACAGGTGGCTTTCTACTATAGGCTATAGCTGGGCAGAGGAGAATTAGACAGAGCTTTGGTTAACAGGCCTGGGGATAGAGGTAGAAAACAGAACAAGAGAAAAGAGAGGGAGAGGAAGCAGAAGATGAAGCAGGAGAAGAAGCTAGAGAGGAAGTCGCCATGGAACAGTATGGAGCAGGATCACATGGACATGAGGGCTGGCCTGATGGAGGAGAAGCAGCACAGGCAGGAAGAATTATGGTAAGTAACATTGGGGTACAAGGTTAGAAAACAGCAAAATAGGTGAGGGTTGAAGTCTGCCCAGCACTAGTGTCTAA
Organism: Psammomys obesus; assembly: GCF_907164565.1. Lineage (NCBI taxonomy): Eukaryota > Metazoa > Chordata > Mammalia > Rodentia > Muridae > Psammomys > Psammomys obesus. The sequence goes on from NW_026586269.1 coordinate 5,967, forward strand.
GATTCATTTTAAATCTAAAGGGTCTCTGCTTTTTCTGTTTGGGAACTTAATGGTCAAAGTGGGGCAGAAAGCCCAAGTAGTAAATTAAAAGTAAAGGAGCTTTGGTAAATCCCCTAAAAGTAATTATTGCCACAGAACCTTTTTTTTAATAAATAAAATTTTAATTTACAATTTATATGTTTCATTTTTAAAAACACTAAATTCTTTTTTGTTTGTTTGTTTTGGTCAGGAATTCTAATTTTATTATTTTTATGTTAATTACAGTTTATTAACTTTGTATCCTAGCTGTAGCTCCCTTTCTCATTCCCTCCCAATCCCACTTTCCCTTCCTCATCTCTTTCCTGCCCCACTTTAAGTCCACTGATGAGAAGGTCCTCTTTCCACCTGATCTAGCTTATCAGGTCTCCTCAGGGCTTGCTACAAGGTGCTCTTCTGTGGCCTAGCAAGGATGCTCCTCCCTCGGGTTTGTGTGGGGATGTCAAAGAGCCAGCCATTGAGTTCATGTCTGAAACAGTCCCTGTTTTCCTAACTAGGGAACTCACTTGGATACTGAGCTGCAATGGGCCATATCTCGCAGGGGTCTACCTTATATCCGTTCATGGTCCTTGGTTTGAGAATCAGTCTCAGAAAAGACCCCTGGGCAGAAATATTTGGTCCTTATTGATCTCCTGTCCTCTCCAGGTCATACTAACTCCCCCTTCTTTCATAGGATTCCCTGCACTCTGCTAAGGTTTGGTTATGAGTCGCAGCATCTGCTTTGATACACTGCTAGGGAGAGTCTTTCAGGGGCCCTCTGTGGTAGGCTCCTGTCCTGTTACTTGTTTTCTCCTATTTCTAATGTCTGTTCTACTTTTCTTTCTAAGTGAGGATTGATCATCCTACCATGGGTCTTTTTTCTTGTTAATCTTCTTTAGCGGTACAGATTTTAGTATGTTTATCCTATCTTATAGGTCTAGTACACACTTATAAGTGAGTATATACCGTGTGTGTCTTTCTGCTTCTGGGATACCTCACTCAGGATGATCTTTTTTAGATCCCACCATTTTCCTGCAAATTTCATTATTTCCTTATTTTTAATTGCTGAGTAATATTCCATTGTGTAAAAGTACCACAATTTCTGCATCCATTCCTCAACTGAGGGACATCTGGGTTCTTTCCAGGTTCTGGGTATTACGAATAAAGCTACTACAAACATGGTTGAGCAAATGTCCTTGAAAGTAAAGTTCTCAAATTCATATGGAACAACAAGAAACCCAAAATTGCTAAAATAATCCTCTACAATAAAAGATCTTCTGGAGGTATCTCCATCCCTGATCTCAAGCTGTACTATAGAGTAAGAGTAATAAAAACTTCATGGTACTGGCATAGAAGCAGAATGCTGGATCAATAGAATTGGATAGAAGACCCAGAAATACACCCATACTCTTATGGACACCTGATTTTTAATAAAGATGTCAAAACCATACAATGGAAAAAATTGCATCTTCAACAAATGGTGCTGGTCCAACTGGATGTCTACATGTAGAAAAATGAAAATAGATCCATAGTTACCACCCTGCTCAAGAGTGAAGTCCAAGTGGATCAAAGACCTCAACATAAAACACACACCTAAACCTGTTAGAAGAAAAAGCAGGGAAGAGCCTGGAACTCACTGGCACAGAAGACAACTTCCTGAACAGAACATCAACACACAGGCTCTAAGATCCCAAATCAATAAATGGGACCTCATGAAACTGAAAAGTTTCTGTAAAGCAAAAGAGACTGTCGCCCAAACAAAACAACTTCCTACAGATTGGGAAAGGATCTTCACCAACTGTATATCTGACAGAGGGCTAATATCCATAATATATAAAGAGCTCAAGAAGTTAAACAGCAACAAATCAGCTAATCCAATTTTAAAAAATGGGGTACAGAGCTAAACAGAGAATTCTCAATAGAGGACTATCGAATGGCAGAGAAACACTTAAAGAAATGTTCAACATCCTTAGTCATCAGGGAAATGCAAATCAAAACGATCCTAAGATTTCACCTTACACCAATCAGAATGGCTAAGATGAATAACACAAGTGACAACACATACTGGAGAGGATGTGGAGAAAGGGGAACCCTCCTCCACTGCTGGTGGGAATGTAAACTTGTACAACTACTCTGGAAAGCAATCTGGCGCTTTCTCAGATAATTAGAAATAGTGCTTTCTCAGGATCCAGCTATACCATTGCTAGGCATATATCCAACAGATACTCAAGTATATAAAAAGGACATTTGCTCAACCATGTTTGTAGCAGCTTTATTTGTAATAGCCAGAAGCTGGAAATAGCCCAGATGCCCCCAGTTGAGGAATGGATACAGAAACTGTGATACATCTACACAATGGAATATTGCTCAGTGATAAAATACAAGGAAATCATGAAATTTGCAGATAAATGGTGGGAACTAGAAAAGACCATCCTGAGTGAGGTATCCCAGAAGCAGAAAGACACACAGGGTATATACTTACAAGTGGAATTTAGACATATAATATAGGATAAACATACTAAAATCTGTACACCTAAAGAAGCTAATCAAGAAGGAGGACCCTGGGTAAGATGCTCAATCCACATTCAGAAGGGCAAAGAGGATGGACATCGGAGGAGGGAGAAAACAGGGAGCAGGACAGAAGCCTACCACAGAGGACCTCTGAAAGGCTCTATCCTGCAAGGTATCAAGGCAGATGCTAAGACTCATAGCCAAACTTTCGGCAGAGTGCAGGGAATCTTATGAAAGAAGTGGGAGATAGTAAGACCTGGAGAGGACAGCAGCTCCACAAGGAGAGTATCCAATCCAAAATGTCTAGGCACAGGGGTCTTTTCTGATACTGATACTCCAGACAAGGACCACTCATGGAGATAGCCTGGGACCCCTGCACAGATGTAGCCCATGGCAGTTCAGTGTCCAAGTGGCCTCCATATTAATGGGGACAGGAAATGTCTCTGACAGGAACTGATTGGTCTGCTCCTTGATTACCTCTCCCTGAGGGGGGAGCAGCCTTACCAGGCCACAGAGGAAGACAATGCAGCCACTCCTGATGAGGCCTTATAGAGTAAGATCAGAGGGAAAAGGAGAAGGACCTCCTTTATCAGTGGACTAGGGGAGGGGCGTGGGTGGGGAAGAGGGACATAAAGTGGGTTTGGGAGGGGAGGAGGGAGAGTGGTACAGGGGGATACAAAGTGAATAAAGCATAATTAATAAAAATAAAATAATTTAAAAAACTTTCCATAATAACCTCCCACTCCAATCCTGCCAATTACTTGCTTTCAGGCTTCTCCTTGCTTGCTTACAGCAGCACAGCACACAGATAGGGCTGTACTCTGCTTGTGGAAACCAGCCCAGCCTTGACCCCATAGCTCTGTCAGAGGAAAGAGCTCAAATATCCATTCCATGATCAGCTCCGACAGTGGACACCAGTAAGAGGAAAAGAGCACATGTGTGAGCATTTCCTCAACAGGATCCTCTGTATTTATAGGTGTGTAGCCTGAGGCAAATGTTAATTAAGTCTTGGGGAAGGTTTGGAGAAGTCAGAGGGTTCCCTGAGGCTGCCCTGTGCAGGCTCTGGCGTCATCATCAGTGGCTACTATATGAACCGGGCCCTGTGGACCTTATGGAAGGATATTGAGTGCTTTGATTTTGCTAAAAACAAAACTAGTGGTCTCACTAGAGAATGTGCTTTCTCTGTAAAGGCAGACTCGCCTTTTCATGAGACTCCAAAAATCAGTACCTACCTAAAATTGAGGAGCATAATATACATTAGAGGACATATCTTCCTATTTCTTTACAGAAGGCGCAGTGAAGGGACATCGTGTGAGCCTGGACACAAACTTCCCTGAAGGATGCTTAGAACCAGCGAGTGAGTCTTAGCACATAAGGAGCCAACTGGTATAAGCATAATTGACATCTTTTTTGGGGATGTTTCACCATCTGAATTTTCCCTAGGAATCATATCCACATTTAAGGTTGTAGGAACCTGTGCTAGCATGAAAGTGAATACTCCTGGATGAGAGTTTTTAATAATATAAAACAAGTCACAAGAACAAAAAGAAGAAAGTTGCTGGTGAGGGCCAAAATGACTCTGTCTGGATAACAGCATCATTTTCCAAAGAAGCTCATGACACTTGCTTTGGAGCAGCATCTGGGGTTGATTCTGTGGGTCTCAAGTGTCAGGAGGCCCGAGGTTGGAGCTAAGACCCTGAGATGATGAGAGTGGGTACCTCAGGTCCTAACATGGAGCTGCTAGTTATGGGAAGGTGTTCACAGACTGTGGGAATGCGGGGTGAGGAGAGGTGGCCTGCGTTTGAGGCTGAGCCAGTCAGGAGCTCAGGAACTCTTTTCACCATTACCCAGACGACCTAAGGCTGGACCTGAGCATTTCCTTTACTGTGAGCTTTCCTGTTTTCTCACTGACATTGAACTGAATAGAAGTGAACATTCATTCTGTAACTTCTCATTATTTGATCTTGTCACTTTTTTTTTAATTCATAGGAAAGTGTGATTGTTCAGTTACCTCACATATTATATTTTCCTAGAGATTACTAAACTTATAAAACTTTTTTGGTGTATCTCATTTTTAAGAAATGTGTCTGAAACCTTTGAAAACGTGCATGTACACTTTTCAACAAACATGTTCTCATGCATCTCACATGAGGAAGTGATTACTGGGTATCATGATCATAGTACATGAAAGTTCATATCAAATTGCTTTTAGCAATATCTATCAAGAGAAAGCTCCTGTCCTGGCCCATTACCATGTGTTCAGGAGAGTAGAGCTCAAGCAAGGCCACAAAGAACAGGCTCCAGTTACATGTCTTCTGGAACACCATTCAGCAGCCAGACTCTGGAGTTGCTCTTTGGAAGCAGAGCCCCAGACTTGTGACCCTGCAGCAGGAGGAATGCAGATCAGCAGGTGGAGCTCACTGCACCCACCAGGCAGAGAACTGAGGAGCAGGTGCAGAGAGACTCCAGCAGGATTTCCTGTTCTCACTTCCTACATGAAACCCAGCGAACCAAATGAGCTGTAATGTTTTCCCTGAGGATTCCAAAGCAGAAGTGTTTACAGATCACTAGTTTCTTTCTTGACCCTAAGTCACTCCCTTGAGAATGCCACGGAAACCAAAACAGGAATGCCACAGTCCTTAATTCACCACAGGGTCAGTTGCTGTCAAAATGGAATAAACTCCACAGACGTAAAACTAGGAAGCAACAGTGTTTCCTTAAGAAGGTGTGGGCAGCTATGTTAATTGTCTTAATCCTGAAATTTACCCCACAATCACTCTAGAATCCCTTATTCTCAGGTAGATTGGAGATTGGTGGTAAACACCTACCTACTAGGCTGCAAGAAGCACTGTGGAGACTTGAGGGTGAGTTTGACCAACCCTCCCTGAAGTGTGTTCAGGATCCTCAGGGTGTGCTCAGCACTTACAGAGGACAAGGGCAGCAGTAGAGCTGTTTAAACTCGCTTTTACAGCAGAAATCTTTGAGTTCCTCTCAGCTGTGTGGGGACTGGATTCCCCATTGCAGGTTCCCCAGAGAGCCTCTTCAGGTCTTTAGTCTGGATGTTATGTGTTGTCACTGAACATGTAGGTTAATTGCTTTTTGTAATTTTTGTTCTAATTTGACAATTTACCACAAGACCTAAGAACATAAAATAACCTACTCCTGCCTATTAGGACAGAAATGTGCCTTTCACGGTTGTTGGGATCTGATGTGAGGAAACACAGGCATCCTGGACAAGGATTGTCTTAGGAGACTTAGGGCAGTGCTGCATTGGGATTTTCTGACTCGTACAGTGTTTGCTGTTGTTATAGTACATGGTAAAGAGGACAGAACAAAAGGAAAATAACCCTGGTCAAGTAATCCTTAACAGTCTAAAAATTGATTTGCTACATGAGGCCTGTACATAAAAAGATGAGATATCATTCAAAAATACCTTTATTAATTCAACTTCACATCTCCACTTTCTTGTTGTTCAAGCCAAAAATTCCACCTATGCTCTCTTCTCTCCACCTGAAGCTCAGGCACTTGGAGCTCACCTGCTACTCAGGCTTCTTTTCCTGCCCCGTGTTGGAAAAGCCCTGGTATATACAAAGTGCCCGTTGCCTTGAATTCTGCAGCTCTGCCCTGTGAGTGGTCTCCTGGTGAATGAAAGCGAACAAGGTTCACTTGGGGATGAGACTGACAGTCACGTTGTATTGGACATTGAGGAATCATCTGACTTGGCTCCCTCTGTCCTGGAGTCACCTCCACCCCGTGCCATTTTGACCTGTCCTGTGACGTCTAACAAGTCGAGGCCCTCTACCTCTGAGACATGACCTTGTCATTCCACCTGATCATTGTCCTCTTGTACCTGAATCCCTTGGCACAAAGGCCTATCCTAGGTGCCCTGATCTCCCAGACATGTCTGTATACAGATCTCCAATCCCAGATGCTGTTCTCTACTTCTTGTACTCAGAATATAATTCCTTATTTTTCTCCCTTCATATTACTATCAGTAAACAAGAAATACTTTTGTGAATACTAACTTGAAGAAGACCACATTAATTTTCATAGGACATATAAAAATGTGTGTTCTCTCATGGGTAATTATTATGGAGAATCATTATATAATTGGCCTATGTCCACTATTTTTTTCATAATGTTAGTTTAGATTATTTGGAAATTTTATACCACAAACCCAGAGTACCCTTACTTCCTAGCCCTCCCTGGTCTACTTCTCTTGACCCTTGGAACCCCTTCCAAAAAAAGAAGAAAAAGAAGAAAAAAAAAAGAAGTAGAAGAAGCAGAAACAGAAGAAGAAGAAGAAGAAGAAGAAGAAGAAGAAGAAGAAGAAGAAG
>NW_026586269.1:12839-20353 GCF_907164565.1 Psammomys obesus
AGAAGAAGAAGAAGAAGAAGAAGAAGAAGAAGAAGAAGAAGAAGAAGAAGAAGAAGAAGAAGAAGAAAAAGAAGCACAAGGAAGAGGAGTCCAATTTTGTTGCCCATATACTCACTGAAGCATAGTTAAATTCCCTGTGGCCTAGCCCTTAAGATCAGCCATTGATTTTTTCCCAATCAGGACCCCAGGCCAAAAGCCATCAACTGTGGAGAGCTACACTTCCACACTGTTATCACAAGTTCTAAGGTTAATTTATTTCCTTTACATCTCAACTGAAGTATCCTCTCCCTCCTCTCCTCCCAGCCCATTTCCCACACCACCTCACCCCCACCATCCTAACTTTATCCTTCTCCTCTCCTCAGAAAAGGCTCAGAAAAAGGGAGGCCTCCCATGTCTAGCATCCCCCCTGGTTGATCAATGTGGAGTAGGACTGGGTGCTTTCTATCCCACCTTGGATAGACAAGGCTGCACAGCTAGGAAAAGGGATCCAAAGGCAGCAACAAGCCAAATACACCTCCTGTTCCCAATGTTTTTGTCCCATCTGAAGAGAGGTAGAACTACACTGGACATCATTGGTTGGGGGAACAGAGAGATCTCTTCATTGCCAGCAGGGCCCAGTTCTTTTGTTTCTGTGCTAGCCTTCTGTTATCTACTGATCCTTACTAAAGAATTTCACAGGATTGAAGCTAATGTGACTTGTATAAAATGCAGGCTTAAGTGGTTAAAATCTGCTCATGTAGAAATTTTCAGTCAATAGATCATTCCTATCCAAATAAGGGACTATCTATATTGCACAGAAGAGTTCATGAATGCCTTCTCTGTTCGGCCAAAATACTATCAAGGAGTATTTATCTTCCAATGTTTTACCTAGTTAAATAGCACTGTATTTCCCTGGTTATAAAATATCACCAAAGACAGAAATGAATATATGTTCTGTTTTGTTGCCTCCAGGAACAACCTTATACTCCTGATGTTTTCATTCATGGATGCTGTGTGACATGACTGTCCAAATCACTGCTGCTGTTGTCAGCACTGTGGTGAGCATGAGTGTTCACACATTCTCTAGACAACAGACTTCTCTCATCTGTCATATGTACACAGGAGTGAGACAGCTCTTAGTGGCAATACTGTGCATTTTTTAAGAACTTCTGTTCTGTCTTTATTAAGGGCTGGACTAGTTTACAGTCCTCCAACAATGCAGGAGGGTTCTCTGCCACCAATGTCCTCACCAACCCTTCTCTCCATCACTCTTTTGGGTGATACCCATATAAATCTGAGGTAACATCTGAGCAGGGTTTTACATTCATGTCTCTGATGATTTGTGATGAGGAAGACTTTCTATGCCCCTGTGGGAGTTTTTCTGCCTGTCTCTGTCATGTGTATAGTTCTTTCACCTGTGGCCTGGTTATTCCCTTGCTACTGACTTCTTAACTACTTGTAGATCCCTGACTCTCATTCATTATGTGATTTCCCCCAACCTCAGGTTGTGTTTATACTTTTTAAATTTGCTTTGCAGTGAAGAAACTTTTATGATGTAAAATTGACAAATTAGGCCCTGGTTTCTTTGTTTTACAGCTCTAATTAATAAAACTCAGCCCATTATCATGACATATTTATGCAATGATTTCTTTTTAAAGGTTTCACAGTTGGTGATCTTAGCCTTCAGTGATGAATACACTATAAGGTTATTTCTTTATACATTGAGAAATAGGAAGTTTAATTAAGCTGAACAAGGATAACAAATTTGAACCACACTTATTGTTTACACTTCCACTACATGTGAGGTTAGAACATTTTAAAGACTAATTGGTTGCAATATGGAGGCAAATTCTGTTGCATTTTTTCCTGTGGTCACTGATGATGATGTGGTACTGTGTGGTCACGATAGCTTTGCACATGTTTTTATGTTTTCTATTGTAATGCTTCCTGATTCATTGTTTTATTCATGATTGATTGTTTCTTTACTTGGTAATTTTGCAACTTAAGGCCTTTTAGATTACTTGTCATAGTTTGTTAAGAATGTAGTTATAATTCTGACAGAAATCCCAGGTCCTCATTTGCTTTCTATTGCTGTAATATGGACAACCACAAAAATTGAATTGCATTTATTTGGCTTATTTATCCCAATCACATACTATGTAACAGTGAGGAAAGTTAAGGCAGAAATTTAAAGGCAGGAACCTGAAGGATATAACTGATAAAGAGGTAATGGAAGTACACTCCTTTCTCGATTGCTCTCCATGGCTCACTCAGCTCCCTTTTCATATGACACAGAACTGCTGGACCAGGGCTGGCAATGTCCACAGTGGCCCCTGCCCTGGTTTTAATCCATAAAGTGCCCACTAATGTTTTTGAGATATTTTATTCCCACCATTTTCCTGTTTGGTTTCTTCCCTACAACCTGTCTTTGCTAGTCACCTACTCTCTTTAAAATTCATTCTCTCTCCTTTTTTTCTTCGATTTAAATTATGTTGCAAGGAGAGTTTTTCCTTGGTGACTGTGATGACTACATTTATTGCAGGTATAAGGATAAAGAGTTAGAATTCAGTTAGATATTATGCTATTTAATAAAGTGCCAGTTACAGGTTTTGATGGGACTTAGTTTAAGAGCAACCAAGAAAACTGGGAACTTTCCATTTACTGCCAGGTGAAACACATACCGGCTTACCTCTGCCCCACCCCTTCCCAGGGACTCAGACTTATAGACAGTTGCAGGAAACACCCCAGGGACACACAGCTGGAGAAACCCCAAGGACATAAATTCAGACAGATCTTGGAACATCTGCACAGACAGTTGCTAAAAAAAGACCCCAACGGCATAGGCTGGGGCAAGCAGTCCTTGAAGAAACTGCAATGCGGGCAGTTTGACCCTGGGAACACCTGCCACCCACCCTACCAGAATGTCCCAAGCACTTAGCTAGACCCTGAATAGCCACCAATTAAAAGTTGCACTGTTGCTATTTTTAGAGATGCCTATGCCTAAATGTATAAAAACCCAAAGCTTCTGTTAATTTGGATTACTTCTCCTTATGGTGCAGGAGACTCCAAATTGTTCTGGTTTCAATAAAACTTTTGCTGTTTGCATCGATCCTGGTCTCCATGACTGACTCAAGGGCCTTCTCCAGTAATGTAGGACTCCCATGAGTCTTACAGTTCTTCTCCAAGAACTATGGCTTAACTAACCCTAGGTAGTTTGTTAAGATTCCAGTTCCATGCATGATTTCCTTCTGGTTGAGAGGACTTTAAGTCCAAATAGTTCTTTCATAGCATCTACTAATGTGAATATTTCTTTTTTTTTTTTGTATTTTATTTTTTTCTTATCAGTTACATTTTATTAACTCTGTACCCCAGCCGTGTCCCGATCCCTCATTCCCTCCCAGTCCCTCCCTCCCTCCCTCATCTCCACCATGCCCCTTGCCAAGTCCACTGATAGGGGGGGACCTCCTCCCCATTCATCTGATCCTGTTTTATCAGGTATCTTCAGGACTGGCTGCATAGCTCTCCTCTGTGGCCTAACAGGACTGCTCCTCCCTTGGGGGGTGGGGAGGCCAAAGAGCCAGTCATTGAGTTCCTCTTAGAAATAGTCCTTGTTCCCCTCACTATGGGAAACCAATTGGTTACTGAGCTACCACAGGCTACATCTGAGCAGAGGTTCTAGGTTACATTCATACATGGTCCTTGGTTGCATGTCAGTCTCAGAAAAGACCCTGTGCCCAGATATCTTTGGTCCTTGTGGAACTCCTATCCTTTCCTCATCAGACTAACTCCCCTTCTTTCTTATGATTCCCTGTACTCTGCCAAAGGTTTGGTCATGAGTCTTTGCTTTGAAAACACTGCTAGTTAGAGTCTTTCAAATGCGCTCAGTAGACTCCTGTCAATATTCAATGCACATCCCATCTGTCTTTCAAAACGAGGATTGATAATCTTACCCCATGTCCGCTCTCTTGATTATCTTTTATAGGTGTATAGATTTCATTATGTTTATTATATAAGTGAGTATATACCGTGTTTGTCTTTCTCCTTCTGGGATATTTCACTCAGGATGATCTTTTCTAGATCCCACCATTTGCCTGCAAATTTCATGATTTCCTCTTTTTTGATTGCTGAGTAGTATTCCATTGTGTAAAAATACCACAATTTCTGTACCCATTCCTCCATTGATGGACATCTGGGTTGTTTCCAGGTTCTGGCTATTACAAATAAAGCTGCTATAAACATGATTGAGCAAATATCCCTTTTGTGTACTTGAGCAAACTTTGGGTATATACCTAGCAGTGGTATAGCTGGGTCTTGAGGAAGCACTATTCCTAATTGTCTTAGAAAGCGCCAGATAGATTTCCAGAGTGGTTGTACTAGTTTACATTCCCACCAGCAGTGGAGGAGGGTTCCCCTTTCTCCACAACCTCTCCAGCATGCGTTGTCCCTTGAGATTTTCATTTTGGCCATTCTGATGGGTGTAAGGTGATATCTCAGGGTCATTTTGATTTGCATTTCCCTGATGGCTAATGAGGATGAACATTTCTTTAAGTGTTTTTCTGCCATTCGATATTCCTCTACAGAGAATTCTCTGTTTAGCTCTGTTCCCCATTTTTTTAATTGGATTACTTGGTTTGCTGCTTTTCAGCTTCTTTAGTTCTTTGTATATACTCGATATTAGTCCTCTATCAGATAAAGGGTTAGTGAACATTCTTTCCCAATCTGTAGGCAGGCGTTTTGTTTTGATGACAGTGTCCTTTGCTTTACAGAAGCTCTTCAGTTTCATAAGGTCCCGTTTATTGATTGTTGCTCTTAGAGCCTGTGCTGTTGGTGTTCTGTTCAGGAAGTTGTCTCCTGTGCCAATGAGTTCTAGGCTGTTCCCCACTTTTTCTTCTAACAGATTTAGAGTATCTGGTTTTATGTTGAGGTCTTTGATCCACTTGGACTTTAGTTTTGTGCAGGGTGATAAATATAGATCTATTTTCATTTTTCTGCATGTGGACAACCAGTTGGACCAGCACCAATTGTTGAAGATGCTGTCTTTTTTCCATTGAATGTTTTTGGCTTCTTTGTCGAATATCGAGTATTCATAGGTGTGTGGGTTTAGTTCTGGATCTTCTATGCAGTTCCATTGATCCTCCTTTCTGTTTTTATGCCAATACCATGCAGTTTTTATTACTATTGCTTTGTAGTACAACTTGAGATGGGGGATGGAGATACCTCCAGATGATCTGTTGTTGTACAGGATTGTTTTGGAGATTCTGGGTTTTTTGTTTCTCCATATGAAGCTGAGAATCTTTTTTTCAAGGTCTGTAAAGAATTGAGTTGGTATTTTGATGGGAATTGAATTGAATCTGTAGATTGCTTTTGGCAGGATGGCCATTTTCACAATGTTAATCGTACCAATCCATGAGCACGAGAGATCTTTCCATCTTCTGAGATCTTCTTCAATTTCTTTCTTCAGAGACTTGAAGTTTTTCTCAAACAGGTCTTTCACTTGCTTGGTTAGAGTCACCCCAAGGTACTTTATGTGGTTAGCTATTGTGAAGGGTGTTGTTTACCTAATTTCTTTCTCGGCCCTTTTGTCTTTGGTATACAGGAGGGCTGCTGATTTTTTTGAGTTGATTTTGTATCGTGCCACTTTGCTGAAGGTGTTTATCAGCTGGAGGAGTTCTCTGGTTGAATTTTTGGGGTCGCTCATATATACTATCATATCATCTGCGAATAGTGACACTTTGACCTCTTCCTTTCCGATTTGTATCCCCTTGATCTCCTTTAGTTGTCTTATTGCTCTGGCTAGGACTTCAAGTACTATGTTGAAGAGGTAGGGAGAGAGTGGGCAGCCTTGTCTTGTCCCTGATTTCAGTGGGATTGATTTAAGTTTCTCTCCATTGAGTTTGATGTTGGCTATCGGCTTGCTGTATATTGCCTTTACTACGTTTAGATATGTGCCTTGTATTCCTGATCTCTCCAAGACTTTAAACATGAATGGGTGTTGGACTTTGTCAAATGCTTTTTCAGCATCTAAGGAGATGATCATGTGGTTTTTCTCCTTCAGTTTTTTTATGTGGTGGATTACATTGATGGATTTCCGTATGTTGAACCACCCTTGCATGCCTGGGATGAAGCCTACTTGGTCGTGGTGGATGATATCTTTGATGTGTTCTTGGATTCGGTTTGCAAGTATTTTATTGAGTATTTTTGCGTCAATGTTCATAAGAGAGATAGGTCTGAAGTTCTCTTTTTTTGTTGGGTCTTTGTGTGGTTTAGGTATCAGGGTGACTGTTGCTTCATAGAATGAGTTTGGTAATGTACCTTCTGTTTCTATTTTGTGGAATAGTTTGAGGAGAATTGGTGTGAGCACTTCTTTGAAGGTCTGGTAGAATTCCACGCTGAAACCATCTGGCCCAGGGCTTTTTTTGGAGGAGAAACTGTGAATGACTGTTTCAATTTCCTTGGGGGATATAGGGCTGTTCAGTCTTTCTACCTGATCTTGACTTAATGTTGGAAGATGGAATCTATCAAGAAAATTGTCCATTTCATTTAGATTTTCAAATTTTGTAGCATATAGGCTTTTGTAGTATGACCTAATGATTGTTTGAATTTCCTCTCTGTCTGTAGTTATGTCACCCTTTTCATCTCTGATTTTGTTGATTTGGATAGATTCTCTCTGCTTTTTAGTTAGTTTGTCTAAGGGTTTGTCTATCTTGTTGATTTTCTCAAAGAACCAGCTTTTTGTTTCATTGATTCTTTGAATAGTTTTATTTGTTTCTAATTGATTGATTTCAGCCCTGAGTTTGATTATTTCCAGCCTTCTGCTCCTCTTGGGTGTATCTGCTTTTTTTTTTTCTAGGGTTTTTAGTTGGGCCATTAAGTTGTTTGTATGTGATGTTACGAATTTCTTCTTGCAGGCACTTATTGCTATAAATTTTCTCCTGAGCACTGCTTTCAGTGTGTCCCATAAATTTGGGTATGTTGTGCCTTCATTTTCATTGAATTCTAGGAAGTCTTTAATTTCTTTCTTTATTTCTTTCTTAACCCAGCTGTCGTTGAGTAACAGGTTGTTCAGTTTCCATGTGTGTGTAGGCAGTTTGTTATTTCTGTTGTTGTTGAGGTCCAGCTTAAGTCCATGGTGGTCAGATAGAATACAAGGGATTATTTCAATCTTTTTGTATCTGTTGAGGCTTTCTTTATGACCAACTATATGGTCTATTTTGGAGAAGGTTCCATGCGGTGCTGAAAAGAAGGTATACTCTTTTGAGTTTGGATGAAAAGATCTGTAGATGTCTATTAGGTCCTTTTGATTTAGGGTCTCTGTAAGTGTTTTTATTTCCCTATTTGTTTTCTGTCTAGTTGATCTGTCCCTTGGTGAGAGTGGAGTGTTGCAGTCTCCCACTATTAGGATTTTAGGATCAATGTATGATTTAAGCTTTAATATTGTTTCATTTACGAATGTAGGTGCTCTTGTATTTGGGGCATAGATATTCAAAATTGTGATGTCCTCTTGGTGGATTTTTCCTTTGATGAGAATATAGTGG
>NW_026586270.1:0-810 GCF_907164565.1 Psammomys obesus
TATGTGATCTATGACATATAATATAGGATATGTATGATATATGACACCTTATACATGATCTATATTATATCAAATATATGTATAATATATGATATGTGATATATGACACATATATAATATATGATATGGGAAACTGGGGTCGGACGGACAAACAGACAGAGCCCAGGCCCGTAAGCTCGTTACGATCCGTGTATATGAGATATATCATACATGATCTATGATATATGACATATGACATATATGATATAGGACATACATTATATGTGAAATGTATGATCTATGACATAGAATATAGGATGTGTATGATCTATGACACAGAATATAGGATATGTATGATCTATGACATAGAATATAGAATATGTATGATCTATGACACAGAATATAGGATATGTATGATCTATGACATAGAATATAGGATATGTATGATCTATGACATAGAATATAGGATATGTATGATCTTGATATGTATGATCTATGACAGAATATAGGGTATGTATGATCTATGACATAGAATATAGGATATGTATGATCTATGACACATTATACATGATCTATATTATATATGATATGTATAATATATGATATATGATATATGACACATACGTAACATATTATATAGTCATGACATAAATTGTATATGTGATATATATGATATATGACATGAAATACATGGTATATACGATATAATACATGATACATATGATATATGACATATATGATATATGACATATATAATATATGATGTAGACACATGATATAAATTATATGTGATCTATGACATAGAATATAGGATATGTATGATATATGACA
>NW_026586270.1:820-1630 GCF_907164565.1 Psammomys obesus
TATGTGATCTATGACATATAATATAGGATATGTATGATATATGACACCTTATACATGATCTATATTATATCAAATATATGTATAATATATGATATGTGATATATGACACATATATAATATATGATATGGGAAACTGGGGTCGGACGGACAAACAGACAGAGCCCAGGCCCGTAAGCTCGTTACGATCCGTGTATATGAGATATATCATACATGATCTATGATATATGACATATGACATATATGATATAGGACATACATTATATGTGAAATGTATGATCTATGACATAGAATATAGGATGTGTATGATCTATGACACAGAATATAGGATATGTATGATCTATGACATAGAATATAGAATATGTATGATCTATGACACAGAATATAGGATATGTATGATCTATGACATAGAATATAGGATATGTATGATCTATGACATAGAATATAGGATATGTATGATCTTGATATGTATGATCTATGACAGAATATAGGGTATGTATGATCTATGACATAGAATATAGGATATGTATGATCTATGACACATTATACATGATCTATATTATATATGATATGTATAATATATGATATATGATATATGACACATACGTAACATATTATATAGTCATGACATAAATTGTATATGTGATATATATGATATATGACATGAAATACATGGTATATACGATATAATACATGATACATATGATATATGACATATATGATATATGACATATATAATATATGATGTAGACACATGATATAAATTATATGTGATCTATGACATAGAATATAGGATATGTATGATATATGACA
>NW_026586271.1:0-514 GCF_907164565.1 Psammomys obesus
GGAAGTTAGTATGATATGGAAAGGATAGGAGCTCTACAAGGACCAAATATATCTGGGCACAGGGTCTTTTCTGAGACTGACACTCAACCAAGGACCATCTATGGATA
Source organism: Psammomys obesus (assembly GCF_907164565.1). NCBI lineage: Eukaryota > Metazoa > Chordata > Mammalia > Rodentia > Muridae > Psammomys > Psammomys obesus. The sequence continues at coordinate 108 of NW_026586271.1, forward strand.
TAACCTAGAACTTCTGCTCGGATGTGGCCTGTGGTAGCTCAGTAACCAAGTAGTTTTCCAAAGTAAGGGGAACACGGACTATTTCTAACAGGATCTCAAGGGCAGGCTGTTTGAAACCCCCCCCCCAGGGGAGGAGCAGTCTGTTAGGCCACAGAGGAGGACTTTGCAGCCAGCCCTGAAGATACCTGATAAAACAGGGTCAGATGAAAGGGGAGGAGGTCCTCCCCTATCAGTGGACTTGGAAAGGGGCAGGGAGGAGACCAGGGAGGGAGTGTGGGGTTGGAGAGGGAATGAGGGAGCGGGATACAGCTGGGACACAGAGTTAACAAAATGTAACTAAAAAGAAAAATAAAATAAAATATATATATATATATATATATATATATATATATATATATATATATATA
>NW_026586271.1:524-6137 GCF_907164565.1 Psammomys obesus
ATATATATATATATATATATATATATATATATATATATATATAACCAAAATTAAATTAAGATCTGACAAACATTTTAAATAGACCTATTAAGTCCTAAGAAAATAGAAGCAGTCACTAAAAGTCTCTCCCAATCCCTGAAAAAGAAAATTCCAGGATCAGCCAGATTTAGCTCAGATGGCAAATTTTCAAAGAAGAGCTAATACCAATATTCCTCAAATTATTAAACAAATAAAAACAGAAGAAACATTGCCAAATTCATTTTATGAGGCCACAGTCACCCTGACACCTAAACCACACAAGAACTCAACAAAGAAAGGGAATTTCATACAAATTTCCCTCAGGAACATTTTTGCAAAAATATTCAATAATATACTAACTAATCCAATCCAAGAACATATCAAAAAGATTATCCACCGTGACCAAGTAGGATTCATCCCAGAGATGCAGGGATGGTTCAACATACGAAAATCTGTCAATGTAATCTACCACATAAACAAACTGAAAGGAAAAAAAAAAAAAACAGGTGGTCATCTCATTAGATGCTAAAAAAGCCTTTCACAAAATCCAACATCCCTTCATGATAGAAGTCTTGTAGAGATGAAAGACAGAAAGCAGATAACATACCTAAACATAATAAAGGTAATGTACAGCAAGCCTATGGTCACCATCAAATTAAATGGAGAGTAACTTAAAGCAAGTTCACAAAAAATTAGGCACAAGACAAGGCTGCACACTCTCCATATCTAGTCGATTGAGTACTTGAAATTTTAGCTAGAGCAATAAGGTAACTAAAGGAGATCAAGAAGACACAAATTGGAAAGGAATAAGTCAAAGTATTTCTAATAATAGGTGATAAGATAGTGTATATATATAAGCAACCCCAAAAATTCTACCAGGGAACTTCTACAGCTAATAAAGACCTTTAGCAAATTGGTTGGAAATCAGTAGCCCTCCTATATATAAATGATAAACAGGTTGGGAAAGAAATTAAAGAAACAACACCTTTCACAGTAGCCATAAATAATATAAAATATTTTGGTGTAACCCTAACCAAACAAAAGAAAGACTTGTATCACAAGAACTTCAAGTCTTTAAAGAAAGAAATCAGAAAAGATATCATAAGATGGAAAGATTCTCCCAAGCTTGTGGAATGGTGGGATTAACATAGTAAAAATGGCCATGTTACCAAAAGTAATCTAGAGATTCAATGCAATTCCCACCAAAATTCCAGCTAACCTCAACTTCATATGGAAAACAAAACAAAACAAACAAACAAACAAACAAAAAAACAAAACAACAAAAAAAAGCCAATATTCCTAAAACAATCCTATACAATAAAGATCTTCTGGAGATATCACTATCCCTGAACAATGGTAATAATAAAAAAAAAGAACTCCTGGTATTGGCATGAAAACAGACATGCTGAGCATGGAAATGGAAGACCCAGAAGTAAATCCACACACCTATGAACACTTGATTTTTTACAAAGATGCCAAAAATGTACAATGGAAAAAATAGCATCTTCAATAAATGGTGCTTGTCTAGCTAAATATAAAAGAATAAAAATTGATTAATATTTATCTTCCTGCACAGAACTCAAGTCCAAGTGGACCAAAGACTCCAGCATAAAACCAGAAACACTAAACCTGATAGAAAGTGTGGAATAGCCTTGAACATATTGACACAGGAGACAACTTCCTAAACAGAACATCAATCACACAGGCACTAAGATTAAGAATTAATAAATGGAATTAGACTGGGGGCAAGATGGCGGCGCCAGGAGGACTCTCATTCTGAGGAGCAGCACAGCAGGATTGGCACAGTGACCAGCAATCAGAACTCACAGTCATAAAACACAAGGGATTGTGTTTCACAGGTGAGAGGATACCCCACGGTGAGGGATTCAATCAGCTTTAACTCACCCAGCTAAACCACAGAAGAGATTCCGGTTCCACCAGGCACTTGGTCGCCAGCCCAGAGTTACACGCCAGCGCAATCTGGTCACGGTCCCAGACTGAACTGTGGGCCCACACCATCATAGACTGGATTTCCCAGTCGAGAGATAACCCCACAGAGCAGGAAAAAAATTGGGACCGACCTCAGGTTACCCAGACATCCCCTGGAAAAGACTCAGGTTCCGCAGGCTCCTCAAGAGCCAGTCGGGACCCAGAGCTGGGACCCAGGCTCCTGCATGGAGCCCTGCCTGCGTACCTGATTCGCCGCCTCAGATAGAACTGTGGGAACCAGGGCACCAGGCACCAGACTGCGTGTCTCTGGCAGGAGGAAACCCCCAGCGGAGGGGGTCATCAGCTCTAATGCTTAGGACACCCAGCACCAAAACACTTTCTGGACTCACGCAGACTCTAGTGCAGGCAGGAGCACTGTGCTCTGCCGCCATTATTGAGTTCCCCTAGGGCACTGGGACACACAGCTGCATCCTCAGACCTACAAAAGCCAGAGAGCCATTACAGCAGCCCTCAGATACTGTGCCAAGGATCAACCAGTTATCCCTAGCTAGACTGTCAAAACTGTGGGTCCTTCAAGAGGGCTGCACCCACAGCATCTGGACCAGAGCAGTGCCTGCAGCCGCCATCCCAGACAGGGACACACAGCTTCTGGTCCAGAGTGAGGCACCCAGCCTCCAGACCAGAGCAGCGCCCCCGGGCGCCAACTCAACCTAGGTGCACATTCTCCAGGTCCAGAGTGGAGCAATCAGCCTCTGGCCCAGAGACTTCCTGAGTGCACCTCTTACTTTCCCGGACAGAACTGTGTGCCCCAGGATAACAGACTGAGTTTCACTGCTGGGAGAAAACCCCACAGCTAGGGAATCAGCAGGTTCTTCAAGAGGACTGTACATGGAAAATTAGTGAGAAGCAGGACACTAAATTTATAACAAGAAACCAAGCAGTGGGGCAGCTGTCTTGAGAAATTCTATGGGTAAGAGGAGATCCCCCCCCCCAACATAGACCATAGCTACTACTCAGGGCTATAAACCTGAGGTGAGCAGTGGCAACTCCTGAGAAACACTGGCCATACAGTGACCATACAAAAAAGCAGAGAAGGACTCCTTCAGGAAAAATCATCTTCCAGCCAAGGGGATTCTCCCTACCTCAGGACTCCAGGAAGCACAGAAACTAACAGCCAACACCTAAAACAGCCCAATGGGTAGAGGTCAGCGTAAAAGCTCAACCAAAAAAAGACAAGGCAATATGGCATCTCCAGAACCCAGCCATCCAGGGGCGAACAGCCCTGGACAATGCAGCATAATAGAAAATCAAGAAGATGACCTTACATCTATGTTGATGAAGAGGATAATAGAGGAAACAAATAAAATACGTAAAGAATTAGAGGAAGATAAAACCAAACAGATCATGGCTATCTGTAAAGAAATGGAGGAAGATAAAGACAAGCAGATTAGGGACATCCATGAAGAAATACGGGAAGATGCAGCCAAACAGCTTATGGCCTTCAGAGAAGAAATAATTAAATCACTGAAAGAAATAAAAGAGACATAGTTGAAGGAACTAAAAGAAAAAGAGGAAAATACAATCAGACAGGTGAAGGAAGTAAACAAAACAACTCAAGACCTGAAGATAGAACTAGAAAAATTAAAGAAAACACAAATGGAGGAAATAATGGAGAGGAAGAATTTAGGGAAGAAAACAGGAAATACAGAGGTAAGCATAACCAACAGACTACAAGAAATGGAAGAAAGAAGCTCAGGTGTAGAAGATACAATGGAAGAAATCGATGTATCTGTCAAAGAAAATGTTAAATCCAAAAAATTCCTGACAAAGACCATTCAAGAAATCCAAGACAATATGAAAAGACAAAACCTAAGAATAATAGAAATAGAGGAAAAAGAAGACTCCCTTCTCCAAGGCCCAGAAAATATTTTTAACAAAATCATTGAAGAAAATTTCCCCCAAGTTAAAGGAGAAGCCAATAAGGATACATGAGACCTACAGAACACCCAACAAATTTGACCAGAAAAGAAAATCCTCCTGCCACATAATAATCAAAACAGTAAGTATACAGAATAAAGAAAAAACACTAAAAGCTGCAAGGGAAAAAGGCCAAGTAACATATAACTGCAAACCCATTAGAATCACACCTGACTTTTCAACAGAGACTATGAAAGCCAGAAGGGCGTGGATGGATATCATGCAGACCCTAAGAGAACACAGATGTCAGCCCAGGCTACTATACCCTGCAAAACTCTCAGTCTTCATAGACGGAGAAAACAAGATATTCAATGACAAAAACAAATTTCAACAATACCTATACACAAATCCAGCATTACAGAAGACACTGGAAGGGAAAATACAACCCAAGAAAATTAGCTTCTGTCAAGAAAACACAGGAAATAATTAACCTTACAAAAAGCAACCAAGCACACAACCTTATGACCACAGCCAACATCAAAATCAAAGGATCTAACAGCCACTGGTCATTAAGCTCTCTCAACATCAATGGACTCAACTCTCCAGTAAAGAGACACAGATTAAGAGAATGGATAAGTAAACAAAACCCAGCAATCTGTTGCATACAAGAAACACACCTAAGGCACAAATATAGACATTACCTGAGGGTAAAAAGTTGGAAATTACTTTCCAAGCAAATGGACCCAAGAAACAAGCAGGAGTAGCCATTCTAATATCTAATAAAATAGACTTTCAACCAAAATTAATCAAAAGAGATGGGGAAAGACACTTCATACTCATCAAGGGAAAATTCCACCAGGAAGACATCACAATCCTGAACATCTATGCCTCAAATACAAGAGCACCCACATTTGTAAAAGAAACATTGATAAAATTTAAACCACATATAGATCCCCACACATTAATAGTGGGAGACTTCAACACCCCACTCTCAACAAAGGACAGGTCAACAAAACAAAAATTAAACAAAGAAACAATAACTCTGACAGAGGTCATGAATCAAATGGACCTCACAGACATTTACAGAACTTTACACCCCAAAGCAAAAGAATTTACCTTCTTCTCAGCACCTCATGGAACCTTCTCTAAAATAGACCATATAGTTGGTCACAAAGCAAGCCTCAACAGATACAAGAAGATTGAAATAATCCCTTGTATCTTGTCTGATCAACATGGAATAAAGCTGAACTTCAACTACAACAGAAATAGCAAAAAGCCTACACACATATGGAAACTAAACAACTTGTTACTAAATGACAGCTGGGTCTGGGAAAAAATAAAGAAAGAAATTAAAGCCTTTCTAGAACTCAATGAAAATGAAGACACAACATACCCAAACTTGTGGGACACAATGAAAGCAGTGCTAAGAGGAAAGTTCATAGCACTAAGTGCCTTCAAGAAGAAATTCGAGACAGCTCATTCAAGCAACTTAATGGCACACTTAAAAACCCTAGAAGAAGAAGAAGAAGCATACACACCAAAAAGGAGTAGACGGCTGGAAATAATCAAACTCAGGGCTGAAATCAATCAATTAGAAACAAATAAAACAATTCAAAGAATCAATGAAACCAAGAGCTGGTTCTTTGAGAAAATCAACAAGATAGACAAACCCTTAGCCAAGCTAACTAAAAGGCAGAGAGACACCACCCAAATCAACAAAATCAGAAA
>NW_026586272.1:0-1402 GCF_907164565.1 Psammomys obesus
GGAACAGGGACTGTCTCTACATGAACTCAGTGTCTGGCTCTTTGATCACCTCCCCCTGAGGGGGGGGGCAGCCTTGCCAGGCCACAGAGGAGGCCAAGGCAGCCAGTCCTGGTGAGGCCCTGCTCGGCCTTCCCTGAGTCCAGGTGGGCTGTCCACGGACCTGTCACCTCGCACCCGCTCTTCATCCTCGGCCCTGGCCCTAGACTAGAGCAACAGGGGCAGCTTTCCCTGGCCCCTGCCCCTGCCCCTGCCCCTGCCCCTGCCTCCTGGGGCTCCCTGAGCTCACATCTCCCTGACCTCCTCTTCCCCCAGCCCCCAACACCTACTGACGAGGAAGCTGAAGCTGTCGGGAGATGGACGGGTCCCTCTGTGCCCACAGATTGGTAAGATCGATGCAGGAAAAATGTCCACCCTGCCAAAAGCCACCGACAGATTCCACGCGAGTGCGTTGGCCGGGAGTCAGCCTCCCTGAACAGGACCCCGAAGGGGCAGAGGCCGAGCTCAGCCACCATGAACTGGACCTCCCCGAGCCGACCAGGTTCTGGGAGGCCAAAACCCAATCAACGGGACAGAGAGTCAGTCCAAGGAATGACAGAAGACTCTCACCCAACCCACATCTGACAGAGGCCCAACAGGCAAAACCTAGAGAACCCTCCAGAGACTGGATGTTCCCAAACCAAAACCAACCAACCAACCAACCAATCACAACAATGAGACAATGGGGTGAGAATTCTCAACAGAGGAATCTGAAATGGCCGAGGTATATGTCTAACGTCCACTCGTGACTTGAGTATAGCCCCTGTGTGTCTTTCTGCTTCTGGGGCGCCTCAGTCAGGATGACCTTTTCCGGTTCCCACCGTCTACCTGCAGGGGCAGAGCGCAGAGAATCAGATGCAAGAAGGGGGAGATAGAGAGACCTGGAGGGGACAGGAGCTCCACAGGGAGGGCAGCAGATCCAAAATATCTGGGCTCAGGGGGTCTTCCCTGAGACCGATGCTCCGGCCAAGGTCCGTGCATGGAGATAACCTAGAACCCCTGCTCAGATGTAGCCCCGGCAGCTCAGTGTCCAAGTGGGCCCCTAGTAAGGGGAACAGGGACTGTCTCTGACATGAACTGACTGGCCTGGTCGTTGATCACCTCCCCCTGAGGGGGAGCAGCCGTACCAGGCCACGGTAGAGGACAAGGCAGCCATCCCTGAGGCGATCTGATAGACGTAAGATCAGCAAGAAGCAGAGGAGGACCTCCCCTATCAGCAGACGTGGGGAGGGGCATGGGGGAAGACGGGGGAGGGAGGGGCGAGGAGGGGAGGAGGGAGGGGTTCACGGGGCGGGACACAAAGTGAATAAAGTGTAATCCATAAAAATAAAAATTAAAGGAAAAAAAAAAAAAAAAAAAAAAGGAA
>NW_026586272.1:1502-2145 GCF_907164565.1 Psammomys obesus
AAAAAAAAAAAAAAAAAGGAAGAAATGCTCCCCGGCCTTGGCCATCAGGGAAATGCAGATCAAAACTACCCTGAGATCCCATCTTGCACGCGTCAGGGTGGCTGAGGACATTGGCAGAGGTGGCAGCTCGGCTGGCCAGGAGGTGGGTTAAGGCTGGCCAGGAGGTGGGTTAGGGCTGGCCAGGAGGTGGATTAAGGCTGGCCAGGAGGTGGATTAGGGCTGGCCAGGAGCTGGATTAGGGCTGGCCAGGAGGTGGGTTAGGGCTGGCCAGGAGGTGGATTAGGGCTGGCCAGGAGCTGGAGCAAGGGGAAGAGTCCTCCCGTTTGCTGGCTGTGCAAACGGTGGAAGTCACTATCTCGGGAGACCGGGAGTAGCTTGACCCCCGAGACCCAGCTACCCCACGCCTGGGCGGACATCCAAAAGGTGGCCCATCCCACCCCAAGAAACACACGACCGGGCCTAGGATCACGGCAGCTTTGTCCCTACCAGCCAGGACCTGGGGACGACCCGGATGTCCCTCAGATGGAGAACGGACGAAGACAACGCTCGACGGGAAACAAAAAAAACAACCCAGAATCTCCTAAACGATCCTGTGGGACAGCAGATCGCCTGGAGGTGTCTCCAGCCCCGACCTCAAGCTGTA
>NW_026586273.1:0-2697 GCF_907164565.1 Psammomys obesus
GCCTACAGATTGGGAAAGAATCTTCACCAACCCTTTATCTGACAGAGGGCTAATATCCAGTATATATAAAGAACTAAAGAAGCAGAAAAGCAACAAACCAAGTAATCCACTGAAAAAATGGGGAATGGAGCTAAACAGAGAATTCTCGAAAGAGGAACAGCAAATGGCAGAGAAACACTTAAAGAAATGCTCAACCTCATTAGCCATTTGGGAAATGCAAATCAAAATGACCCTGAGATTTCACCTTACACCCATCAGAATGGCCAAGATGAAAAACTCAAGTGACAACACATGCTGGAGAGGTTGTGGAGAAAGGGGAACCCTTCTCCACTGCTGGTGGGAATGTAAACTGGTACAACCACTTTGGAAGTCAATCTGGCACTTTCTCAGATAATTAGGAGTAGTGCTACCTCAAGACCCAGCTATACCACTCCTAGGTATATACCCAAAATTTGCTCAAGTACACAACAAGGAGATTTGTTCAACCATGTTTGTAGCAGCTTTATTTGTAATAGCCAGAACTTGGAAACAACCCAGATGTCCATCAACAGAGGAATGGATACAGAAATTGTGGTATTTTTACACAATGGAATACTACTCAGCAATCAAAAGGGAGGAAATCATGAAATTTGCAGGCAAATGGTGGGATCTAGAAAAGATCATTCTGAGTGAAGTATCCCAGAAGGAGAAAGAGAAACTTGGTATATACTCGCTTATATAGACCTACAAGATATGATAAACATAATTAAATCTACACACCTAAAGAAGATAATCAAGAAAGTGGACATGGGTGAAGATGATCAATCCTCATTTAGAAAGTCAAATGGGATGTACATTGAATGTATGACAGGAGTCTACCGCAAAAGGCATCGGAAAGACTCTACCTAGCAGTGTTTCAAAGCAGACACTAAGACTCATAACCAAACCATGGCAGAGTGCAGGGAATCATATGAAAGAAGGGGAGTTAGTATGATATGGAAAGGATAGGAGCTCTACAAGGACCAAATATATCCGTGCACAGGGTCTTTTCTGAGAATGACCCTCAACCAAGGACCATCTATGGATATAACATAGAACTTCTGCTTGGATGTGGCCCGTGGTAGCTCAGTAACCAAGTAGTTTTCCAAAGTAAGGGGAACAAGGACTATTTCTAACAGGATTTCAAGGGCAGGCTCTTTGACCTCCCCCCACATGGGAGGAGCAGTCCTGATAGGCCACAGAGGAGGACTTTGCAGCCATCCTTGAAAATACCTGATAAAATCAGCAAAATCAGAAAGGAAAATGGGGACATAACTACAGACACTGAGGAAATCCAAACGATTATTAGGTCATACTACAAAAGCCTATATGGCACAAAATTTGAAAATCTAAATGAAATGGATAACTTTCTTGACAGATTCCATCTACCAAAATTAAGTCAAGATCAGGTAGAAAGACTGAATAGTCCTATATCTCCCAAGGAAATTGAAGCAGTCATTAACAGTCTCCCCTCCAAAAAAAGCCCTGGACCAGATGGCTTCAGCGCAGAATTCTACAAGACCTTCAAAGAAGTACTAACACCAATTCTCCTCAAACTATTCCACAAAATAGAAATAGAAGGAACACCACCAAACTCATTCTATGAAGCCACAGTCACCTTGATACCTAAACCACACAAAGATCCAACAAAAAAAGAGAACTTCAGACCTATCTCTCTTATGAACATTGATGCAAAAATACTCAATAAAATACTTGCAAACCGAATCCAAGAACACATCAAAGATATCATCCACCATGACCAAGTAGGCTTCATCCCAGGAATGCAAGGGTGGTTCAATCCATCAATGTAATCCACCACATAAACAAAATGAAGGAGAAAAACCACATGATCATCTCCTTAGATGCTGAAAAAGCATTTGACAAAGTCCAACACCCATTTATGTTTAAAGTCTTGGAGAGATCAGGGATACAAGGCACATACCTAAAGATAGTAAAGGCAATATACAGCAAGCCTATAGCCAACATCAAACTCAATGGAGAGAAACTTAAATCAATCCCACTGAAATCAGGGACAAGACAAGGCTGCCCACTCTCTCCATATCTCTTTAACATTGTACTTGAAGTCCTAGCCAGAGCAATAAGACAACTAAAGGAGATCAAGGGGATACAAATCGGAAAGGAAGAGGTCAAAGTGTCACTATTTGCAGATGATATGATAGTATACATGAGAGACCCCAAAGATTCAACCAGAGAACTTCTTCAGCTGATTAACACCTTCAGCAAAGTGGCAGGATACAAAATCAACTCAAAAAAATCAGAAGCCCTCTTGTATACCAAAGACAAAAAGGCTGAGAAAGAAATTAGGAAAACAACACCCTTCACAATAGCCACTAATAACATAAAGTACCTTGGTGTGACTCTAACCAAGCAAGTGAAAGACCTGTTTGAGAAAAACTTCAAGTCTTTGAAGAAAGAAATTGAAGAAGATCTCAGAAGATGGAAAGATCTCCCGTGCTCATGGATTGGTAGGATTAACATTGTGAAAATGGCCATCCTGCCAAAAGCAATCTACAGATTCAATGCAATTCCCATCAAAATACCATCTCAATTCTTTACAGACCTTGAAAAAAAGATTCTCAGCTTCATATGGAGAAACAAAAAACCCAGAATCTCCAAAACGATCCTGTACAACAACAGATCATCTGGAGGTATCTCCAT
>NW_026586273.1:2707-5404 GCF_907164565.1 Psammomys obesus
GCCTACAGATTGGGAAAGAATCTTCACCAACCCTTTATCTGACAGAGGGCTAATATCCAGTATATATAAAGAACTAAAGAAGCAGAAAAGCAACAAACCAAGTAATCCACTGAAAAAATGGGGAATGGAGCTAAACAGAGAATTCTCGAAAGAGGAACAGCAAATGGCAGAGAAACACTTAAAGAAATGCTCAACCTCATTAGCCATTTGGGAAATGCAAATCAAAATGACCCTGAGATTTCACCTTACACCCATCAGAATGGCCAAGATGAAAAACTCAAGTGACAACACATGCTGGAGAGGTTGTGGAGAAAGGGGAACCCTTCTCCACTGCTGGTGGGAATGTAAACTGGTACAACCACTTTGGAAGTCAATCTGGCACTTTCTCAGATAATTAGGAGTAGTGCTACCTCAAGACCCAGCTATACCACTCCTAGGTATATACCCAAAATTTGCTCAAGTACACAACAAGGAGATTTGTTCAACCATGTTTGTAGCAGCTTTATTTGTAATAGCCAGAACTTGGAAACAACCCAGATGTCCATCAACAGAGGAATGGATACAGAAATTGTGGTATTTTTACACAATGGAATACTACTCAGCAATCAAAAGGGAGGAAATCATGAAATTTGCAGGCAAATGGTGGGATCTAGAAAAGATCATTCTGAGTGAAGTATCCCAGAAGGAGAAAGAGAAACTTGGTATATACTCGCTTATATAGACCTACAAGATATGATAAACATAATTAAATCTACACACCTAAAGAAGATAATCAAGAAAGTGGACATGGGTGAAGATGATCAATCCTCATTTAGAAAGTCAAATGGGATGTACATTGAATGTATGACAGGAGTCTACCGCAAAAGGCATCGGAAAGACTCTACCTAGCAGTGTTTCAAAGCAGACACTAAGACTCATAACCAAACCATGGCAGAGTGCAGGGAATCATATGAAAGAAGGGGAGTTAGTATGATATGGAAAGGATAGGAGCTCTACAAGGACCAAATATATCCGTGCACAGGGTCTTTTCTGAGAATGACCCTCAACCAAGGACCATCTATGGATATAACATAGAACTTCTGCTTGGATGTGGCCCGTGGTAGCTCAGTAACCAAGTAGTTTTCCAAAGTAAGGGGAACAAGGACTATTTCTAACAGGATTTCAAGGGCAGGCTCTTTGACCTCCCCCCACATGGGAGGAGCAGTCCTGATAGGCCACAGAGGAGGACTTTGCAGCCATCCTTGAAAATACCTGATAAAATCAGCAAAATCAGAAAGGAAAATGGGGACATAACTACAGACACTGAGGAAATCCAAACGATTATTAGGTCATACTACAAAAGCCTATATGGCACAAAATTTGAAAATCTAAATGAAATGGATAACTTTCTTGACAGATTCCATCTACCAAAATTAAGTCAAGATCAGGTAGAAAGACTGAATAGTCCTATATCTCCCAAGGAAATTGAAGCAGTCATTAACAGTCTCCCCTCCAAAAAAAGCCCTGGACCAGATGGCTTCAGCGCAGAATTCTACAAGACCTTCAAAGAAGTACTAACACCAATTCTCCTCAAACTATTCCACAAAATAGAAATAGAAGGAACACCACCAAACTCATTCTATGAAGCCACAGTCACCTTGATACCTAAACCACACAAAGATCCAACAAAAAAAGAGAACTTCAGACCTATCTCTCTTATGAACATTGATGCAAAAATACTCAATAAAATACTTGCAAACCGAATCCAAGAACACATCAAAGATATCATCCACCATGACCAAGTAGGCTTCATCCCAGGAATGCAAGGGTGGTTCAATCCATCAATGTAATCCACCACATAAACAAAATGAAGGAGAAAAACCACATGATCATCTCCTTAGATGCTGAAAAAGCATTTGACAAAGTCCAACACCCATTTATGTTTAAAGTCTTGGAGAGATCAGGGATACAAGGCACATACCTAAAGATAGTAAAGGCAATATACAGCAAGCCTATAGCCAACATCAAACTCAATGGAGAGAAACTTAAATCAATCCCACTGAAATCAGGGACAAGACAAGGCTGCCCACTCTCTCCATATCTCTTTAACATTGTACTTGAAGTCCTAGCCAGAGCAATAAGACAACTAAAGGAGATCAAGGGGATACAAATCGGAAAGGAAGAGGTCAAAGTGTCACTATTTGCAGATGATATGATAGTATACATGAGAGACCCCAAAGATTCAACCAGAGAACTTCTTCAGCTGATTAACACCTTCAGCAAAGTGGCAGGATACAAAATCAACTCAAAAAAATCAGAAGCCCTCTTGTATACCAAAGACAAAAAGGCTGAGAAAGAAATTAGGAAAACAACACCCTTCACAATAGCCACTAATAACATAAAGTACCTTGGTGTGACTCTAACCAAGCAAGTGAAAGACCTGTTTGAGAAAAACTTCAAGTCTTTGAAGAAAGAAATTGAAGAAGATCTCAGAAGATGGAAAGATCTCCCGTGCTCATGGATTGGTAGGATTAACATTGTGAAAATGGCCATCCTGCCAAAAGCAATCTACAGATTCAATGCAATTCCCATCAAAATACCATCTCAATTCTTTACAGACCTTGAAAAAAAGATTCTCAGCTTCATATGGAGAAACAAAAAACCCAGAATCTCCAAAACGATCCTGTACAACAACAGATCATCTGGAGGTATCTCCAT
>NW_026586274.1:0-1184 GCF_907164565.1 Psammomys obesus
TGTGTCCCCCGTTCCTGTGTCCCTGTGTCCCCGTGTCCCCGTGTCCCTGTGTCCCCATGTCCCCGTGTCCCCGTGTCCCTGTGTCCCTGTGTCCCCGTGTCCCCGTGTCTCTGTCCCCCGTGTCCCCGTGTCCTCGTGTCCTCGTGTCCTTGTGTCCCCGTGTCCGTGTGTCCCCGTGTCCCGTGTGTCCCCGTGTCCCCGTGTCCCTGTGTCCCCGTGTCCTCGTGTCCTCGTGTCTGTGTCCCCGTGTCCCTTGTCTCGTGTCCCCGTGTCCCCGTGTCCGTGTGTTTCCGTGTCTGTGTCCCCGTGTCCCCGTGTCTGTGTCCCCGTGTCCCTTGTCCCGTGTCCCCGTGTCCCCGTGTCCATGTGTCCCTGTGTCCCCGTGTCCCGTGTCCTGTGTTCCCGTGTCCTCGTGTCCCCGTGTCCCCTGTCCCCGTGTGTGTCCCTGTGTCCTGTGTTCCCGTGTCCCCCCGTGTCCCCCCCGTGTCCTGTGTCACCCCTGTGTCCCTGTGTCCCCGTGTCCCCCCTGTGTCCCCGTGTCCCCGTGCTCACTCCCATGTCCCCGTGTCTCTGTGTCCCGTGTCCCTGTGTCTCTGTGTCCTCGTGTCTGTGTCCCTGTGTCCCCCTGTGTCCCCGTGCTCACCCCCGTGTCCCCGTGTCCCCCCGTGTCCCCGTGTCCCCCCTGTGTCCCGTGTCCCCCCGTGTCCCCCGTGTCCCGTGTCCCCCCAGTGTCCCCGTGTCCCCGTGCCCCCCCGTGTCCCCCGTGTCCCCGTGTCCCCGTGCTCACTCTCGTGTCCTTGTGTCCCCGTGTCTCTGTGTCCCGTGTCCCTGTGTCTCTGTGTCCTCGTGTCTGTGTCCCTGTGTCCCCCCTGTGTCCCGTGTCCCCCCGTGTCCCCGTGCTCACCCCCGTGTCCCCGCAGTCGTGGAGGACGTTAACAAGCGGCGCGAGCCCATCCCCAGCCTCGAGGCCATCTACCTGCTCAGCCCCACGGAGAAGGTGCGCGGACACGCGTGGGCCTGAGGGGTGGGGGGTGGGGGTGTGTGTGCGTGGGTCCCCGTGAGTGTGTGCGTGGGTCCCCGTGTGTGTGTGTGCGTGGGTCCCCGTGTGCGTGGGTCCCCGTGTGTGTGTGCGCGTGGGCCCCCGTGTGCGCGCGTGGGTCCCCGTGTGTGTGCGTGCGCGTGGG
>NW_026586274.1:1194-2378 GCF_907164565.1 Psammomys obesus
TGTGTCCCCCGTTCCTGTGTCCCTGTGTCCCCGTGTCCCCGTGTCCCTGTGTCCCCATGTCCCCGTGTCCCCGTGTCCCTGTGTCCCTGTGTCCCCGTGTCCCCGTGTCTCTGTCCCCCGTGTCCCCGTGTCCTCGTGTCCTCGTGTCCTTGTGTCCCCGTGTCCGTGTGTCCCCGTGTCCCGTGTGTCCCCGTGTCCCCGTGTCCCTGTGTCCCCGTGTCCTCGTGTCCTCGTGTCTGTGTCCCCGTGTCCCTTGTCTCGTGTCCCCGTGTCCCCGTGTCCGTGTGTTTCCGTGTCTGTGTCCCCGTGTCCCCGTGTCTGTGTCCCCGTGTCCCTTGTCCCGTGTCCCCGTGTCCCCGTGTCCATGTGTCCCTGTGTCCCCGTGTCCCGTGTCCTGTGTTCCCGTGTCCTCGTGTCCCCGTGTCCCCTGTCCCCGTGTGTGTCCCTGTGTCCTGTGTTCCCGTGTCCCCCCGTGTCCCCCCCGTGTCCTGTGTCACCCCTGTGTCCCTGTGTCCCCGTGTCCCCCCTGTGTCCCCGTGTCCCCGTGCTCACTCCCATGTCCCCGTGTCTCTGTGTCCCGTGTCCCTGTGTCTCTGTGTCCTCGTGTCTGTGTCCCTGTGTCCCCCTGTGTCCCCGTGCTCACCCCCGTGTCCCCGTGTCCCCCCGTGTCCCCGTGTCCCCCCTGTGTCCCGTGTCCCCCCGTGTCCCCCGTGTCCCGTGTCCCCCCAGTGTCCCCGTGTCCCCGTGCCCCCCCGTGTCCCCCGTGTCCCCGTGTCCCCGTGCTCACTCTCGTGTCCTTGTGTCCCCGTGTCTCTGTGTCCCGTGTCCCTGTGTCTCTGTGTCCTCGTGTCTGTGTCCCTGTGTCCCCCCTGTGTCCCGTGTCCCCCCGTGTCCCCGTGCTCACCCCCGTGTCCCCGCAGTCGTGGAGGACGTTAACAAGCGGCGCGAGCCCATCCCCAGCCTCGAGGCCATCTACCTGCTCAGCCCCACGGAGAAGGTGCGCGGACACGCGTGGGCCTGAGGGGTGGGGGGTGGGGGTGTGTGTGCGTGGGTCCCCGTGAGTGTGTGCGTGGGTCCCCGTGTGTGTGTGTGCGTGGGTCCCCGTGTGCGTGGGTCCCCGTGTGTGTGTGCGCGTGGGCCCCCGTGTGCGCGCGTGGGTCCCCGTGTGTGTGCGTGCGCGTGGG
>NW_026586275.1:0-729 GCF_907164565.1 Psammomys obesus
ATGGTGAGGAGGGAGAAGGAGGACGGGGATGGGGAGGAGGAGGAGGATGGGGAGGAGGGGAGGAGCATGGGATCCTGCATCCGGGTACCAGGAGGCCTGAAGATGCCCCATCCAGGCTCTGGATAGAGCAGGCCTCGCCCCGCGGCCCAAACCCCGCCCAGACCCCGCCCCCTGCCGCCATCACAGCCAAGAAGCCTGAGCAGCGAGGCCACGCCCCCTCCCAGCAGGCCCCGCCCCTCCCAGCCAGACTCCGCCCCCGCCCCCACCCCCACAGCCGTCCTCGCAGACCATCAGCCTGAGGAGCGCGGCCACGCCCCCTCCCAGCAGCCAATGAGCCTGATCTGCGAGGCCACGCCCCCTCCTGGCAGGCTCCGCCCCTCTCCACTGCCCTCGGCCGCCATTACACACCCTGAGGTGGACCCGGGAGGCCACGCCCCCTCCGAGGAGGCCCCGCCCCGCCCCCTCACCCGGCCACGCCCCCCCAGCCAGGCTCCGCCCCGTCCCGAGCCCCACAGCCGCCGTTGAAGACCCGCCGCGACGGCAGAGTTCGGGGTGACGTAATGGGGGCCGGTCCCGGCCGCGGGGCACGCTGGGAGCGGCAGGAGCTGGATCCGGAAGCTCCGGGCGGGGCGGGGCTGAGAGCGGCCGGCCGCCATTTTAGGGGCGGGGCCTCCGCGCGCGGCAGCGTCATAGGCTGAGGAGCCGCTAAGGCCTGGGGGCGGGGCCTGC
>NW_026586275.1:739-1468 GCF_907164565.1 Psammomys obesus
ATGGTGAGGAGGGAGAAGGAGGACGGGGATGGGGAGGAGGAGGAGGATGGGGAGGAGGGGAGGAGCATGGGATCCTGCATCCGGGTACCAGGAGGCCTGAAGATGCCCCATCCAGGCTCTGGATAGAGCAGGCCTCGCCCCGCGGCCCAAACCCCGCCCAGACCCCGCCCCCTGCCGCCATCACAGCCAAGAAGCCTGAGCAGCGAGGCCACGCCCCCTCCCAGCAGGCCCCGCCCCTCCCAGCCAGACTCCGCCCCCGCCCCCACCCCCACAGCCGTCCTCGCAGACCATCAGCCTGAGGAGCGCGGCCACGCCCCCTCCCAGCAGCCAATGAGCCTGATCTGCGAGGCCACGCCCCCTCCTGGCAGGCTCCGCCCCTCTCCACTGCCCTCGGCCGCCATTACACACCCTGAGGTGGACCCGGGAGGCCACGCCCCCTCCGAGGAGGCCCCGCCCCGCCCCCTCACCCGGCCACGCCCCCCCAGCCAGGCTCCGCCCCGTCCCGAGCCCCACAGCCGCCGTTGAAGACCCGCCGCGACGGCAGAGTTCGGGGTGACGTAATGGGGGCCGGTCCCGGCCGCGGGGCACGCTGGGAGCGGCAGGAGCTGGATCCGGAAGCTCCGGGCGGGGCGGGGCTGAGAGCGGCCGGCCGCCATTTTAGGGGCGGGGCCTCCGCGCGCGGCAGCGTCATAGGCTGAGGAGCCGCTAAGGCCTGGGGGCGGGGCCTGC
>NW_026586276.1:0-561 GCF_907164565.1 Psammomys obesus
TGTCCTCCTCCCTCCCTCCTCCCCGTTCTCCCCTCCCTCCTCCCCATGCTCCCCTTCCCCTCCTCCCCCCCGCTGACCTGGAGTCTTCCTCCCCCTCCTCCCCGTGCTCATCTCCCTCCTCCCTCCTCCCCTCCCTCCTCCTCCCCCTCCTCCCCGTGCTCCCCTCCTCCTCCTTGTGATCCCCTTCCTCCCTCGTCCCCATGCTCCGCTCCCTTCTCCCCCTCCTCCCCCTACCCTCCTCCTCCCCCCACTGACCTGGAGTCCTCCCCCCCCCCCCCCCCCCACCCCCTTGCACGCCCTTGCACGCCCGCTCACACTCACCCCCGCTCACCCCCACCCCCTTGCACGCCCTTGCACGCCCGCTCACCCTGCGGCACAGGCGCGCGGCCGCCCCCGCGCGGCCCTGGAACTGCTGCCGGTAGCTGGAGCTGACGGGAGCCTCGAACCCCCAGGACAGCGGGGGCCGAACGCCTGGGAGGAGGGAGGGGAGCACGGGGAGGAGGGGGAGGAGGGGAGGAGGAGGGAGGAGCACGGGGAGGGGGGAGGGGAGCACGGGGAGGG
>NW_026586276.1:571-1132 GCF_907164565.1 Psammomys obesus
TGTCCTCCTCCCTCCCTCCTCCCCGTTCTCCCCTCCCTCCTCCCCATGCTCCCCTTCCCCTCCTCCCCCCCGCTGACCTGGAGTCTTCCTCCCCCTCCTCCCCGTGCTCATCTCCCTCCTCCCTCCTCCCCTCCCTCCTCCTCCCCCTCCTCCCCGTGCTCCCCTCCTCCTCCTTGTGATCCCCTTCCTCCCTCGTCCCCATGCTCCGCTCCCTTCTCCCCCTCCTCCCCCTACCCTCCTCCTCCCCCCACTGACCTGGAGTCCTCCCCCCCCCCCCCCCCCCACCCCCTTGCACGCCCTTGCACGCCCGCTCACACTCACCCCCGCTCACCCCCACCCCCTTGCACGCCCTTGCACGCCCGCTCACCCTGCGGCACAGGCGCGCGGCCGCCCCCGCGCGGCCCTGGAACTGCTGCCGGTAGCTGGAGCTGACGGGAGCCTCGAACCCCCAGGACAGCGGGGGCCGAACGCCTGGGAGGAGGGAGGGGAGCACGGGGAGGAGGGGGAGGAGGGGAGGAGGAGGGAGGAGCACGGGGAGGGGGGAGGGGAGCACGGGGAGGG
>NW_026586277.1:0-501 GCF_907164565.1 Psammomys obesus
GGGGGGGGTGGGGGACAGAGCTGTGAGTCGGGATCCCGGAATCTGCTGCCCCCTTCTGGCCTCTTGCGGGACGGCGGCCATGTTCCCCCCCTCTCTCCCTCTCCCTCTCTCTCCCTCCCTCTCTCTCCCTCTCCCTCTCTTCCCCCTCTCCCTATATCTCCCTCTCTCTCCTTCCCTCTCTCTCTCCCTCTCTCTCCCTCTCTCCCTCCATCTCTCTCTCACCCTCTCTCTCCGTCTCTCCCCCTCTCTCTCCCTCTCCTCTCTCCCCCTCTCTCTCTCTCCCTCTCTCTCTCTCCCTCTCTCTCTCTCTCCCCTCCTCTTCCCTGTTCTCTTCTGCCAAGCTATCAGCGGGGGCCTTGGCCTGTCCAGGAGGTGAGGAGGCCGAGCCGGAGCCTCAGGCGAGCGAGCGAGAGTCTCAGGCGAGCGAGGCGGCCGAGGGTGGAGAGCTGTGGGCACAGGAGCGGCGCGTCCCAGGCCCCAGGCCTTGTGCCTGTGGGGGGG
>NW_026586277.1:511-1012 GCF_907164565.1 Psammomys obesus
GGGGGGGGTGGGGGACAGAGCTGTGAGTCGGGATCCCGGAATCTGCTGCCCCCTTCTGGCCTCTTGCGGGACGGCGGCCATGTTCCCCCCCTCTCTCCCTCTCCCTCTCTCTCCCTCCCTCTCTCTCCCTCTCCCTCTCTTCCCCCTCTCCCTATATCTCCCTCTCTCTCCTTCCCTCTCTCTCTCCCTCTCTCTCCCTCTCTCCCTCCATCTCTCTCTCACCCTCTCTCTCCGTCTCTCCCCCTCTCTCTCCCTCTCCTCTCTCCCCCTCTCTCTCTCTCCCTCTCTCTCTCTCCCTCTCTCTCTCTCTCCCCTCCTCTTCCCTGTTCTCTTCTGCCAAGCTATCAGCGGGGGCCTTGGCCTGTCCAGGAGGTGAGGAGGCCGAGCCGGAGCCTCAGGCGAGCGAGCGAGAGTCTCAGGCGAGCGAGGCGGCCGAGGGTGGAGAGCTGTGGGCACAGGAGCGGCGCGTCCCAGGCCCCAGGCCTTGTGCCTGTGGGGGGG
>NW_026586278.1:0-812 GCF_907164565.1 Psammomys obesus
CCGCACAGAAAACAAGAGGTCTGCAAGGCTCCATCCTGAGGAGGTATAGCCAAAAGTCAACTCAGCCAAGGTAACTGTTTCAAATGCAGCCAAAGGGGACCCTGGTCCTGCAGCTGCCTCAACAAGCCATGGCTGCCTGCTGGCAGACTGACCTCTGGAAGTCAATATGCTCCCAGGCAGGCTTGTGGTCTGTGCCCAGCCATGGATTTAGGCTCCAAAGTTTTGGTCCTTCTGTTGCAAGGCTCAGGCTGAAGGATCTATGCTTCAGATGGCATGTTGTATAAATCATTGCCCTGACTTCAAGAGCAAATAAAGCCAGGAGGCAAGGCCTCCTGCTTAAGGCCTTAGTTCACATTCATATCCATTCTCAGTATTTCACTAATCAAAGCAAGCCATAAGGCCAGGCCCAGGTATTACCTGCCCACAGTAGAAGGGGAAGGACAGTAAATATTTACTGAAGAAAAAGCAAGTTATTGCCCTAATCTGTCACTCAGTAGTTTGCCATAGACAGATGATGTTCTTGGTACTGTCATTATATACAGTGTTATCAATGCACAGGAATCTATATTTTCTCTATATCCTTTCTTTTTTCCTCACAAAGGGTAACATTAGATTAAAATCTCTCTTACAATAAGCCTTCTATAACTTTGAAATTATTCTACATATTTGCCTGGTTTGCTGCTTGAGCAACATGTGCTGCAAGTTAAGCTATCTCAAAGATGATCAAGTCCTCTAACATGTCCAAAATATATCTGTAGTCCTACAGATGCAAACATGGTCTCACTGCCATCTTTAATGAACAGCTGAGGATG
>NW_026586278.1:822-1634 GCF_907164565.1 Psammomys obesus
CCGCACAGAAAACAAGAGGTCTGCAAGGCTCCATCCTGAGGAGGTATAGCCAAAAGTCAACTCAGCCAAGGTAACTGTTTCAAATGCAGCCAAAGGGGACCCTGGTCCTGCAGCTGCCTCAACAAGCCATGGCTGCCTGCTGGCAGACTGACCTCTGGAAGTCAATATGCTCCCAGGCAGGCTTGTGGTCTGTGCCCAGCCATGGATTTAGGCTCCAAAGTTTTGGTCCTTCTGTTGCAAGGCTCAGGCTGAAGGATCTATGCTTCAGATGGCATGTTGTATAAATCATTGCCCTGACTTCAAGAGCAAATAAAGCCAGGAGGCAAGGCCTCCTGCTTAAGGCCTTAGTTCACATTCATATCCATTCTCAGTATTTCACTAATCAAAGCAAGCCATAAGGCCAGGCCCAGGTATTACCTGCCCACAGTAGAAGGGGAAGGACAGTAAATATTTACTGAAGAAAAAGCAAGTTATTGCCCTAATCTGTCACTCAGTAGTTTGCCATAGACAGATGATGTTCTTGGTACTGTCATTATATACAGTGTTATCAATGCACAGGAATCTATATTTTCTCTATATCCTTTCTTTTTTCCTCACAAAGGGTAACATTAGATTAAAATCTCTCTTACAATAAGCCTTCTATAACTTTGAAATTATTCTACATATTTGCCTGGTTTGCTGCTTGAGCAACATGTGCTGCAAGTTAAGCTATCTCAAAGATGATCAAGTCCTCTAACATGTCCAAAATATATCTGTAGTCCTACAGATGCAAACATGGTCTCACTGCCATCTTTAATGAACAGCTGAGGATG
>NW_026586279.1:0-669 GCF_907164565.1 Psammomys obesus
GGAAAGGACGTCCGGAGAGGAGGGATGGGGCAGATCCGGCTGGAGAACATGGGGAAAGGACGTCCTGAGAGGAGGGATGGGCAGATCCGGCTGGAGGAGAACATGGGGAAAGGACGTCCAGAGAGGAGGGATGGGGCAGATCCGGCTGGAGGAGAACATGGGGAAAGGACGACATCCGGAGAGGAGGGATGGGGCAGATCCGGCTGGAGGACATGGGTGGAAAGGACGTGCGGAGAGGAGGGATGGGGGCAGGTCCTTCCCCGAGTGGGCGAAGGGTGTGAACACGCGTGTGCCCCATGCAACTGTCCATCTGAAGTTGGTTTCCATTGACGACAATTGCAGCGGTAAAATCGACCTCAGGGACCGTCCACGTTTGCGTCCCCGCCCTTGGCATCCGTGCCCGGGAGCCCCGCGAACAGCGTCCTGGTGGCGGAGGTGACGGCCTGGCCAACGTGGGCCGTCGCTCGCCCAGAACGACCCGGCTGAGATGCATGTGGCCATCGGCACCCGGCAGACCGTGGGGCCTCCAGGAAGGCGAGATGCACGTGGCCATCGGCACCCGGCAGACCGTGGGGCCTCCAGGAAGGCGAGATGCATGTGGCCATCGGCACCCGGCAGACCGTGGGGCCTCCAGGAAGGCGAGATGCACGTGGCCATCGGCAGCCGGCA
>NW_026586279.1:679-1174 GCF_907164565.1 Psammomys obesus
TGGGGCCTCCAGGAAGGCGAGATGCACGTGGCCATCGGCAGCCGGCAGACCATGGGGCCTCCAGGAAGGCGAGATGCACGTGGCCATCGGCACCCGGCGGACCGTGGGGCTTCCAGGAAGGCGAGATGCATGTGGCCATCGGCACTGGGAAGACCATGGGGCCTCCAGGAAGGCGAGATGCATGTGGCCATCGGCACCCGGCGGACCGTGGGGCCTCCAGGAGGTCGCTTTCCCAGGCGCACGGCCAAGAGCCCCCGAGACCCCCGCCGGGGCCGGAGGACACGCAGACTGCGCAGCGGAGGACGGAGGTCACGAACCGACAGTCCATCCCGTGACCCGTCGGCCCTGCTGGGGCCTGTCAGGCCGCCGCCATGACAGGAGCAGGGCCCCGCCGATTGGTGCATGGACCGGGGAAGCGCCATATTGGGAGGAGGAGGAGGAGGAGGGAGGGAGGGAGGGACGCCGAGGAGAGGAGGGGGAGGCTGGGACCGGCGA
>NW_026586280.1:0-2440 GCF_907164565.1 Psammomys obesus
GTGTAGCGAGCTGCCATTGTTTCCATCTTAGCCACATCCTAACTTCCTGGCTAGATGGAGCATTTCTTACCCAATTACAACGTTCTCTCAAGTACTAATGTTAAGTCTTTCCTCCTTCATGGTATCTAAAGGCCGGATCATTCATTGCCTTAGTTGCCAAAACCAAAACCACCATGGAGGCAGACAATTTAATGCCTCCTTCAATAAGAGTGCTAAGGAACAAAAGCTCTGGATACCCATTGCATTCTGTGTTTTTGGGTATCCAGCTTGTCCTCTTTTAAAAAGTTCTTTTGTCAACAAGACCAAAATCCTCAAAAAGAGATTATGGGCCCCTGTGCCAACACTTGAGAATCATATTAAAGATCTGATATATTTTCAAGTATTTCTGCTCCTTTAAAATGGGCTTTAATTAACTAAATCTTATGTGTGTTCAGATGTTTTGCCTGCATGTATGCTACATGCATGCGTTGCCCCAAAAAGCCAGTAGAGGGCAATGGACTCTGACAAATGGGAGTTACAGATGGCTGTGAGAAGGCATGCTTTGGTTACTGGAAATCAAGCACAGGTCCTCTGTTCTTAACTGCTGAGTCATATCTCCAGCCCCGTTCTGATCATTTTATTGATAATCTCACTCTACATACCAATTTTTTCCTGTCAAAACTTCTCCTATGGGTGATATTTCAATCACCATTGATTACTTTGCATTTGCAGTTGACCTAGCTGGTTTTCACCCCAGCATCTGGCTCTTGAGTCTTTATTTGTAAAATAGAACGGTTGGTATTTTCATTTTTATAAAACAACAGTGGTGGAAAACAATCTTTATCACTGCCTTGTACGAACAGCAGCATTTAAGATAAACCATATCAGTTAGAGTCATCTAAAGTAGTGTTGACCATTTGGGACAGGACAAAGGATTATTATAAGTGAAGTTTCAAAAGAGATTGCTTTATGTTTAATTGCACAGCTGACAACATTTGCTGTAAACGGGAGAGAAGTGCACTACGGGAAAGAGCTGTGTTGAAGAAAAAATACCCCTGCTGTGCCAAGCATGTCTAGTAAGTGACATTCTGCATTCCTGATTTAGGAGTGTGAAGGCAAGAAACATATAAACACAAACAGAAAGATGTCAAAGAAGTTTTGACTTCATAAATTTTGTGGGTGTACAGATTTTAGTGTTTATCCTATATTATAGGTGTTGTATCCACTTATAAGTGAATATATACTGTGTGTGTCTTTCTGCTTCTGGGATACCTCACTCAAGATGATCTTTTCTAGTTCCCATCATTTGCCTGCAAATTTCATGATTTCCTTGTTTTTAATTACTGAGTAGTATTCCATTGTGTAAATGTACCACAATTTCGGTATCCATTCCTCTGTTGAGGGACATCTGGACTGTTAATAGGTTTGGATATTATGAATAAAGCTGCTATGAGCATGGTTGACAATGTCCTTGTTGTGTACTTGAGCATATTTTGGATATATGCCTAGGAGTGGTATAGGTGTATCTTGAGGAAGCACTATTCCTAATTGTCTGAGAAAGTGGCAGATGGAGGACCCTGGGTAAGATGATCAATCTTCACTCAGAAAGACAAAAAGGATGAACATTGAAAGAAGGAGAAAACAGGAAACAGGAGAGGAACATACCACAGAAGGCCTCTGAAAGACTCTACCCAGCAGTGTATCAAAGCAGATGCTGAGACTCATAGCCAAACTTTGGGCAGAGTGTAAGGACTCCTATGAAAGAAGGGGAAAATAGTAAGACCTGGAGAGGACAGGAGCGTCACAAGGAGAGCAATAGAAACAAAATATCTGGTCACAGGGGTCTTTTCTGAGACTGATACTCCAACCAAGGACTATTCATTGATATTACCTAGAACCCCTGCTCAAATGTAGCCCATAGCAGCTCAGTCTCAAAGTGGGCACTCTAGTAAGGGGAACAGAGACTGTTTCTGACATGAACTCAGTGGCAGGCTGTTTGACACTCTTTGACACTACCCCCTGAGGGGGTAGCAGCCTTGCCAGGCCACAGAGGTGGACAATGCCAGTCCTGATGAGACCTGAAAAGCTAGGGTCAGATGAAAGGGGAAGAGGACCTTCCTATCAGTGGACTTGGAGAGGGGCATGGGAAGAGATGAAGGAGGGAGGGTGGGATTGGGAGGGAATGAAGGAGGGGACTACAGCTGGGATGTGAAACGAATTAACTGTAATTAATAAATGAAAATTTAATTAAAAACAAACAAACAAAAATGTTGTGGGTGGTTCAGGATGTGAAGGGAACTGAAATATCATCCTGCTATCTCTTTTATTTAGCTTAGAACTTTGGACTCAATATCAGCTTGTTTTCATTAGTCTCATTAAATTATCAGAATTTCTGTTTAGCTGACCCATTTTGTGTGTGTGTGTGTGTGTGTGTGTGTGTGTGTGTGTGTGTGTGTGTGTG
>NW_026586280.1:2450-6609 GCF_907164565.1 Psammomys obesus
GTGTGTGTGTGTGTGTGTGTGTGTGTGTGTGTGTGTGTGTGTGTGTGCGCGCTAGCTGGGACCTTGCTATACTATAGAACTTTGTATTATGAGGCGACATGACTAGATTTTCAAACTACTGACTTTAAAAGAAAATGCTGAAACACAACTTAGTTTGGTGTGGCCAACCTGGCAGTAGACTGGATCATAATGCATTATGTATTAACTGGAACACATTTAGAATACAGATTTCATCCATCAATTAAATCATATTCCATTCAAAAGTCACTTGTTGGCTAGCATTCAAATATGCAGAGCCATTCTATTCTGAAGGAAGGGGGATGAATAAGGTGACAGTGCGTACTTGTGCACAGTGTGGGAACCAGATGAACCACAAACACACACAAGCACATACACACACCTGCATGTGAATATCACTCACAGACCTGGGATTAAAATGGCCTCCATGAAGAAGGGAGTTTCTAAGAGCTGGAGCCCAAGGAAAATGCTGTGAGTCCTGTTCTAGAACTCAGATTCCAGATACCTTTTCCTTCTTTACAATTAGAAGAATGAAAAGGGGAAAACTTGTTCCTGAGAAGGTCAAGGATGGCTGGCTTGGGTAGCCCTCCCTGCCTTAAGTCATTGAACCAACTGCCGTACCAACCTTAAACTTTCCTTTCCAGTGATCATAGCACTTTGCAGAGCTTCTGGGCAAGTCATGAGGTAACTTACATGGCACCTTGCTTTGGTCAGAAAGAGCAGTCAGTAATTCATACTCCTTAATATATATTATATGACATTATATATATATATGAACTTGATAGTACATCTACTTGAGTGATAGGAACATTTCCTGCTGAGTTCCTTTAAGACTCTGCTTAGGAGCTATGGCCAAGTTGCCCACTGTTCCCAAAGGGACCACTAGGGACTGAATGCCCCTTGTTTACCAGACATCAGCGAAATTCCTGCTCATGTTGGACCAGGGCTCTGATGTCCTCTCTGAAGGTACAGAGAGAGCTGCAGCAGACGCCCAGGATGTGAAGAGGGGAAGCTGGGGCAGGGCCTCCTGAGGAGTCCTAAGCAAAGCATGTGGAAGCAGAGTTGGGGGTGTGGAAGCAATTGGGGCATGGTGCTAAGCTTGTCATTGCCAGAGGAGGGGAGGCGTACCTATTCTCTGACCAATCCCGAGCGTTAGCTGCGGCCTTATGAATGAACAAAGCCAAGCGCCCTCCCTCTGGAGTCTCAGACAGCCAAAGAAGTTAGAAGCTTCTGTGGGCTTTCCAGTGACTCCCATGTGCTGGCTCCTTAGCTGTCCTTTGAGCTCAGTTGTGCGGAAGGCTCACAGGTAAGGTCCAGCCAGGCTTCTGCAGATCTGGCACAGGGGCAGGTCGCCCCGGAAGTGGGAAGTCAGAGTCACAGCACGGATGAGTCCGGCATCCTCCCTTGGCAGTGTGCAGTTCCCTGCTCTGCTGCACTTGATACTCAAGCACTGCAGTGCCACTGTCCCGAGGGGCTGAGACATTGCATGTGCGCTCTGTTCACTGGCAGAGATCATCCAATGCAGATGCAGATGCAGATGCAATGTAGAAGCTAAAACCCTTACTGAGCAAGTGAGCAGCCATCATGGGAACCGCAAGAATTTTGGGCTTTCCAAGATGAGAGACATTCTTTCCTTTCCTTGGGGTTGGAGGTGGAGGGAAGAAAGAAACTTGTGACTAAATTAAAATTTGGATCTCTTAACGAAAACAGCAGAGAAGGCTCATTCAAGTGCCTCCAATGTTTTCTCTTTGGAGGTTTTCTTCGAAACTTAAGCAGAGTCAAGGCAAGGTTCGCAAACCACCGACAAAATTCTGAAAGAGCTGAGAACCAAAAGTGCATGGCCAGAAATTGCATGCCCCTCCTAATTTTTGTTTGTTTGTTTGCTTTTCGTTGATCTCAGCTCATCAATTGAGCTCCAAGCATCTCCCTCAGCTAAGCATCTTCTGAGGAGTCAGCTTGAGCAATGAAGCCTGCAAATCCTTAGTACAGCATCGTTCAGAAAGGCTCAGAGTCTGGAGGGAGGCTTCTCAGAGTCAGAACACTGCTTCTATTGTTCAGAGCAGAGAGTTAAAGCCAGTCGTGTTTGCTCTTATGGACAAAGTAGAATTTGTGACATCGGCTGTAGTAATGAACCACACACTTATGCAGCAGCCTTAATATTGATTGCAAAACTCCCAAGGCTCACCAAGTCCAAGGTAGCCACAGCAACAGAGCCAATTAGGGAAATGTGGATTTGCCTTTGTTTTCATGAGAGGCTTCAGATTGCACATTGCAGATCTTTGCTGCTGGACCCTCACACTATGGTATTTTGTCACTATAGAAGTGTTTTTATGCTAAATGTGTGCTCATAATAGAAATGCGGAAGATGAGCTCATCTTCTAAGATAAAACTTCACTTGTGAATTTCAGATGTGTTTCACCCCATTCAGTATCTTTAAGGATACCTTTCAAGTTGTATGTGGCTTTTCTTTCTTTTTATCGCTATCCCCACACTTCTCTCTCTCTCTCTCTCTCTCTCTCTCTCTCTCTCTCTCTCTCCTTGAGACAGAGTCTCACTATGTAGCCCCATCTGGCCTAGAACTAGATGTATAGATGAGGCTGTGCTGGAACTCATGGAGACTTGCCTGCCTCTGCCTCTCTAGTGCAGTGACTGACGGTTTGAGGTTCTTAAACCACAAAAGACAGAAATAAAATATCAAATTGAGTCATGGAAAAGAACTGTCTGATATGGAAACAACTGGTTGCTGAAGGAAAATGATCAGGGGAAAATGTTTTCCCCTGAAAATTTGAAAAATGAATTAGGTGAAAAACAAATAGTCCACAATTGGCTGACACTGTAGATGCTTTACATTGCTCCCATCTTTGTCGTTTGCGGGGCATATATATCAGAACTGCGTTAAAATGTGATTTATTGCATGATATTCATGCTTCTAAACTGCGCTCATGTCTGCTGTCATTTTATATCTCACTCTTATACTAAAATAGGATGCATATAATTGCAATGGTGGTGATGTTGAAGATGGCTTAGCAGGAGTCTCCTTATCTCCACTTCTCAAAGTGAAGCAATAATGCTCTTCATCTCACTTGAAAACACATTGACAAAGTAAATGTCTATAAATTTTTATATTTAAGTCTAAGGCTACAGGAGTATTTTTTAACATTGCCTTTCATGGCCTTTGAAGCTTGAAAATACCCAGACTTGACAAAAAAGGAGATTCCTGTACTGCATCTATTTAAGATTCTCAGAGATAATGCTTGACAGAACAGCTTATCTGCCCGTGGTGGCAGAAATGCAGCAAATTGCTCAGAGGACAGCCAAGGGCATTAGGGTCCCTTGATAGAGGGTGACAGACAAAGTGATACTGATTAGCTCGCTAAGAAAAGCTTTCTAAACTGGTGAAGCTAACATCTGCTATCTGTTAGGAATTTGGTTAGTGTTTGTCAGCTAACCGGCACTGAGAGACACAGAAAGACCAGCGCGCAAAGATGCAGTGTGAACAGAAAGGAAGAGAAGCCATTCCTTCCTCTTGTTCCTTAAGTATTCTGATGTTCAAGGTGATTTAATGAGAAATACAAATGCTCATAAACAATGAGATCTACACCTTCCTTTCTCCCAACAGAGCAGCCTAAAGATGATCCTTGTTTTTCAGCCAATATTTGCTCAGCATTTCCTCTCTCTTGGGTACTTGGCCACATAGGTGTGTAGTATAGAGGAAAGAAAGAAAAGGCCAGAGACTACAACACATGGCTACAGGGTTTACTTAGGGTTAAGAATATGAGCATCAATCTGACTGTGCTCAGTCTTTTCTTTCATATTTTCTAATGCCATGCAGTTCCCATTGTCCAATGCTAAATTCCCAAGAGGGGTAGTAGGTAGCTTCACTGAGCCTGAAAGATGAAGGGATACAAAGTCATCTACTAATTCCTCAGTGTGGCAAAGGCTGCTTGCTGCTGCCATTTCTCCAGGTCATCATTTCACTCTCCTTTAAAGTTCACATTTGCTTCCAATAGTGGAGAAAAAGGAGCATATGGCCTCAATACACAGACATACAAGAGGCTTGTGGTTCACCCCCACTTTCTCTGCTGTAATTAGATTTAGAAAGCAGGTGGCCAGCACATAATCACAGAATCACCATCTTTTA
>NW_026586281.1:0-716 GCF_907164565.1 Psammomys obesus
TCCTCTGGGGATTAATGTCTTTCTTGTTATTTAATAGTTTTTTTTTTCATTTTCAGAAACCCTTGCTATATTTGTTATTTGTTATTCTGTGATGTCTCTTAATATAAAAATTATTTAAATTTTTTTAAAATTCTAACAGTGCTGTTAGAGAAGTTCCAGGTTAGGTAAACTGAGTTAGGAAGCCCACCCTAAGTGCTGTCAACACTACTCCTATGTTCTGGGATCCTGAACCAAGTACAGCTGACAAGGAATGTAAGGATAAACATTTGTCAACTTCTGCTGCTTTGAGTGTTGGTGCAATGTGACTGGCTACATTAAGGTCTTGACTCTGGGATGTCCCTGACATAATGGACCGCACCAAAACCATCAACAAAAATACATCTTCCTTCCTTGAGTTGCTCCTGCCATCTAGCTTGTACGTGCAGTGCAAGAAGGCACTAAGAGAAAATCAGTACTAGGAAGTAGGGCCATGCTGTGATCAGCCCGAGTGTCATCCTGGTCAGTGTTCTATTGCAGTGAAGAGACTCCATGACCGAGGCCACTCCTGAAAGAGAAGCACTTAGTTGGGGTCTTGCTTACAGTCTGAGAGGGTTAGTTTGTTATCATCATGGCAGGGAGCATTGTGACCCACCTAACACTTTTAGCTGAGAGCTGTGTCCCGCTTACATGGAGAGAGAGAGAGAGAGAGAGAGAGAGAGAGAGAGAGAGAGAGAGAG
>NW_026586281.1:726-4735 GCF_907164565.1 Psammomys obesus
AGAGAGAGAGAGAGAGAGAGAGAGAGAGAGAGAGAGAGAGAGAGAGATTGGGTCTCTCAAGGTTTTTGACTCCCCAGTGTCTACTCCCAGTGACACACTTTCTCCAAGAAGGCCACACTAATTCTTACGATTCTATCTAAGAGTTCCAGTCTCTGATAACTAATCATAAAAACATGTGAATCTACAGAGGCCATTTTTATTC
The DNA here is from genome assembly GCF_907164565.1 of Psammomys obesus. Taxonomy (NCBI): domain Eukaryota; kingdom Metazoa; phylum Chordata; class Mammalia; order Rodentia; family Muridae; genus Psammomys; species Psammomys obesus. The sequence continues at coordinate 929 of NW_026586281.1, forward strand.
AAACCACCATGTGTGCTGAAGGTGCTTTTTGCCTGTAAGGGACACAAACAAAACCTCTATGTTATGTTTTTAAAAATTGTCTGTCTTATATTTTGAGGTCTTTCCTTTTATTACCCTTGAGTTATTAGCAAACCTAACCTCCCTTGGACAGAGGTCACCATCCTGCAATAATTGAAATTTCAGTGCTGCAGTGTTTGTGGACTACCTTGTCCTGTACTTTAGAGATCTAAGGCATCCCGCGTTTGTAACACCAAAATGTTATAAGAATTGGATTTCATGAGCTATGTCTGCAGGACCATTTCTGCTTTCCGTAGAAATGCTCACAGACAAAGCTAGCCTGCATGTCTGCTATGGCATCAATAGCCCAGTCTTTAGGTTGAGCTGCAGGCCATGTCATGACTGAGAAAGTTTCCACAGAGACGCGGATGTAGTGAGAATTTTGATTTCTCTAACAACCCAGTGGTGTTATGTGAATAGGGTGTTGTTTTCATCCCAGGTGTGGGACGTGGACTGCTTCAGGTGGTCTACAGCTGCCAACCGTGACTCTGTTGTGCTCTAGAAGTGTGAACAGCTGCAGAAAGTTTACTTTGGGAATTCTGGGAGCTCTGTAGAGGGTGTGAGTGGGAGTCCCCCCTCCCAGGACTCCAGAGGGCTGTGGTGGCTGCTGGTTCCTGACTCTGCTGGCTCCTGCCTCTGCTGCTCTCCCTGCTGCTGGTTCCTGTTGCTGCTGTTTCCTGTCCCTGGGTTTGATAGTGCTGAGCTGCTGTATTGCTGGGTTACTGGGTTGCTGGTTGGAGATCTTCTGATGGTGAAGGTTGGACTTACCCCAGGAAAGTTGACCCCTCTAATTAGCAGGAAGTAGTCTAAAGATGTCCACACCTTCTTTCCCTCTAAACTTTTTCTCTTTTACCTAGTGTTGGGGGGTGCTGGAGGGGATTAGGATGGATTAAGGATTGGAGAAGTGGTAGATAGAAGAATCCAATAAAGCAGTCCAGAAAATACACCTACACATGGACATACTTTTGATTGTCAAAATCTGGGATTATTGTAGTATCCATTTGTCAAATGGCATTTGGTCTGTTCCATAGAGAGAATCCTTGAGGGTAAATGATTTAGAACCCAATTTAGAATAATCAGGACATTGTAGAGCTATTGTTTTTGCTTATTCTTGGTTAGTTGAAATTTTAGTTGAGGAAATAGAGTAGGATTGTGAGGCAGAGTGTGGCAGTTGGTGGCATTTAGGACAGGAATAAGGGAAAAGAGAGGAAAAACTGAAGTATCTCCCAAGGTCCTGGTTTATCCTGAATAATCACACATGTGGATGATGAACACCTGAAACAAATTATTTGATGAGCTTGAAAAACCAGTTTCGGTAACTTTATCAGTCTGAGGTGTGTATGCTGTTTGTAGCATTGGGCTGTTAATGCTGTAAAGGCCTGGCGGCCTTGAGAGCATGGGTTGTTTTTCAGGTCCACAGCTCCTGGAACACAGTTGCCTCCCAGTTCCTGAAAGATTACTGTGTTTCCTCAGGCAGCGAAGAGTCTAGACCTCTTTGTGTTTCTCTGGATGTTCCTAAGTAGTTGAGGAAGCATGGGAGCTTGACAGGACAATTGGTCTTTGATGTTAATCTCCTGCACCCTGTGTAACTTGCAAACGTCATTGTATCCTGGAACCACCACTGGCAATTGCCAGTATACGCTTTTTTCTAATAAAAGTATAAAAATTCTGATTGCTGTCAATAAATTTTTACAGTCTCAGTTGTGGTGTGTCCCCTCCAATCTGGTCTGAATTAAGTTGTCATAGCTATGTCAGGTGACCTTGGTCCAGTAAGTAACTGTAGGTGCTACACTGTTGGGCTGAGCAAAACTTAGCATGGAAAATGCCTGGTCAAGTCAAGCTGGTGCAGCCTCTGAGTCTCTTCTTTGATGCGTGAGATAAGTAGAAGCATTAATCATGGGGAATGTGAGCCAAGTGAGGGTGGCACATGCCTTTAACCCCAGAACTCTTGATGGAGAGGCTGACGGATGTCTGAATTCAAGGCCAACCTGTATACACAGTGCGTTCTAGGACAGACAGGGCTACACAACCTAGATAGATAGATAGATAGATAGATAGATAGATAGATAGATAGATAGATAACAAATAAAGTTTAAAAAACTAATAGGTAAAATGTCAAGTATAGAAGGGAAGCTCCATTAAGTACATTACAAAATGTCAACAATTTTAGAGAGGGATATGATAATCAAGTTTAGTAGTATATTCTGAAAGTAAAATTAGTCATTGAATATACTTTCATAAAAACAATTTTATTATATATTAATTTATAACATACATTTCTTCATGACATTTTTATACATGTGTGTAAAGTAGTTACAGGCCAGAATCTTGATATTTTCCATCATGCTTGGGAGGAATGCTAATAGTTTATTATTATGTGTCTTGTCCTTTTTTAAATTACGCATAAATATGTATGTGGCCTCAGAACACAGGAAATAATCATTGTTTATGGTTCTTTGTTTTATTCAAAAGAGCATATTACACAATTCCTCTCAAATGAGACATGATTGCAACAACAGGGTAAAGCTTCCTTGAGAATTATTCTTGGCATATGAGTACAGTTGCCCTGGTGCTGGATATACCCTGATTCAGGGACACTTATAACTTACATGTGTCCCAGGGAGAACTGGATCGTTCTTAACTTCACAAGTCGTGTGCAGTTGAAGAAGAGGATTGACATCCAAGTAATCAAACAGTTCTTATATGAAGAGCTGGAATATAAAATAATTGCTGAAAAGCGTTTTTTAAAACCATTTTTCCACTTTCTGTTTTTTTCTCAAGACACTTCAAATGATGTACATTTTAAAATGAAAAACCTGATCACATGACTTGTTTTAATCACCTTAAATTGTGAAGTCTGTTCCTATGTTGACAATGATTTCTATGTCAAATCACTCTGACACAGAAAATTCTATCACACTGATTGGCCATCAGAGGTTACTACTGTTTGATTTCAAAGGGATATGAAACATCCCTGAGGCTTTTCTGGATTCATACAGAAACAGTGTCTTATTTTTTAGTTTTTTGAATTTGAATCATCAAAGATTTCAAGTTTCTGGAATATACACACATACAGATAGGCATGCATACATATGAATGTTTACACACACACACACACACACACACACACACACACACACACACACAGGACCAGAAGTTAAGAACAAAGTAAAATGAAAGCATCATGCCTGTTGCCTGGCAGCCCTGACCTCAACTAAAGCCTCACTGTCTCCTGTGTCAGTGAAGCTGGTATATTTATCTGTTTTCTTTTGGATACAAATATCTGAGATGATGCTTTATTAAAAATTGTGTTGTATGTATCACCAAGATTTTGAGGATCAAGGATCCATACTGATGTTGGCTCTGTTGAGGACATCACAGTACATGGTGATACACCACAAGTGGGTCAATGATAAAGTTCTACACTCTGAACATAAAGGACGGCCTCAAGCTTGCTCTTGAAATATGTCCGCACTGAGACCTAAGTAGCAGTCCACAGTAAGTACACCAGTCTTGTGAGCACAGCCTGCTCCTTTAACCCATCACTACCTTCTTGGTGTCACTATAACTTCCAATGTAATCACCACGAGGACCACACTGATGTTCATTTCCCAAGCACTGGTCCATGCACCAAGGGTCTCTACTCATTTTCCCCAGAAACAGGTTCATGTTCTTCAAGGGAGGATCTGCAGGGCTTGTTTGCATTGTAAATGCTCGGCTTTCTTGAGGAAGAATAAGAGTAGGAGCCTA
>NW_026586282.1:0-956 GCF_907164565.1 Psammomys obesus
TTGAGAGAGATTAATGACCAGTGGCTGTTAGATCCTTTGATTTTGATGTTGGCTGTGGTCATAAGGTTGTGTGCTTGGTTGCTTTTTGTTTTGCTGTAGTAAGGTTAATTATTTCCTGTGTTTTCTTGACAGAAGCTAATTTTCTTGGGTTGTATTTTCCCTTCCAGTGTCTTCTGTAATGCTGGATTTGTGTGTAGGTATTGTTGAAATTTGTTTTTGTCATTGAATATCTTGTTTTCTCCGTCTATGAGGACTGAGAGTTTTGCAGGGTATAGTAGCCTGGGTTGACATCTGTGTTCTCTTAGGGTCTGCATGATATCTGTCCAGGCCCTTCTGGCTTTCATAGTTTCTGTTGAAAAGTCAGGTGTGATTCTAATGGGTTTGCCATTATATGTTACTTGGCCTTTTTCCCTTGCAGCTTTTAGTATTTTTTCTTTGTTCTGTATACTTCCTGTTTTGATTATTATGTGGCGGGAGGATTTTCTTTTCTGGTCAAATATGTTGGGTGTTCTGTAGGCCTCATGTATCCTTATTGGCTTCTCCTTTAACTTGGGGAAATTTTCTTCAATGATTTTGTTGAAAATATTTTCTGGGCCTTGGAGAAGGGAGTCTTCTTTTTCCTCTATTCCTATTATTCTTAGGTTTTGTCTTTTCATATTGTCTTGGATTTCTTGGACGGTCTGTGTCAGGAATTTTTTGGATTTAACATTTTCTTTGACAGATACATCGATTTCTTCCATTGTATCTTTTACACCTGAGATTCTTTCTTCCATTTCTTGTATTCTGTTGGTTATGCTTACCTCTGTAGTTCCTGTTTTCTTCCCTAAATTCTTCCTCTCCATTATTTCCTCCATTTGTGTTTTCTTTAATTTTTCTAGTTCTATCTTCAGGTCTTGAGTTGTTTTGTTGACTTCCTTCACCTGTCTGCTTGTATTTTCCTCTTTTTCTTTTAGTTC
>NW_026586282.1:1056-1492 GCF_907164565.1 Psammomys obesus
TTATCTTCCTCTAATTCTTTACGTATTTTATTTGTTTCCTCTATTATCCTCTTCATCAACATAGATGTAAGGTCATCTTCTTGATTTTCTATTATGCTGCATTGTTCAGGGCTGTTCGCCTCTGGATGGCTGGGTTCTGGAGATGCCATATTGCTCTGTCTTTTGTTGGTTGAGCCTTTACGCTGACCTCTACCCATTGGGCTGATTTAGGTGTTGGCTGTTAGTTTCTGTGCTTCCTGGAGTCCTGAGGTAGGGAGTATCCCCTTGGCCGGAAGATGATTTTTCCTGAAGGAGTCCTTCTCTGCTTTTTGGTTATGGTCACTGTATGGCCAGTGTTTCTCCGGAGTTGCCACTGCTCACCTCAGGTTTATAGCCCTGAGTAGTAGCTGTGGTCTATGTTAGGCAGGGGGGGATCTCCTCTTACCCATAAAATTTC
>NW_026586283.1:0-3406 GCF_907164565.1 Psammomys obesus
GGGAGAGAGTGGGCAGCCTTGTCTTGTCCCTGATTTCAGTGGGATTGCTTTAAGTTTCTCTCCATTGAGTTTGGTGTTGGCTATAGGCTTGCTGTATATCGCCTTTACTATGTTTAGATATGTACCTTGTATCCCTGATCTCTCCAATACTTTAAACATGAATGTAGGTTGGATTTTGTCAAATGCTTTTTCAGCATCTAGGGAGATTATCATGTGGTGTTTTTCTTTCAGTTTGTTAGTATGGTGGATCACATTGATGGATTTCTGTATATTGAACCACCTCAGCATACCTGGGATGAAGCCTACTTGGTCATAGTGGATAATATCTTTGACGTGTTGTTGTATTCGGTTTGCAAGTATTTTGTTAAGTATTTTTGCATCAATGTTCATAAGGGAGATTGGCCTGAAATTCTCTTTCTTTGTTGAGTCTTTGTGAGGTTTAGGTACCAAGGTGACTGTTGCTTCATAGAATGAGTTTGGTAATATTCTTTCTGTTTCTCTTTTGTGGAATAGTTTGAAGAGAATTGGAGTTAGCTCTTCTTTGAAGGTCTTTTAGAATTCTGCGCTGAAGCCATCTGGTCCTGGGATTTTTTTTGGATGGGAGACTTTTGATGACCGCTTCTATTTCTTTGGGGGATATAGGACTATTTAATTGATTTACCTGGTCCTGATTCAGCTTTGGTAAGTCAAATCGATCAAGAAAATTGTCCATTTCATTTAGATTTTCAAATTTTGTGGCATATAGACTTTTGAAGTAAGTCCTAATAATTGTTTGGATTTCCTCAGTGTCTGTAGTTATGTCCCCCTGTTCATTTCTGATTTTGTTGATTTGGGTGTTGTCTCTCTGCCTTTTAGTTAGCTTGGCTAAGGGTTTGTCGATCTTGTTGATTTTCTCCAAGAACCAGCTCTTGGTTTCATTGATTCTTTGAATTGTTTTGTGTCTAATTGATTGATTTCAGCCCTGAGTTTGATTATTTCCAGCCATCTACTCCTTTTTTTTTTTTAATTTTATTTTTTCCTTATCAGTTACATTTTATTAACTCTGTATACCAGCCGTGTCCTGATCCCTCATTCCTCCCAGTCCCTCCCTCCCTCCCTCATCTCCAACGTGCCTTTTTCCAAGTCCACTGATAAGGGAGACCTCCTCCCCATTCATCTGATCCTGTTTTATCAGGTATCTTCAGGACTGACTGCAAAGCTCTCCTCTGTGGCCTAAAAGGACTGCTCCTCCATTGGGGGTTGGGGAGGCCAAAGAGCCAGTCATTGAGTTCCTGTTAGAAATAGTCCTTGTTCCCCTCACTATGGGAAACCAATTGGTTACTGAGCTACCACAGGCTACATCTGAGCAGAGGATCTAGGTTACATTCATACATGGTCCTTGGTTGCATGTCAGTCTCAGAAAAGACCCTGTGCCCAGATATAGGAGCTCCTTGTGGAGCTCCTATCCTTCCTCATCAGACTAACTCCCCTTCTTTCTTATGATTCCTTGTACTCTGCCAAAGGTTTGGTCATGAGTCTTTGCTTTGAAAGCACTGCTAGTTAGAGTCTTTCAAATGCGCTCAGTAGACTCCTGTCAATGTTCAATGCGCATCCTCTCTGTCTTTCAACAGGAGGATTGATAATCTTTCCCCATGTCCGCTCTCTTAATTATCTTTTTTAGGTGTATAGATTTCATTATGTTTATCATATCTTACAGGTCTATATAGGTGAGTATATACCGTGTTTGTCTTTCTACTTCTGGGATATTTCACTCAGGATGATCTTTTCTAGATCCCACCATTTGCCTGCAAATTTCATGATTTCCTCCTTTTTGATTGCTGAGTAGTATTCCATTGTGTAAAAATACCACAATTTCTGTACCCATTCCTCCGTTGATGGACATCTGGGTTGTTTCCAGGTTCTGGCTATTACAAATAAAGCTGCTATAAACATGGTTGAGCAAATATCTATTTTGTGTACTTAAGCAAACTTTGGGTATATACCTAGCAGTGGTATAGCTGGGTCTTGAGGAAGCACTATTCCTAATTGTCTTAGAAAGTGCCAGATAGATTTCCAGAGTGGTTGTACCAGTTTACATTCCCACTAGCAGTGGAGGAGGGTTCCCCTTTCTCCACAACCTCTCCAGCATGTATTGTCCCTTGAGTTTTTCATTTTGGCCATTCTGTTGGGTGTAAGGTGATATCTCAGGGTCGTTTTGATTTGCATTTCCCTGATGGCTAATGAGGATGAGCATTTCTTTAAGTGTTTCTCTGCCATTTGATATTCCTCTGTCGAGAATTCTCTGTTTAGCTTTGTTCTCCACTTTTTAATTGGATTACTTGGTTTGCTGCTTTTCAGCTTCTTTAGTTCTTTGTATATACTCGATATGAGTCCTCTGTCAGATAAAGGGTTAGTGAAGATTCTTTTCCAATATGTAGGCAGGCGTTTTGTTTTGATGACAGTGTCCTTTGCTTTACAGAAGCTTTTCAGTTTCATGAGTTCCCATTTATTGATTGTTGCTCTTAGAGCCTGTGCTGTTGCTGTTCTGTTCAGGAAGTTTTCTCCTGTGCCAATGAGTTCAAGGCTCTTCCCCACTTTTTCTTCTAACAGATTTAGAGTATCTGGTTTTATGTTGAGGTCTTTGATCCACTTGGACTTTAGTTTTGTGCAGGGTTATAAATATAGATCTATTTACATTTTTCTGCATGTGGACATCCAGTTGGACCAGCACCATTTGTTGAAGATGCTGTCTTTTTTCCATTGATTGGTTTTGGCTTCTTTGTAAAAAATCGAGTATTCATAGGTGTGTGGGTTTATTTCTGGGTCTTCTATGCGGTTCCATTGATCCTCCTTTCTGTTTTTATGCCAATACCATGCAGTTTTTATTACTATTGCTATGTAGTACAACTTGAGATCGGGGATGGAGATACCTCCAGATGATCTGTTGTTGTACAGGATTGTTTTGGAGATTCTGGGATTTTTTTTCTCCATATGAAGCTGAGAATCTTTTTTTCAAGGTCTGTAAATAATTGAGTTGGTATTTTGATGGGAATTGCTTTGAATCTGTAGATTGCTTTTGGCAGGATGGCCATTTTCACAATTTTAATCCTACCAATCCATGAGCACGGGAGACCTTTCCAACTTGTGAAATCTTCTTCAATTTCTTTCTTCAGAGACTTGAAGTTTTTCTCAAACAGGTCTTTAACTTGCTTGGTTAGTGTCACCCCAAGGTACTTTATGTGGTTAGTGGCTATTGTGAAGGGTGTTTTTTCCCTGATTTCTTTCTCAGCCATTTTGTCTTTGGTATACAGGAGGGCTTCTGATTTTTTTGAGTTGATTTTGTATCCTGCCACTTTGCTGAAGGTGTTTATCAACTGGAGGAGTTCTCTGGTTGAATTCTTGGGGTCGCTCATATATACTATCATAT
>NW_026586283.1:3416-6822 GCF_907164565.1 Psammomys obesus
GGGAGAGAGTGGGCAGCCTTGTCTTGTCCCTGATTTCAGTGGGATTGCTTTAAGTTTCTCTCCATTGAGTTTGGTGTTGGCTATAGGCTTGCTGTATATCGCCTTTACTATGTTTAGATATGTACCTTGTATCCCTGATCTCTCCAATACTTTAAACATGAATGTAGGTTGGATTTTGTCAAATGCTTTTTCAGCATCTAGGGAGATTATCATGTGGTGTTTTTCTTTCAGTTTGTTAGTATGGTGGATCACATTGATGGATTTCTGTATATTGAACCACCTCAGCATACCTGGGATGAAGCCTACTTGGTCATAGTGGATAATATCTTTGACGTGTTGTTGTATTCGGTTTGCAAGTATTTTGTTAAGTATTTTTGCATCAATGTTCATAAGGGAGATTGGCCTGAAATTCTCTTTCTTTGTTGAGTCTTTGTGAGGTTTAGGTACCAAGGTGACTGTTGCTTCATAGAATGAGTTTGGTAATATTCTTTCTGTTTCTCTTTTGTGGAATAGTTTGAAGAGAATTGGAGTTAGCTCTTCTTTGAAGGTCTTTTAGAATTCTGCGCTGAAGCCATCTGGTCCTGGGATTTTTTTTGGATGGGAGACTTTTGATGACCGCTTCTATTTCTTTGGGGGATATAGGACTATTTAATTGATTTACCTGGTCCTGATTCAGCTTTGGTAAGTCAAATCGATCAAGAAAATTGTCCATTTCATTTAGATTTTCAAATTTTGTGGCATATAGACTTTTGAAGTAAGTCCTAATAATTGTTTGGATTTCCTCAGTGTCTGTAGTTATGTCCCCCTGTTCATTTCTGATTTTGTTGATTTGGGTGTTGTCTCTCTGCCTTTTAGTTAGCTTGGCTAAGGGTTTGTCGATCTTGTTGATTTTCTCCAAGAACCAGCTCTTGGTTTCATTGATTCTTTGAATTGTTTTGTGTCTAATTGATTGATTTCAGCCCTGAGTTTGATTATTTCCAGCCATCTACTCCTTTTTTTTTTTTAATTTTATTTTTTCCTTATCAGTTACATTTTATTAACTCTGTATACCAGCCGTGTCCTGATCCCTCATTCCTCCCAGTCCCTCCCTCCCTCCCTCATCTCCAACGTGCCTTTTTCCAAGTCCACTGATAAGGGAGACCTCCTCCCCATTCATCTGATCCTGTTTTATCAGGTATCTTCAGGACTGACTGCAAAGCTCTCCTCTGTGGCCTAAAAGGACTGCTCCTCCATTGGGGGTTGGGGAGGCCAAAGAGCCAGTCATTGAGTTCCTGTTAGAAATAGTCCTTGTTCCCCTCACTATGGGAAACCAATTGGTTACTGAGCTACCACAGGCTACATCTGAGCAGAGGATCTAGGTTACATTCATACATGGTCCTTGGTTGCATGTCAGTCTCAGAAAAGACCCTGTGCCCAGATATAGGAGCTCCTTGTGGAGCTCCTATCCTTCCTCATCAGACTAACTCCCCTTCTTTCTTATGATTCCTTGTACTCTGCCAAAGGTTTGGTCATGAGTCTTTGCTTTGAAAGCACTGCTAGTTAGAGTCTTTCAAATGCGCTCAGTAGACTCCTGTCAATGTTCAATGCGCATCCTCTCTGTCTTTCAACAGGAGGATTGATAATCTTTCCCCATGTCCGCTCTCTTAATTATCTTTTTTAGGTGTATAGATTTCATTATGTTTATCATATCTTACAGGTCTATATAGGTGAGTATATACCGTGTTTGTCTTTCTACTTCTGGGATATTTCACTCAGGATGATCTTTTCTAGATCCCACCATTTGCCTGCAAATTTCATGATTTCCTCCTTTTTGATTGCTGAGTAGTATTCCATTGTGTAAAAATACCACAATTTCTGTACCCATTCCTCCGTTGATGGACATCTGGGTTGTTTCCAGGTTCTGGCTATTACAAATAAAGCTGCTATAAACATGGTTGAGCAAATATCTATTTTGTGTACTTAAGCAAACTTTGGGTATATACCTAGCAGTGGTATAGCTGGGTCTTGAGGAAGCACTATTCCTAATTGTCTTAGAAAGTGCCAGATAGATTTCCAGAGTGGTTGTACCAGTTTACATTCCCACTAGCAGTGGAGGAGGGTTCCCCTTTCTCCACAACCTCTCCAGCATGTATTGTCCCTTGAGTTTTTCATTTTGGCCATTCTGTTGGGTGTAAGGTGATATCTCAGGGTCGTTTTGATTTGCATTTCCCTGATGGCTAATGAGGATGAGCATTTCTTTAAGTGTTTCTCTGCCATTTGATATTCCTCTGTCGAGAATTCTCTGTTTAGCTTTGTTCTCCACTTTTTAATTGGATTACTTGGTTTGCTGCTTTTCAGCTTCTTTAGTTCTTTGTATATACTCGATATGAGTCCTCTGTCAGATAAAGGGTTAGTGAAGATTCTTTTCCAATATGTAGGCAGGCGTTTTGTTTTGATGACAGTGTCCTTTGCTTTACAGAAGCTTTTCAGTTTCATGAGTTCCCATTTATTGATTGTTGCTCTTAGAGCCTGTGCTGTTGCTGTTCTGTTCAGGAAGTTTTCTCCTGTGCCAATGAGTTCAAGGCTCTTCCCCACTTTTTCTTCTAACAGATTTAGAGTATCTGGTTTTATGTTGAGGTCTTTGATCCACTTGGACTTTAGTTTTGTGCAGGGTTATAAATATAGATCTATTTACATTTTTCTGCATGTGGACATCCAGTTGGACCAGCACCATTTGTTGAAGATGCTGTCTTTTTTCCATTGATTGGTTTTGGCTTCTTTGTAAAAAATCGAGTATTCATAGGTGTGTGGGTTTATTTCTGGGTCTTCTATGCGGTTCCATTGATCCTCCTTTCTGTTTTTATGCCAATACCATGCAGTTTTTATTACTATTGCTATGTAGTACAACTTGAGATCGGGGATGGAGATACCTCCAGATGATCTGTTGTTGTACAGGATTGTTTTGGAGATTCTGGGATTTTTTTTCTCCATATGAAGCTGAGAATCTTTTTTTCAAGGTCTGTAAATAATTGAGTTGGTATTTTGATGGGAATTGCTTTGAATCTGTAGATTGCTTTTGGCAGGATGGCCATTTTCACAATTTTAATCCTACCAATCCATGAGCACGGGAGACCTTTCCAACTTGTGAAATCTTCTTCAATTTCTTTCTTCAGAGACTTGAAGTTTTTCTCAAACAGGTCTTTAACTTGCTTGGTTAGTGTCACCCCAAGGTACTTTATGTGGTTAGTGGCTATTGTGAAGGGTGTTTTTTCCCTGATTTCTTTCTCAGCCATTTTGTCTTTGGTATACAGGAGGGCTTCTGATTTTTTTGAGTTGATTTTGTATCCTGCCACTTTGCTGAAGGTGTTTATCAACTGGAGGAGTTCTCTGGTTGAATTCTTGGGGTCGCTCATATATACTATCATAT
>NW_026586284.1:0-2163 GCF_907164565.1 Psammomys obesus
ATGATACTGAAATATAAATCTCTGAAGATATGGAAAATGTCTGAAATAGAAGCCTGGGCCAGGAATCACTGTACTTTTTTCTTTCAATACACTGTAACCTTAAGGGAGGTGCTCATGTCACTCAAGACTCACTGTCCAATCAGAACCCTCCTTCCCTCCAGTCAAAGGAAGTGGCAGGGTCTTCCCAGCACCATGCTGCTCTTCTGTATCTGAATCACTTCTAAAAGTTCTGCTCTTAGCATTTAAACTTTAGGTGTGAGATCCATTCGGAGGTAGTTTTGTGGGGGTTGTAAACGGCATCTCGTGCGTTGGGTAGCACACCAGTATTAAGCTGTGTTGAGGAAGAGTAGAATTGATGATGTAAAGGATTTCCAGTGCTTGGTGAAAGATCCCTGGAGGGTATCTTCCGTCAGAGAGAGACCCCCTCCCAAGGAACAACGAGTCCATTCGGATGCAAACAGCAAGAGGCTTTTATTTTGATACACGGGTACCCGGGGCGAAAAGTCATTCGGGAGACTTCCATGCCCCCCAGGTAGGAAGCTGGGGTTTTTATAGGGTTTTAGAGCAGAAGCACTGGTACAGAAGCGAGAAGCATGATTACAGGGGGCTGATTGGTACGTTTACATGAGACCACGGTTTGTGTCAAAGTTTGGCAGGGACACCAAGATTCCAGGAACTGGGTGGTCGAAACAGTCATGATGACCCCTTGACGTGGCCCGCCATCTGTTGTTTTCCTTAGGACCCTTATCTTAACTGGAACAGTCTCACAGATATCCATGAGGGTGATTAACACAAACTGTTTTTAGTTTGACTGGGGCAGCCTGACCACAGATATCCCAAGTGGGTGACACAGCTGGGGGTTTCTTATTAATTTTCCAGTTTCCCATTAGCCTTTAGAGTTTTACAAAACAGTGGTGTCCCACAAAATGGCGTTAGCTATGTTTAACTTAGGGTGAGGCAGGGGTCTTTCATTCCCCCATTTTCTTTTAACTTAGAATGGAATCTTCCATTCTCGGGCCTAGGAAGAGTTAACTTTTGTCCCCTGCTGTTTGAGCTGATGATATTGCTGGGTCAACACCAACGCTTGTATGACAGAGAACCAGTCTTTTATGAACTGGATCAGCTAATTTAGAATCTAAGGCCCAACTAGTAGAATCAGGAGAATTATGATTTGGGGGCCCATGAGGGAGGAAACGAGGGTGGTGAACCAGGGGGACCGACTAAACCATCTCTCGTACCAGCTCTGTCCTGACTCAAAGAATTGTTGTCTCTATCTGAGTCTTTTTCTGAGTTTAGCCATGTTATCTTTTATCAATCTAGTATGGTCAGCAGCTAAGCAGATGTTCAAGATAATAGCCAATGTCAGGGAGCCACTTTTGACTTAGCATTTTAGCCTGTTAGGGGGGATTTGGGCGGAGATCCGTCTTCTGGAGCTTCTTCGATGCTGACTGTTGGACCGTAGGCATCAGGAACTAGGGAGGCTGAAATGCCAGTCAAAGGCTGGGCAATAGGGCAGTCCCAAGCATCTGGTCAGTTGATCCACCGGAAGAGGCAGGGAGCAATTAGGTCAGGTTTCAGGAAGTCCAGATCAGCTTGCATTCTACAGCTGATCCCAGAACAGAGTTGAACAGGTGAAAATCTGCTGAGACAAATTTAGACTGGAGACAGAAACTTATATGAAATTTTTTAGTATACAAAAGGAAATATATAATTTTAAATATTCAGAAAAGTAACATATCAGCAAATTGAACATTTTGAGAGTAACAGGTAAAACTGTATCTCACTGAATAAGTATCAGCCGTTTGTTTTATAATTTTTTATATATATAACTTAAGTGTGTCCATGGTAACATTTTTTCTGTGGGCATAGCTGTTGGTAATTAGCCACGAATGAAGCTTGGCCATTTTTTTATACATGTAGCATCTTTTAGTCCCCATTTTTATGTTTATACTGGAAAGTTAGGCAGAAACACATTACTGGCTTTAGTGTTAAACCCTGGATGCTTGATTTTTTTAACAAAGCAATTAGAAGGAATAGGTTTAAGATATTTCTGTGTCAAAATCTATCCCAGAAATGGCAGATATTAAGAATATCATACTAAAAGCTATGACTTTTGTGTCAGATATATATATATATATATATATATATATATATATATATATA